>NC_137656.1:2442995-2942995 GCF_963422515.1 Blennius ocellaris | reverse complement strand
AAGCCATACAAACCAATTTTTCTGTGATCTGAACACAACTTTATCAACAACCAAATGAATTACTGATTACCAAACAATCAATGTTGCGCCATTTGGATGAGCCCACCGTCCACATTCCAGACGCAGCACGATTCCACTTTATTTGACATAAATCACACCAATTTATTGGCTATATTTCTCAACAGAAACCTCCAAAAAGGTAGCTTGAGTTTCAAAGAGTTACGTACCTATTGTTTGTAAAGCTTTTAAGATGTTAACAGCAGATCATTTCACTAATAAGAGAACCAGTAAATCTTCATGCGCACCACCTCACCTCCCTCCCTCGCCTGGTTCTCTCACCAGCTTCACGCCAGACAATGTCCCCGCTGAGCAGAAGAGGCCGAGCCCCCATCACCGTGTAATCACTTCCTGCCCTCTCCACCGCCGGTCTGGGGCAGATCGCCGTGAGCGGCCATAAGTGCAAATGGAAATGGAAATTATTTTTCCATCCCGGGCTGTTATTCGCTGTAAAACGATGACATTCTCCAGGCCGCCTTGTTCTAAAGTACAAAGCTTTCCATCCCCCCCTCCCCCCCCACCCCCCCGACCTGCCGTCGCTGATGAGAATGTGGCGGCGGCGCTGATTGAAGACGTTGATGTGCTCGTCATTCCCGCGATGTGATCAGACCTGGAAGCGTCGCGTCGCGTCGGTGATAAGAAAGAGCAGTCGGAACCTCGGAGCTCTTCAGGGTCACGAAGAGAATCTCCGTGCACTGGATGTTATTGTTTGGAAGGGGTTTGGTTCAAGTCGCTCGCATTTCTGGTTTCATAACTCGCAACGTCGTGAGACGAGCGAGAAGCTGCTGAACTGAATGTGTCATCGACAGGCGTTAGAATCCACTGATTACAAAGAGATTGACATGAAACCCGCCTACGAGCGCTCAGGGAATATAAAAACTACATATAAAGGTCCATATAATAAAAGAGGCTCTGGGTTTCAGGTAAACATGTAAATGTAACTAAAACGTGGCTTTAGATTGATGCTTTCTCACATTTTCGTCCATAAAAATCCCAAATTTCTAAATTCTAATAACTTCGTCACTGATTTTTGCTCCACAAATAGATATGGTATCAAAAGTTTTGAGATTTTGTCATGAATCTTAAAGGATGTATATTTATAATGCAGAAAACTTTTTTTTTCCCCAAAAAAACAACTGCATTACTAAAGAGGTTACTTAATTTTAGTTGTAGCCTTGAGGCTTTGATAATGCCATCCCCAATGATTTAGGTACTCAAACCTTTTTGCCTCTCTGATTTAAAAGGGAAATTGTAACCTTGTATCCTTCTGTGCTAATGCATTTATATATAATCAGTCTAATGCTGAAAGCTTGCCAGATGGAGTTTTGTAATTTACGATTTTGACGGTGTATCCTTGAACAGACTCTCACATTTTCCACTTTCTTCCGAGCGAATTTAAACAACCTGGGCAGAGCGGGGTGTCAAGATGTTCACTTCAGATTAAAGGTACAGTCTGATATGGGGTTATTTCCGCCTGGTGCACCGGGTGGCAGTAGTGAGTCGCTGTTTCTCGGAGAAAACCCAACTTTTTGGAAACGAGGAAGACGCAATCCAACTTGGTCTTTTGTGAGTGTTTATATGGTATTGTCGTCTGTGCGCATGCATGTGTAGTTTTTATACAAAAACCAACCAACAGCACCCACTAGTGGCCCAACATAATAACTACATACTGGTCAGCATTTGTCCAAGTAAACGGACGTCATTTTCAAAAGATTTTTCAAAAGCCTTAACCTTCACATGAAGGGAACAGAAATTAAAAAGTCCTCAGAAAGAAAATAATGTCCTCTCAAAACACAACAAAAAAAGTGAAAAGAAACCCACCAATAGAACAAGTGAAAAAATTTCTTGAAATACGATGTGACTTAGTATATCGACAACTTAAATTTAGCAGGGGAAACAACTTTGAAGGTGCATTTTACTGGTATTTTCAAGCTTGGTGTCTTACAAGACACTCACATTCTTATGCAAATAACGCTTCAGCTTCAAAAATGTAAAGTAAACTTCGTTTAATATAACATAGAAAAAAAAAAAACGTTTAAAGATCTTTTGACTTACGAGATCTATGTGTTGCCTTAAAACAAGTCCCTCTATCTTGCTGAATGGTTCATGTATTTAAAATCGATTGACATTTTGATAAAAAAAGAAGACAAATAAACTTGGTAAGATTTAGATTTTCCGTCGTGTGCACTACTTTAGCATATTGTTGCTTTTTAAGCATCGTCCCGACCTCGCCATCCAACAGGAAGACTGCAGACACAGTCGAAACTGTCGCCACTAAATTACCGCTTAAAAATGGAACAATATCCTGAATCACAAATAGCTTCTTACTTGCGACCAAGTGAATGTACACATTCAAATATAGATGTGGTGTGATGGAGAACACACAGCCACTCCAGCCTTTGTGTTCTGGCAGCGTCGGTGGGATATTCAGGTCGAGATGATCTGGCGCTCGCCTCTCGAGACGAGCAGCAGGAAGACGGCAAGTCTGCCCGATTCTCTTGGCAAACGTCGGGCCGCCGGGGAACGTTGGCTCCAGAGTCTGCAGGAACACAACAAGAAATAGCCACAGAATGTCAGAGGGTTCACAGTAAAAAAAAAAAAATTGCTCGGTTGGAATCACCAAATCCAGAGCAGAATAGCCTCGGTAATGACGGCCTGAAAGTTGGATTTGAGGAACGTGGTGGCAGCAAACAAAAAAATACTCAGATTGGCTGTTTTAAGCAGTTCGATCTGTTTTAGTTCCAAGTGAATGGCGGCAATGCTTTCAATCTTTATTATTGATTCTACAGTTGTAACTTTAACAATAATTGGTAAATCAGGGTAAAGCTACCAAATCAAACTTTGTTACAATCATGTAGATAACCAATATCTCCATATATACACCATTTGATGATAAATTATTAAATTATAGCTTGTGAAAATATAGTTAAGTAAGTTAACAACATCCACACACACATGCATACCTCGTATATCTGATTAACATGCCTGAGAAAGGGGGAAATAAGAGGTAAACTTGTGGATCACGAGATCCTATAGAATGCTGTTTAGATACGATCTCGTGAACGTGTGCACATGCATACATCACGGACGCTGTTAGAGCCACTCGTCTTCCAAGTCCAAGGTCGGTACGTCCATCCTCCATCTCTGTCCTTCACCCAGTCGGTAAGTAACCCCGTCCTTTGCTTTTAGAGTGTGTGTGTGTGTGTGTGTGAGTGTGAATGGGACTAAAAGTGCAACGTGCTTTGAGACGACTGCAGCAGTCGCGATGGACCGAATAAGCACAGCCTATTTACCTTGCTTCGGTTATTCTAATGTCAGATTGGCCGAACTTTCTCCGCCGGTCCCAAAAGTCTGTACAGATGAATGGCTGGCAGGGGGACGTGGTTCATTTTTAGGACGAAGACCTGATGGTCTCTTCAAAGACGGGATTGAAAGATCTCCTTTGGTCTGTGATAACGTTGACGTTGACATTAACGTTGCTAAACGCTCATTGTGGATTCGAACATCTCCAATTGGCCACGACCCGTGTGTGCCGGCGTGGAATCGTAGAGTGAGGAAGAGAAGGAGAGAGGAAACGGTGTTAAAGTCTGAGTGGGAGAGACGCTGGGAGGGGCGGATGCGTTGACATGTGTCCGCCGGGCTCGCCGCCGGGCTCGTCCAATCATCCAAACTACGCTAAACATGATCAGGTGGAGTCGCCGACTCCCTGCTCTGTCAGTCCGAGCACGTGCCGCACTCGTCACCACCACCCCCCCCCCCTCCCCCCCCCCCCCCTCCCCCGATGGTCCCACTGCATCCCCTCCCCATCTCGCCATCCCGTCCTCCAATCCCGCCGCTCGCCACGACTATTAAACGGACGCAAACTGTCGGGGCGTCGGGAGCGCCGTGGAAGTCAGCGGGGGCCAATCCATCACCTCGGAGGAGGTTTCACCAGCAGAGAGGGGTGGGGGGGGAGGGGGGATGGAGGAGATATGACGATGGGATGGGTTGGGGGGGTGGTATTTAAATGATTCCTCGTAACGTTCAACCTCAGAGCAGCTGACTTATGGAGATTGGATTGGACGGTGTATCCTTGAGCAAGGTCGGAATCACGAGCGGCCCAAATGTAAAAAAAAAAAGCCTTGCAGGCGGATCAAACTGGAGACGAAGGCGGCGGGGGAGACGCGACGCTTCCGCATGATCCACTGACACATTTCTCTTCTGCTCACGCAAGATAAATAGTCTGGCCTTGAGGAAATACTCTTTGTGCAAATCTCACATGTGACCGGAGGATTTCCATGTCGAGCCAAATCGCACAAGATCCCACAGCGCGGTGAATTTCAATGGGGGGCGCAGACCGCCGTTTAATGATTAAGTGAGTGTATTCGGGGAAAGAAAACAAGTCATTGTTTAAAGTACTTTTTTTTTTTCTTTTTTTAACAAAACTTGAAATTATTATTCTGGGAATAAAGCACACAAGGTGAATCCTTTTGAATAAATGAAACTCTTGGCATGAAAATTCATGACTGTGGTATTTAGCTGAAATTGAAACTGAGTTTCTCTTTTTCTACTGTTGAGGTTCACAGCGTTGATGCGGTTAGAACTCTGATCTCACAGAGGGAAAACCCCCGGTTCGATTCTATAGCTCCTCTGGAGACTAAAGGCGCGGTTCTGTCGCGGAACTTGACGTTAAAGTTGTGGATGGTAAGATGGAAAGAACCCGCGACCGCCGGGTTCGACTCTCCGCTACTCGACACTCACTTAACCCCACGCTGCCCCCAGTGGATGGACTGAGTGCCTTGCACGGTGTGAATGTGGCTAACAGTGTAAAGCGCTTTGGGAACTGGTGACGTGGAGGAAAAGTGCTATTTAAGTGAAATCCATTTACCATTATAGACTCTCCAAACCACGGACGTGGCTCGTCCTCGTTCCTGCAGGCGAATTTTGTTGACGCACAATGTCAAGTATTATTCACCGGATTGTATCGGGGAGCCTTTACCGAGTACGAGCGCTCAGCGTGGTATCGGACCCGATGCCCAGTACTGGCATCGGTGCATCTCCGCAGCCCACATATGCGTAGTGACGAGTGTAAACGTGGAACCAAACGATCTACTTACACTCGTCGCCTCAAGGCCTGTGTGATTAATCCGCAGCTGCCTCAATTGAAACGACGCAGGGTGTGTTTGTACCTCAGCGTGAAGCTGCTTTCTGTGGGAGGCGCCGGATTCCTCGGGGTCATTTACCCCCGTCACCTTCGCTCATCCTCACCGCAAAAAGCGCTTTGTTTTTTTTTTTTTCATCCTTCACGCCGCCGCTATCTGACGCGTTACCGTCGTGTTGCTCTCGTTCTGAATCCCTGTCCAGCCGACACGATATCACGCCGACAGACACTTTGTCTCCCCAGAGTATCGCCGCGCTCTCACCCCCCCCCCTCCCCCCAGGCGTTTCCCAGACCCAGCCTAACGGGGGATGCGAGGCAGCAGACGGCGCTACACCGGGACACCGGGTCAGTCGGTACACTTTATTGGAACGGTAGTAGACTATTAAAAGACACACATTTGAGACATTTGGGGAATCGGGCAGGTTGCCTATCAAACACTATGAATACTAATAGAAGGTCACAGCAGGTTCAGGTATTTCAAGCGCAGCTCAGCTTCACGAGTAGAAAACTCTGCGATGCAGCAACACTTTGTGAATTTATTCAGCAGTGGGCGTAAATTAAACCCCTGCATCCTGAAAGGCTTCCGCAGTGAAGGTTTTCTGTTTTCAATTGAAAACGTTGTGCAAATGGGGGGTCCTATAATGACTGAGGAGTTGCAGATTTAGCCCTTGTTATTCCACTCAAAACTCTCCCACCTGGCGAATATTCTGCTTTTAAACATCAACGTCGGGGACAAAATGTAAAACGCTCCACAAACAGGTGCAATGAGGAGATAATCCATGTTATTCACCGCTCATCGGTCACAGTACTATGGCTGATTGGAGGAAGTTTGTAGGTTGTTTTTTTTTTTTTTTTTATAACTTATAATTTCAGACACAATGCTTGACTGATTTTGCTCCACTTGCTCTTATTGCACGCAGCCTACACGTCCACCAGCCCCGTCCATTACCGTCCTGCGAGGCCGGCTCTTTACGGCCCTGCACTCCCCTCCACAGCCTGCAGCAGCATATATACATATATATCACAGCTATAAACTTGTCTTGTCACGCGGGGTGGAGGTTCATGATTACACAGCACAGGCATGTTATTGCTCGCTCCCCCGTGATGCACACACTCCCATTTGTATGTATATTGTTGTTCTGCCTGGGTTAATCTGCGCCGTTATGGCCTCTCTGGGAGTTTAGACTGCAGATGAAAAGGGATGAAAGAGGAAAAGGTCCCATCATTTTCTTTGGATTATGTGGCGGTGAAGTGGTTTATCGTCTCACTGTGGTCTGATTTGATGGTGCACAGATGCAGAAAGTTGATATCAGGACACAATGATTTTAGTGTAAAGTGTAAGACATCGGGTTTGGATAATAAACAAACCATCCAAAGCCCTCATAGTTTTCCGATTTTTTTTTCTTTAATAATAATTTTTCCAAAAACAACTTTGACTAAAACACTGAAAAAAGCTTTAAACCAAATATAAAACATAAACACTAAATTTGAGGAGAAAATTTCATAAAACTGGTGAGAGTGTCCGTCCATACAGTAATAAAATTTTACTTGATAAGAAATCTTGAAATAAGAATTTTTTTATGTCGTTTGCAACTAAAACTATGTAAATTACTTTAAAAATTAGTCAAAATATCACTTATTATGTCTAAAAATAAGATCTTAAATCTTGGCAAGTGCAAAATAATTAGCAAAGTAGTGAAGTTGGTTCCTTGTTTAAAATTTAAAGACAGCCAAACGATGTTTATACGACATTTCAAGTGAAGTGCGTCGCTTTTGCGTCATCATTTCAGAAAAGTTTTGCGTTTGCACTGCAACATTTTGAAAACGATGTCTGTTTACATGGAAACGACGGAAACGTTGAATACAATACAAATCACACGAGAGAACAATACGCTTTAAGCATTTCGCTGTTCGACGGTGGAGGCCGCCATTGTTGTTATTGTCGTGAGCACGCACAGCAGTCGTTGCATTTTCAGCGGCCCCGGGCACCGTTATTGTGTAAACCGACTCCCAAAACACAGTGAATGTTTTCCTTTTTCACTTGAATCGTTTTCTTCTTTCTTCTTCTTTCTTCTTCTTCTGGTTTGTCGCCGTCTTTCGTGGACCCAGAACTTCGGTTTTGGTTTCGTAAAAGTATCTGGACAAAATGTTTCGTTTTCTTAAATACCCATGAGAACACAGAAGATGCGACCAGAAGGACTTTATTGAAGTGTCTAATTTGAGCGTATCTAGAATCAACCCTCCGTGCGGTCGGCTCAGACCTCGGGTGCAGCGATCCCAGCAGTGAGGAGTCTTTTTGAAAATGAAAAGTAGCGCGGCCTCTCGCTTTATGCTGCGTCGCGCAAATGTTCCACCTGAGGTGCTGCGGCTGCGTCGTACGGAACCCGTCGGGCTGATTAGCGTCCCGTCTGTCTGGCACCTCCAGCCTCGGCTGAGCTCAGGCTCCATCGCCGTGGCTGGATTACTCTCCCTCTTAGGATTACTCTCCCTCACAGTAATGTCTAATGCAGGCTTCTTATCATCCATTCTTGCAAGACAAACTTAAAAAAAAAATTTTTTTAAATGCTGTAATCAGAATCAGAATAATTTTATTGTCATTGTCCTTGAAGCACAACAAAATTAAACATTAAAAAAATCAGCTCTCATAGGACACGCTAATTAGCCCAAAATGGCTTGAAGACAACAGAGATCTATAAAACTGCAAAAATAAATAGAATAGTGCAGATATAAAAAAAAAAAAAAAAAACTATACAGTCCTCAAGGAGTATTTACAGAAAAGAGGGGATAAAAGCAGCAGTTCAGGGTTTGTTTGGTGTTTGAGGGCAACAACAGCTCTTGGGAAGAAACAGTCTGTTTGTTTTTGTCTTTCTTGCCCTGAAACGCCGGCCCGATGGCAGAAATTGGAAGAGGTGAAGTCCGGGGCTGTGAGAAGTCCCCCGAGGATGTTGTGGACTCTCCTGAGGCAGTCGATGGCTGCAGTCTTCCTGCTGGATGGCGAGGTCGTGACGATGCTTAAAAAGCAACAATATGCTAAAGTAATGCACACGACGGAAAATCTAAATCTTACCAAGTTTGTGTGTCTTCTTTTTTTTGTCAAAATGTCAATCGATTTTAAATACATGAACCATTCAGCAAGATAGAGGGACTTGTTTTAAGGCAACACATAGATATCGTAAGTCAAAAGAGCAAACGAGGTTTACTTTACATTTCATACATTTTTGAAGCTTAAGCGTTAGTTGTATAAGAATGTGAGTGTCTTGTAAGACACCGAGCTTGAAAATACCAGTAAAATGCACCTTCAAAGGAGTTTCCCCTGCGAAATTTAAGTTGTCGACATGCTAAGTCACGTCGTATTTCAAGAAATCTTTTCACTTGTTCTATTGGTGGGTTTCTTTTCACTTTTTTTGTTGTGTTTTGAGAGGACATTATTATCTTTCCGAGGACTTTTTAATTTCTGTTCCCTTCATGTGAAGGTTAAGGCTTTTGAAAAATCCTTTGAAAATGACGTCCGTTTACTCGGACAAATGCTGACAAGTATGTAGTTATTATGTTGGGCCACTAGTGGGTGCTGTTGGTTGGTTTTTGTATTAAAACTACACATGCATGCACACAGACGACAATACCATATAGCCAATCAGTTTCTGGGTGGAGGTGTGGTGGTGCACCAGCCTGACAGACTCTCCACCTCCACACCCTGTAAGCAGCTTCACCTCCGCCTGAGATGAGCCCCACCACCGTGGTGTCGTCTGCAAACTTGATGATGGTGTTGCTTGGGAGAATGGGGGATGCAGTCGTGGGTGGAGAGTTGCGGGGCCGCATCCACCCTAATCTGACCTCTGGAGGGCCCAACAAGTCAAACAGAACATGTTAAACTGCAGATACGGACAAATGCAAAGTCTTTCCTTCTTTTGATCCTTTTGTAACTGCAAGAATTTGCCAGTTTATTCTGAAATTTACGTATTAAAAGAAATCAGATATTAATATTATATTAAAAACCCCTCAGTCAGCTGTATCTGGATATCGTATTCAGGATTAAAACAATTCGTCATCATCTGGAAATTGTTTTGAGTTTACATGTCTAAAGTATCACTTCACATAAGTTGGACTCATTGTTTTATTGTGAAAGGCGTCGCGTTATGTGACCTCCACAGACGCATTCATGTCGGGAGTCAAATTCTGACCAAGGGCGTGTTTTGAATGTTATTTTTGCCAATTGAGTGTTTTTTGATCAGCCTCTTGTCAGTTTTCATTTTTAATACTTCACACTTCAAAAATCACATGGCGGGCCGGGTTAGATCGTCTGGCGGGCCGGCTCTGGCCCCCGGGCCGCTTGTTTGACACCCCGGGTGTAGAGTGCTGGTGCTCAGTGCTGGGGACAAGTGGTGTCTTGCTCTCACCCTCTGGGCATCTCGACTAACATCGATCTTCTGTATTTCTTGTTTTTCTTTTAGTTTTGAGTGAATTTATTAAAAAATAAATAAATAAAAAAATCTCAAGCAAAGAAAAGGCTTTCAGGGACATTCTGAGAGATGAATGTCAACATAACAGGTGCTCTTTCATCTGCCTGGGTTTGGCAGCGAGGAAATGATCTGACGTTACTTGAATTGCTGTCAGCAGGCTCCCACCGAGTGCCGGGTGCTTGTAATGAAGAGACGTATCAGGTATGCACACACACACACACACACACACACACACACACACACACACACACACACACACACACACACACACACACACACACACACACACACACACACACACACACACACACACACACACACACACACACACACACACACACACACACACACACACACACACACACACACACACACACACACACACACACACGCACACATCACTGGCCAGGACAGAGAAACTTCCCCCCTGCTGCTCGTGGCTGATAAGAAAAAGGCTGTCAGAGGAGTTTTGCTGTAATTCTGATGTAACAAGTAGCGAGAGAGAGAGAGAGAGAGAGGGAGAGAAAAAAAAACGTCTTACCTGTTGAAAATGACAAGCAAAAGTACAACTTGTTCTCGTCGCTGTGTCCGACTCAAAGAAGACATCTGCCGGATTAGAGCGGGACACTAATCCTCTAATGGGTGGGAAATTAAATCGCTCGCATATCTAAAAGAAGAACCTGATCCCAGGGAAGTAACATGAACCAGAGCGTCCTGATGTTGGCGTCGCACGAGCGCTGAACATATTCCTCGTCGCCCCTCTGGCTGACGGATGCAAAGCAAATCCTTATTTTATTATTAATTCAACTCAAAGAGAAGCAGCCTGGTGAGAAGAGAAGAGACCCAGCTCCAGATTAAGTGAGTGACTGCTCTGTATTCTATAATCCAGATGTTAGAGGAGGAGGATGCTCTGTAATCTGGATGTTAGAGGAGGAAGATGCTCTGTAATCTGGATGTTAAAGGAGGAAGATGCTCTATAATCTGGATGTTAAAGGAGGAAGATGCTCTGTAGTCTGGATGTTAAAGGAGGAAGATGCTCTATAATCTGGACGTTAGAGGAGGAAGATGCTCTATAATCTGAATGTTAGAGGAGGAAGATGCTCTATAATCTGGATGTTAGAGGAGGAAGATGCTCTATAATCTGGATGTTGGTGGAGGAAGATGCTCTATAATCTGGATGTTGGTGGAGGAAGGTAATAGACATTTATTTCCTGCAGACATGACGTTTGACAACAATACCTTTAATTTTGTTAAATAGCATTAGAAATCCGAACGTGAACAAACCAGCCTTCCTTGGCAGGAGCAAAAGGTGAGCAGCATTAATATCAGTTTGAAGTAGAGGTGTTAAACAACTATACGAGTTTATTGGACATTTCACTGTATTTTGCACCCAAAACTATCATTAAAATTGACTTGATGTTGAGATTGTAATCATTATTTTGCTGTACTCTGCTGGTGAATTAGCTTTAAATAACAAGCAGCGGAGTTACACTTCATCAGCACCTCCTCATTCAGAGAAATTCTATTATTTGTAGTTCGATTGCAAATTAAGAATCCACAAACACCAAACTTTACTCTCCGGTTTGCACGCATTCAGCAGGTGACTCTGCGACTGAAACTCCTTACGGCTGCACATTTTGCATCCTCCATTTTCTATACAGCAATGTGTATAAATCACACATTCCATTCACACACATTGATTCGCATTAAGCCCCACAGACACTTACCGCCGAGCGCCTGTCTGAAACCCTCAGGGCCCAAACAAGAATTACTTTCCAATTAAACGTAAAATACTTTAATTAGTAAAATAATTGCCGTTGATAATTGGCGCTTGTGTTTCAAGAAAAATCTGTCTGTAAAATGTACAAATATTTGAGCTCAATCATCTCTGGAGGTAAATGAGTTCCGTGCAATTGTTGGAATGGTGATTTCAGGTGAATATATTGGACCTTATATCAGCTTCCCCACATGGAAAGAACCTATATAAACATATAGGTTTTAATATAGGTTTTGATATAGGTTTTGAATATATGTGACATATATAAAATTGGCCGTTTTCCTATATTTTATGTACATGTATGTGCATATATGTACATATATGCGTATATACGCACATATATGCGCATATATGTGCATAAATGCACATGTATGTGCATATACGCACATATATGTGCATATATGCACACATATGTACATATATACGCATGTATGTACATATGTGCACATATATGTACATAAAATATGGAATGTGTGATTTATACACAATAATATGTACATACATGTGCATATATGTACATATGTGTACATATATGCACATATATGCACATATATACGCATATATGTACATATATGCACATATATGCACATCAAACATAGGGAAATGGCCAATTTTATATATGTCACATATATTCAAAACCTATATCAAAACCTATATTAAAACATATATGTTTATATAGGTTCTTTCCATGTGGGTCTCCTCTCACTTAATTGCCATAGTTAAATTACATAACATGCCAATTACCTGTGATACCAATTTCACGTGTTCGCACATACATAAGTTCTTCTTGCATAATTTTTTTTTAGTCCGTTCTTAGTTATCGCCTTGATAATGTATGACAGTTGCTAAAGTGAGATATGGGCTATATATATGTGGAAATAAAGAAGCAGTACAGGAGACCTATGTGGCCTGTATATTCACATAGATGCACCTCAATTTTGCCTATATGTGGCATATATATGCATAGATGCAGCATATATGTGCATATATGCAGCATATATATTGTCATATATGTGCATATATTGTCATATATGCGCATATATGCAGCATATATGTGCATATTGGGGGAGGTTTTTTTTTTTTTTTTTTCATTCCACCTTTTTGATGGAAGCTTTTTTACACGACAGGCTGTTTTGTTTGTGGTTCTACCGACCAGCCGGGATGACACGCACACGCACACGCACACGCACACGCACACGCACACGCACACGCACACACACACACAGGCTCATAGATCCACAAACGTCTCAGTGTGTGCGATTGTTGCTCAGATCCGTCACCGCGTGAGTAGGTAAATAAATTAATTAATGCCTCCTCAAATATTCATACGGTCGATTTGTTAGTGTGCCTCACGTGCCGCAGCAGGGGGGGGGGGGTTAGTGATGGATAGGGAGGGGTGAGGTTACAGGGGGGGGGGGGGGTGTCTCTGTGTAGTGACCCCTCCTCCTGGGATGTTCCCGCCGTGGCCTCATTAGGAAGGAAAACACTCATATTTCAGTTTTCACACCCCAAAACAGGTGCGAGACGGCTCCTCTCACCCGGCCACATGTATAAGTGGTCACTTCAGGCGTCCTTCAGTCGGCGTTATTCACAGAGACGCCGTCGAAGGTCGTTTCTCGACGTAAATTTGCCCGGAGGTGTAAGTGTGGGGGTTCGTGTGGTCGTCTGTCCCCTGGTGTTGGTGAGCCCGTCGGCAGCAATGTCCCGCACCGAGTCCAGTCAGACGTGTCGATGACGGATGGACGGAGCTTGAAATTAGTAGAACTCATGCCCAGTCCACACCAAAACGGCCTGGAAATGGAATTTCTTTCAAAGCGGGTTCCTAGTATGGAGAAGTTTAAAAAAAAAAAAAACATCCCGGCAAGACTGATAGTATCTGAAAGCAGTGATGTCATCGCCGCACCTCTCGACCTGATTACCACGCGACGACAATGGCGGACTGCATGGAGTGCCAAGCGCCACTGATGCTATTTGGTTTGATAAGGCCAGATGTTGGATTTGTTCGGTTTCTGCATGTCTTCTCTGTTTTGGGCGCCGGGCATATGTAGGACGCCTATGGAAGTAAAACTGTGCCATCAGATTCTGAATTGGAATTTCTAACTCTGAATTTTTTTTACCATCGAAATCAGACTTTGAATTTGAAAAGCTGCAAATATTCAGTGTCTAAAAATTCCTCTGCAAAAAAATTCCTCTGTAAAATAAATTCAACTGCAAAAAAAATTCAGCCGCAAAAAAAAATTTCGGCAGCAAAAAAAATTCTTCCGCCAAAAAAAAATTGCGTCTGCAAAAAAAATTCAGCTGCAAAAAAAAATTTGGCTGCAAAAAAAATTCAGCTGCAAAAAAAAATTTGGCTGCAAAAAAAATTCTGCTGCAAAACAGCCAGAATATCTGTGCCATCAGGACGATCATAGACGCCATTTTAAGTAGTTTGTCACGTGGATCCAGATGTTTCCTGTGTGGATGGGAATGTTTTTAATAACTTAGGCTCGCGTGGAGAGGACCTTAGAACCCGCTGCGTTTTAACAAACAAAAAGATTTGATTGGTAGTTTTCGCAGAGCTTCAGGGAGCCACGATGTGCAGGTCACAGGTTGCAGCTCTCAATCCCGGAGGAATCACAGTTCTGGCGTCTTCATTTTCCACTGTCAGCGCCGATACTTCTAAGCGGTTGATCACATTGTTTTCTTCAGCGCAGCGAGGAAACTGTTCAACTGAGTCCTCGGCAGCCTCGGCGGTTCAGAACATCCGTCTTCTCCTGCTTCGGGCAGCCGATCCCAGCTGATGGAAGGCGAAGGCAGAGCGCCGAGTGCACTCGAAATTCACACCGACTCTCAGTTCATCTTCACCAACGAAACTCACGTTTAGGCGCCGAGAGCCAGTTTACGCAGCAATCATTTCAAGCGACAACGGAAAACTTCTGTTGCCTTCTCGGAGTCCGTTCACATGCGAATGATGCCAAGCAGTCAGTGTTTTCCTTTTGACCTGATGAGACTTAAAATAATCAATCGTCATTCATTAAAAAAGTTTTTTTAAAGAATTTGAGTTTTCGGTGGACTCGTTCCATTTTCTTTCATTTTAGAGTCGAGTAGAGTAGAGTAGAGTAGAGTAGAGTAGAGTAGAGTAGAGTAGAGTAGAGAGCTTTATTCCTCCCCAGGGGGAAACACAAACTTACAACAGCTCAAGGTAAAAGGTGCAGAACGTATAAAACTAAGGAATTAAAATATGTAAACATATGTGAATATCTAAACAAGAGCAAAAAAAAGAGCACAAAAAATAGAATATGTAAATATAAAAATAAAAAATAAATATAAAATAAAACAATCCAGTAAAAAGAAAAATCCTCTAAAATAGAGTAAATTGCCAGGATTGTTTTTCAAGGGAAGTGCTTTCCGTGTGGACGGAGCCAGGAGTCAGAAGTTTTTTAACCGCCTGATTTTCAGTGATTAAACTAAATTGTTATTGTAATTTTGCATCATATTCATGCAATCAGCCAGCGCCGGAAATCCACATGCCATATTTAATGTCGCAGAGAGAATCGATTTGAATGCAATCACTCATAATACAACTTGGAGACATTTTATTGCGTTCAGCTTCTTTTCTTTCTTTTTTTTAAAATTCTTTTTCCACTCATGTCACGGCGCCCTGACTGACCCTGCCATTGTGTGCAGAGCGAGCGGGCGGGCGGGCGGGATGTGACCCCGCAGGAGCGACGTGGTCACACGGTGGCTTTTTCACACCGCCAGTCTATGGGGGTTATATTTGTGCCAAAATTCTGAGCGAGCGAAGGGAAAATTTGAGCACAAAAAAAGGAAATGTGCAAGCACACTAATAGCATTTTGAGGAAATATTTAAATTGCGCAAAGAAAAACTTGAGATTGCGCTCAAAAATAATTTCTGCGCTCAGATTCTTCCTCTGCACGCTCAACCTCTCTCTCTCTCTCTCTCTCTCTCTCTCTCTCTCTCTCTCTCTCTCTCTCTCTCTCTCTCTCTCTCTCTCTCTCTCTCTCTCTCTCTCTCTCTCTCTCTCTCTCTCTCTCTCTCTCTCTCTCTCTCTCTCTCTCTCTCTCTCTCTCTCTCTCTCTCTCTCTCTCTCACTCTCACTCTCACTCTCACTCTCACTCTCAAATCTCTCCACCACCTCGCAGCTTCTTCTTCTTCTTCTTCTTCCTTCTTCTTTCTTCTTTCTTCTTTCTTCTTTCTTCTTCTTCTTCTTCTTCTTCTTCTTCTCCTTCCTTCTTCTTCTTCCTTCTTCTTCTTCTTCTTCTTCTCCTTCCTTCCTTCCTTCCTTTCTTCTTCTTCCTTCTTCTTCTTCTTCTTCTTCTTCTTCTTCTCCTTCCTTCCTTCCTTCCTTCCTTTCTTCTTCTTCTTCTTCTTCTTCTTCTTCTTCTTCTTCTTCTTCCTTCTTCTTCTTCTTCTTCTTCCTTCTTCTTCTTCTTCCTTCTTCTTCTTCGGTTATGAGGCACTTCGAGAATCCGAAGTAACCAATCAGAGTTGTGTTTTTTTGTTTGTTTGTTTTTTCATATTGAAGTCAGGGATCGTGGACTCGGATGGCGATGATGTCGGATGGCTAGTCACCATTCCGACAGGCTGTCAGATGCTTCGTACGTAACGTCTCCTACACCGTCCACTGCAGCAGCTCCCATAACCAGAATCAGGCAATGAGCTGCGTTTCCCTTCCATTCAAACTGATTGACTATTGATGGGGAATTGATTTAGTTTCTCCAGAGGGGGGAAAACAACAAAAAAAAAAACAGGCCTCCTATGTTTTCTCGCCAATGCGCATCTTTATGGGGGAGTAAATGAAAGTGAAATGAGCTGCTTCTGTTTGCCACACGTTTTATTCATAGTTTGTGTTGCGGTTCTGGGAAACCCGCAGATCAACTCTAATGACACGTTAACGTCTACCATGTGAAAATGGGAAACCTCTGTTTTGTTTTGGGCGTCTGTTTACAGCACAATGTTGCTGAAAATTTCGCTTTTCTCAACTGCAGCTACTGCGCATCACAACATAGTGCACATGTGCAGTTCGATGGACAATATCAACAAGTTTGTTTGTTTTTTAGTCAACAGTCGCCGTAATAACAATCCAACTTGGTCGTCCGTCCACTAGAATGTCTGTGTTCTCCTATTGCGAAATGTTTATTGCGTATTCTTCTCTGCTGCATGTCTGTGTGGTTTCATTACAACAACAAACAACAGCACCGACTCCTGGCCCAACATGCGAACTTCATCATTTTCAGTTTTTCTGTGTAAGCAGACATCGTATTCAAAGCGGTTGCCGAATAAACATGGAATGAAAACAGCTGTAGCGAAGCTTTTGCACTTGTTGTCGTGGAAACGAGGTCTCCAACATACAGGGTGAGAACCAGACGACCCCTCGATTGACCTTTGGTTCTAGATTCGCTCACACATTTCCTGAGGCCTGTTTAATGAGTCTGAACTTGATACGGAACGGTGAAACACCTTGAAGTGAGAACATGAAATCAAACAAAGATATGAGTGCATGTATTGATCTGGTACCTTTTAAAATAATTGGTGATGTCCTGTATTAAATAATGCAACGCTGATCTTATGTTACATTCATTTCCATAAAAATATGACAAATACAAGTTTTATGCATTTAAGATGATGGATTATGTTGATCAAGGTTTTATTTTTTGGATTATCTTTTTTTAATCTTCATGATAGCATGGAGTCTAAAACGATCAAACATTTCCTTATTGCACTTTTAACATTAAGATTTTATAGACATAATTAACTTTGAATTTGAGTAAACAACAACAACAATAATAATAAGCCTCAAACTGAACTATTTGGGAGCAGAGGTGTAATTATCCTTCATCACAGACTAGCATGGATTAAAGTCTATTCAAGATATAACGGAAATTAGTGTTGCATTAGGTGATAGACATTTTAATAAATAGACATAATTCAACATATAAGCCCAGTAGGAACATATATGTTATTGTAAAGTAAATACATGAAGGAAAAAACAAACTTATGACCCATTAACTTTTAAAATGGGGCAAAATCGACCATGATGTGGTTGAAAAAGCTTGTGTGTTTTTCCCCCAGATATAACGATGATGATGAGGAGGAGGAGGAGGAGGAGGAGGCTGGGTGTTTTCTCTCCTCCCGCTGTCACCTGTGCGGGTCGTGCTGCTCTCCCTTTTATGGTCAGGCTTCCTTCCTGCGTCTCTTCAGTCGGATGAGGAGCGCAGAGCAGCGCAGAGCAGAGCAGAGCGCACTCCGCGCAGCGCAGCGCGCATCACTTCTCCTCCTCCATCATCTCCATCTCCACCTCCTCCTCCTCCTCCTCCTCTTCCAGCTGCTGCACCGCTGCACACCGAGCCGAGCTGAGCCGGCACCTCTTCCCGGATCATTCAAGCCCTCCAACACCCGTGCGGATATGAGCTGCCCAAAGCGCAGAGTCGCCGGCTGCGGATGATTTCCAAGCGCTTCCCCCCCCCCCGCGCCGTTTCCTCTCTCCCCGCTCCGCTCCGCTCCGCCGATCACTCTGTGGAATGGTCCGCGCTTTCTCCCGTGGGTCGTTTCCACTCCAGCATGGGAACTGCGGTGTCCAAAAGGAAGAATCTGAGGAGTGACGCGATATCTTCCGTGGCCGCAAAAGTTCGGTGAGTGTCCCGGGGACGGAGGGCGCAGCTGGCGGGCGGAAGGTGGCGCGGTGGCCGGTGCGCCGCGGTGCGCGCACCGGAGCCGCGTGGGGAATGACTTCAGAGCCACTGACACTACCGAGAAACAACCGCAAACCCTTAAAAAAACCCTGAATTTATTATGCACAACTGGATTGGACTGCACTAATATCTTGAGCCCACATTTTTATGTTCCCATGGCTTATAAACTACTTTGGAGGGTTAAAATATCTCAGGGTGGTTCTCACATTATGGATATTAGTATCGATGTGTTGTGTGTTTTCAGGCTAAATCTCGATTTTGAATAACATTATTGGGAAAGTCAGACATGTTTGATAGTTGTAAAGCTTGAGTCAAACTTTAATTAATCATATCAACTCCCATATGTGTTCACTAACTGTCAGCCCACTATAATATATTCACTCTTGGCAAGTGGTTTGTACAAAGGTCATTCTGTGGAACCTTAATCTTCTTCTATGGTTCAACTGTTTATTCATGCAACAAAGATTTGATTTGACAAATTTACAGGAGGATCAAAACATGATTTGCACATTGTTCTAATCTTCTTGAAAAAGCGGGTCACAATATGCAAATTTTTGTCATAAAAGATCAAAAGACAAACCATCAGCATGGAAAGTGCAATAAAAATAAAATATTTCCTTCTTCTTAAGAATAAGTTATTATTATCACAGAAATACTTTGATTAAAAGCCAAATATCTTCATTTGATAGTCTGATTTTGCTGTTTATTTGTGAATATTACATCAGAGACTCATGATAACTCCAAAAGCATGTTAGTGGTCTGTATGAGAAATCTCATGCACGCACAGGGAGAACATGCGAACCTCCCCACCTCCCGCCGTGCGACGAGAGCGCAAACCACTGCACCACCACGCAGCAATCATTTTTCATTATCGATGTATTCAGACTGTCAGTCAGACCAAAACAACCCTTGTGAAGAGGCCACCTGGGACTTTGTTAAACTGTGAGGGGAATTTTAAAGTTGCGCCAGGCCTGCTTTCTTTTTTGTTTGTAATTCAGTAAGTGAATAAACAGAGGGAATAAAATGCTAATTAATTGACCGGGAATACTCTGGGGTTCCCGTTTCAGGAACCATTAGTTGAAGATGAAGTGCCACTAAAAAAAAAAAATTATGTTTTGATTCATTTGAACACATTTCTTTGCACATATAATACACCTTGGAATGCAGAGAACCTGGGATGCACCGATACTCACTATGTACTACTGATACGAGTACTTGTTAACTGCCATCAAGCCCAAATGAGACTTCATACAAAGATGATATGCGAAAGCTATATGGTGCAGCAAACCACCTCGACAGCGGCAACGTCACATCATACTGAGTCTATCAGTACTACTTTAATCATGTTTAGCATGTAGCACTGCTGGTGTGTGAGCACCAAAACTCTATAGCATGTAGCGTGTAGCATGGAGTTTGTTTTCTTGGAAAATGAAAAACCACAACAGGGAATACTAACCTAAAATGCTAGTAGATGCTAACCAGACTTGCTTCCCGTTGCAACATTCGCCTCCAGGTTGTCGATATTCTCCTCCGCTTCTGTATTTTGGTGATTCTTTTCCAAATGCATAAATGCTACAACCCTGACGCTCCGTTCATGTGCGTGTTTTTATTCCGTGACTGCATATCACGCAATACGTGACTGCGTAACCCACGCCGGCTGGGAGTCAGCCCATGTGTTTGTACAGTCTGCAGACAGATTATTTAAATGTGTCAGTGCGAGAGGCTGTGATGACTAAAAATGGTTCAAATTGCACAGTGTGAGGAAGACTTTACTTTTGCCATTCTCATTGATAAAGAAGAATCTCCGGACCGCTTGACGTAGATCGTGCTCTCTTGTGTCGCACTGAAGCCACCAGATTGTATCGGCATGAGTACTCTATTGTGCAGTGTCGGATCTGATACCCAATACCGGTATCGGTATCGGTATCGGTGCATCCCTGCTGTGAGCTCTGCTTTGCACTGTGTGTCCACTGACTGTAGATAACATGTGCAACCTTTGGTCTCTAATGATGCATGAACCTCCAGCTGGAGTCGCCGTGCTTGTGCGTCCGATGACATTTAACTTTTCACCGTGTGAGTCATGCGACGAAAGGTCTCGGGTGTCACGGGTGTCAGATCAGTGTGTTCTTGATCCGAAGGCTGCAGGATGACTAATGCTATTTCTTACGGTCGGAGATTGGCTCCACGTCGCCCACTTCCCTAACTCCCAGAGGCCAGAGAGGAACAAAAGCCGCCCGCCGCGCCATCTACGACTCTCTTCCTCTCGGGTGCTCCTTTTCCAACTCTATCCGTCTCTGTCTTCCTTCTTGCCGTTTATCTGTTTATGGCGTCGCTCTCCGCCTCGCCTGGTCACACTTCGCTCCCCATAAATCACGCTGATCGCAGCCAAAAGTCTCCGCCGCACGTGTGGAGCGCCGCCAAAGATGCGCCGCACTCCAGTTGACGAGGAGATTAATGGCTCTCTGTGAACAATAGGCACTCAACACCATCATCATCATCATCGTCTTCATCCTCATCCTCGCCACCCGAACTGGGATCTGCAGCGTCTCGAGTCTCGATCTCAGCCAAACTGTCTCAACCTTTTTTTTTTTTTTTTTTTAAGAAGCCTCTACGACAAATCCAACCGTGTGTCTTTGTGTGCACAGTGGAGTTTAATAGCAGCCTCTGCTCTCCAGTGACCGGCCAGAACATTATGACCACCGACGGCTCCAGTGAGCAACGCCGACCTCTTTTATCCTGGCAGGTGAACATTTTGTCCCGGAAGTGGAGACCAACGTGTAAAGCATCTCCTCGTGTCAGAGCGTCCATTAAAAAAGTGGTCCAAGGAAGGGAAAAAAGTTGAACCGTCACGCGACGGGGTCTCGCGTCACCAAGGTCCCGTTTACACGACAACGTTCTCAGTGAAAACGGGTCGTTTCGCGTTTTCGCAGCAAAATTCTGGAAACGAGGTCCGTTCATACAGAAACGGCAGAAGAAACACTGAGAACAGGTCACGAGTTGGCGCCACTTGTTGTTTTTTTTAATGAAACAATGGCGAGCACATGAGGACTCGTATGGACAGACGACGAATTGGATGCTATTGCGTTGACTTTTTCCTCTAAAACTACCAATATGGATGATAAAAGTAGAATATTGTCTGGGAGTCATGCCACTTTGTTATTCTCCATAGAACTATTCACCACTGCCATGGTGTGCATGCGCAGTGTTTCCGCCGTCATAAAAGAGACGGGCCCCAAGTGTTTCCACAAAGTCTAGTTTTCGCAAACTGCTGCAGAAGTTCTCTCTGGGCCGAATAGAAAGCTGCTGGGAAACACAGTGCGCCACAGTTCGTCTGGGTGTGAGGCTGCAGGTCTGTCCACTACGCAGAGCTCCACCCAGCAATACAACACCTGATGGATCACTTATCCAGGGGGAATACACGGCACAAGGATGCATTATGGGAAGAAGTTGATCCCGTGGCGGCTGAGTGATGCACATTCCTCACTTATCTTGTCCTGAATGTCTTAGAAGTCTTCCTGCTTCAACACAAGACCACGGCCAAGATGAAGTTCTTGAAGAAAACCCTGTTATCAGTCTCTCCTTGCAATCGGGTGGGTTGGAGAGAGAGCACATCCTTTTACTGTGAATGCAGTTGAACTCTTTGATAGGAATTTGGCATATTAAAATAAGACCTTCAATCGATGGATATGACGTTTCCAGATGGACAATTGGCAACACTGAAGTTTAAAAAGAGGAACTTTCTCCATTGATGGGAAAAAAAAGGTACGATGAGATCACAAATATAATGTCCTATATCCCAAAATGGACCACAGCATTTAAACATAAACCCCCTCAAGCTCTGAGAGACTGAGAGCAAACTAGAAAGGTGTGCAGTCAAATAACCTTAAAGTAAAATTTGGCTTATAAAAGCAATGCCAGTACCAAAAAGAACATTGCCATAATGTGATAAAAAAATACTTTTTCATCCTCTCTGTTTAGGAGGTACCTGACCGGCTGGTTCTTCCATCACTTGGGAAATTCCTGATATTTATAGATTTTGCATCACTTTAATGCAGAATTCTGTTCATTATGTAGTTTGCATGGACTTTTTGGTTTATTGGCTCTTATTGAGATTTCATAGTTAGAGTCCAGACCGGGTCCAGCGAGCTGGCTCGTCATTTCAGTGACTCAATACGCCATCTTGTGGTGCAAACTGGTATGGCAAGAGTTTTGGAAGAGTTGAGGAATGATGGTTAATTAGCTGATTTCTGTAAAAATAACACTTCATAGAATCGTTTGGTTTGAACTGAGTTGAACTTGTTTGTTTCTTATTTGAGGGTAAGTTGATATGCAGCAAGTAAAAATGTCATTGCTGCGGCCATGTTGAAAATAAAAGACTAGACTGTGTTGTAGTTCAGACTCAATGCACCAACTTGTGGTGGAAAGTTGTACTGCAACACCAACTGGCTATCTTGCACATTTTGGCAAATATTTCCCCATTCTGCTTGTTATTTGACGTAATATTGATTAAAATTAAAATGTAATTGTTTGCTATATAAGTAGAAGGTTTGCAGGGATTAATTGTCTCACTTTCATCAACCAGCAAATATCTTTAATAAAAAAAACTCCGCTGTGGGTGTTCTGGCTCAAAATTTTCAGTGCGAATGAAAAAACAAGCAGTTTTACTGTGTGAACCAGCCAAGAAGTGACGGGTCAAGCTTCATCGTCAGGTGTGCCGCTTGGATTTCCACAACCTGCCAAAAAAGCGATTCCTGGCACTGCTTTTAACAGCGCAACAACTTTGAATTTCTGCCAGTGTGGCTTGTTAACCCACTCAACATTTATTCACTTTTCCACTCATGAGCGTGAAGAGTTTTCGGTTGTTGGCTCACAGAGGGACAGAAGTTTGCAGGACATCGTGGTTCAACACGTACACGCCACTATAGGAGTCGCATACTGCGGGAAACTGCTGCCGGCGTCTTTATTATTAACTCGAGGTGATATTGGTGCTGCAGTTTGGAGGCTTGAGACAACGAGCCGTATGTAGTGTGATGAGAGTCGCTCTATTTAGAGGAGGCAGCAACTGCTGTTAGTCAACTTCAGTGTGGCGATAGTTCGGGTAAAGTTACATCAGTCAGTGAGAGGAAGAAGCTCTATAATCTGGATGTTAGTGGAGGAAGATGCTCTATAATCTGGATGTTAGAGGAGGATGATGCTCTATAATATGGAGATTAGTGGAGGAAGATGCTCTATAATCTGGATGTTAGAGGAGGAAGATGCTCTATTATCTGGATGTTAGAGGAGGAAGATGCTCTATTATCTGGAAATTAGAGGAGGAAGATGCTCTATAATCTGGATGTTAGTGGAGGAAGATGCTCTATAATCTGGATATTAGAGGAGGAAGATGCTCTATAATCTGGATGTTGGTGGAGGAAGATGCTCTATAATCTGGATGTTTGTGGAGGAAGATGCTCTATAATCTGGATGTTTGTGGAGGAAGATGCTCTATAATCTGGAAGTTTGAGGAGGAATATGCTCTATAATCTGCATGTTAGAGGAGGAAGATGCTCTATAATCTGGAAGTTAGAGGAGGGAGATGCTCTATAATCTGGATGTTAGTGGAGGAAGATGCTCTATAATCTGGATGTTAGAGGAGGAAGATGCTCTATAATCTGGATGTTAGAGGAGGAAGATGCGCTATAATCTGGATGTTAGAGGAGGAAGATACTCTATAATCTGGATGTTAGAGGAAGAAGATGCTCTATAATCTGGATGTTAGAGGAGGAAGATGCTCTATAATCTGGATGTTAGAGGAGGAAGATGCGCTTTAATCTGGATGTTAGAGGAGGAAGATGTTCTATAATCTGGATGTTATTTAACTCATAATTGCTTGGCTCATAACTCATCTAATCTGGGTGAGTCAGGTCAGAATTCTTTAATAATCTCTGTAGAACAACTATTCAAATATATATTTTTAGTCGCCGGGTGACGGATTTGCTGATCCACATTGGAGTTGTGTTTCCCTCTCCTCCCTTTCGCTCCCGTCCCTGAGAAAGTCGGGATTATATTTGTGTTTGCTTCGCATCCCTGAGCTGTTTTTCTCGGCACGCTGAGTCAGACACCAGCCCGGGTTTGCAAACACGAGTGTGCTGCGAAGAGTCTACCAAATAACACCTTGCAGGATTCAGTGGGGGGGTGAGGGGGGGTAGACATTCAACCAGATATTCAGTTTGGAGCTTTCAGATAAATACCTCTGGATCCCTGACAATCTGTGATGTGACTGTGTGAGCAGCTGGAGACCAGAGCGGTGGATCGCTGCCCTCCAGCGAGGATTCACCTGGAATTAAACCACTACTCCACTTCCATTATAATACGCGACGCTTTTTAACTGCACGTGCGGTATCTTACTGGCAGAGCCGAGTTCATCGGGAAAATGGAAAGGAAGTTCAAAAAGTAAGTAGCCAAAAAGAGGATTCTGCCAAAAATTAATCTGCATTTGAAAATTGGCTGATTTGAAGCTCTCATTTGCATTTCGCTACCGCGCACGTGCTCTATCGTTGAAAAAGTGGACTTTGCAGAAAGGGAGAGGTTAAAAAAGTGGAGGCTCGCCATGAAAACGGCTCCGAAATCGACAGTCTGTTTCTGCACCGGGTCATATTTCACATTTATTATCAAGTTAAGCCAAAGTTTTAATGGTAAATTTGCAATAATAACTCCACTACTGAGAGTAGCGTAGTGAAAATCACAGAGCAAATAACTTTTTTGTGACTTTTATTTGTATTGGGACGGAACCAAAACTGCAAAAGATTTTGAAACTGTTGAATTTTCCATCAATGACTCATCATACTACGAGAAAACTAACGATTGTGATACTATACACAATATGTAAACAAATTTGAACCACAAATTGCATTAAAAATGTATTATTTTTGAAAAATTTAGAAAGATTTTAAAACATTATCAAATTAAAGTATAAGTGTACTACCTAAGAAAATCTGACTTTAAAAATGTGATTCTGTGGGAAATTACAGTAAAATGTCTAATGATATATTCTACAATAAAATTAGATAAAACTGTCACACTAAAGATTTCCCAATAATTCATAATAATAAACGTACACTGTAAAATCATCACAGCAGGAATTGTGCAATTCTAAGAAATCAGTTTTTATACTGCAAAATGAAGCATTTAATACAAAACAAACCTGGTAACATCTCTAAAACTACTGTTAAAAACAATCACAAAACAAAATCACAAAATACTGGATAAGGCAGCCTTTCTTTTTTTTTCAAATCAGTATAGTCTATAATAAATACTGTAAAAAAAATCACTTAAAATATAAAAAAAAGTGGAATTTTTTTATGACATCACTATGAAAATCACAAAATTGGGCAATTTAATCAACCATCAAAAGAAATCTGCGAAAATATGAAATGAGTGCGTTTAAAAGTAAAATCAAAATCATAGTTTTGACGACTGGTGTGAAACATCCTGCTATTGTGATATAAATATTTATTTCACTCGACTCTACAGTGGAAGTGTTTTACGGTAAATTAGTGTGAAACAGAATTTCACGGCGCTTGTAGCGTTTCTCTTAATTGTGTGTTTAATGTCTGAGTGTTTGTGGTGGAACGAGCCGGAAGCCTTTCGGAGCCGCGCCGCCTCTCCGTTCCGTTTTTATGACGGATGTTTGGAGAACGGCGCGCCGAAAGCGGCCCGTCTGCCTCCGTCAGCTGCTCGATGGGGAAGATTACCGACACTTTGGAGCTAATGTCGCCTTTAATATTTCAACAATGCCGGGAGTCGTACGCCCTTGAAAGGAATTGCAGAATTGCACAACAGTTTTTTTTTTTAGGCTTTAATAGTTCCCACTTTGAGGAAAATGTGATTCCACCCCGAGGCCGAGTGTCCGGCGGCCGCCACCTCGTCGTCTTCGCTTCACCGATTAGCTGCGGCGTGGATGTCGGCGAGAACGCATCTGGGCTACTTCTGAAACACTAACTTGTCAGAATCGGTGTGGAGACGGAAAAAAAAACACAAGACTTAAAAATAAAAAAAAAGCTTTTGGAAGAATGGTGTGCTTGCTGAGATGCAATTATACCATTTTATAACATTAAAACGTAGAAAACAAAACATGAATATTGCAGTCGCAAGCATATAATCCACATAAATGCTCGACTTTATTTAACGAGGATGTAGAAACACCTTTCTGAGTGGCGTTTGCATGTTTTCCCCTTGTGTGAGTGCTTTTCCTCCATAAACACAGTCCTTCAGTAGAGCAATAAAAGAAATCAACATTAGGAACAGGAAGCAAGCATGAAACCTTTAGGCTCCATTTACCGTAATGTCCGGACTATTGAGCGCACCTAAATATAAGCTGCGCCCACCTAATTTAAAAAGATCGTTCGGAGTTACGAGATGCGCCTGAACGCATCACCGATGTATCGGCGCCATGAAGCTTGTTCAACCGGTACAAATCCATAAATTGAATGAAGCCGCCGTTCAAAGCTTGTGGAAAAAAGTAGTGGCTTACAGTTGTGGAATGACATTTCATGTGTTCATGTGAAAATCTTTTTTTGAGTAGGGATGCACCGATACCGACGCCAGTATCGGGTATCGAGTCCGATACTGCACAGAATCATACTAACACTCTTCTCGCGAGTAGATTGACATTAACAGTAGGATTATCTTTAAAGTTGTGCCTTGTGTGTGTGTTTTTTTTATTTTTAATTTGAACAGTTATTATAGCTCATCTTTATGGTTTGAAACACTGAAAAATGTAGGACTTCACGCTTTTTTAGAGTTGCTCTAAAATCTTCAATTCACCTGAATTCAATCACCCTGAAGCCACTCAATGTGCGCTTTGGGTCACTGATCTCTCTTGAGAATTCGGTATTTAAGTTGTGTACCGTTGGTTTGGAGCAGCACTTCCACTGGGAACAAAACAGCCTTGAAGTGTGACTTCACCACAGTTACATTAAACAGATGGCAGGAGATGTTGGTAGAAAAAAACAAAAAGGGAATCAGTTTGTAAATTCCATTGCATTCAGTAGGTTTTACGAATTTCCCATAAGCGGATTGTACATCCAGTGGACAGTTTAAACCCCCCCGGGCTACTTCTTTCTTCTCGTATATTTCTCGTATCACCCAGTCGGGTGACGACTGCTTGTCTCCCGTCGTCCCTCCAGCTCCTCGGGAGCGCCGCAGTTGACAGGACTGTTGATTTTTTTTTTTTTTTTTAAGCACCCAGATGGTTTAACGTGAAGCAGAGTCACCATTAGTTCTGACAAGCTTCAGAAACTGCCCAAGAAATCCCAATGAGGGACTGGATCGACATACAACCCGTCTGTTTTGTAAATCAAAAGCAAACATTTCAGTAGCTTCAGCTGTGGATTATTATTATTATTATTATTATTATTATTATTATTATTATTATTATTATTATTATTATTATGCCAATTTATATACAACAACAATAATATTAATAATCATAATATAGAAATTGGCATAATATACATTCAATATAAATTTTTTTTGAAGGATAGGCAAAAACAAGCCTTGACTTCAGCCAAGCTAGACCCATTTCGGCTATAGAAATTGTAATAAATAAATAAGTGTGACTTTGGAGCACTGTAAAATGAATGCACAAAATTTTTATTTTTGCAGTTACTATAACCAAAATAAACCATTCATTCATTCATCATCACCATCATCAATAATAATAATGATGATGATGATGATGATGATAATAATAATATAACCACTTGTTCAAATAAAGAGGTTTAAACTTATGAAATCCCTTCACCCTGTGCCCGTAACTCTTTGTTGTCTTGGGCAAGAGATCTATTTATTCTATTTCTATTTCAAATGAACACAACAACATTTCAAGTGAATATGTGCTGTTTTTGCTCCATTTACGTTTTGGATTGTTATTCCAGTGACTGTCAAAATAAAAGTCAGTACACTCTGGAAGAAAACATTGTTCTTGTTGTCCCTCGACTGAGCATGTGCAGAAGAACCAGTTACTACAATTATGGTAGCAGTAGCAGTGTTTCCGAAAAGTCGCGTTTTTCCTCCGTTTCCATGCCGACGGAGTCGGAGCTTTTTCCAAAAATTCAACCTTGGGAGCAATTTTATATTACGAAAGCTGACCGACAGACGTGTGACGACGGAGGCGAGCTCGTTTCAGCTTCCTGATGAAATCCAGCCTCTCCTGGGCCGTTTTTTTCTGCTGATGGGAGATTTCAGTGTTCCAGCAGAGGTCAGCTGACAAGTGGACTCTGAGGAATTTAAAGCTCTCCATCCTCGCTCCTTAGCGTCCTGGGCTCTATACAGGTTGCATACTGGGATGTCGTATTGTAACATATGTCTTTAACGGCAGTGGAGGTCAAGTCGTGAGTTACATGCAGGTATTGAATTGTCCGCCAGATTTATGTGTTTGGCCAAACTACATAAAGCTCTCAGCTCACATCTCGACTGCAGGAGCAGAAGAACTGACTTTCCTTAAGAGTCTCTTGGGTTTTTCACACTTCAATTCAATTCATTTCTTTTCCTGTGGTTATATAGAGTCAATAACAACTTGTCAAGAGCCTGAATCCATGAGCGCATCTGAAGAGCAGGGGGATAGCCGCTTCTCGACATTAAATTCTCTTGACTTTTATTTCATTTCACATCATTATTACCTTTTGTTTGTTCATATGTGTGCGTTGCTTTTATTCTTTTCTACCGAGCAAGTTAAAAAAAAAAAAACATCGTCCATGTTCATCCGTCTTCACCAGAAACCTTAATGTCTGGAAAAAAAAGTAATCAGAGAGCGATTACACTCTTACTGATTCGTTTAAACTGAAACAATGAGAAGAAGCAGACGCAGAAAGAAAATGTTGACGTGGAGCAGCGAGGAAAACTCATCTGGTCTGACGACTACGTATCGATCACGAGCTAACTAGCCTAGCCACCACGGGCTAAAGCGGCAGGACTTGTGCTTTCGGTTCGGACGAATCAATGAGTCGTGTTTCTTCTTCACTTCCTCTCTGGTCAGTGTTAGCAGCCCCCTAACCGGCAGCCGTTGTAATTGCGTGACGTTTTCAAGGCGATTCGATATGATCTGAAAAAGGAAAGTGAACGCCACCCGAACCAGCTGAAGGTGTGAAAAGGAGAGCTACAGTGATGTATGCACGCTGAACAATGAAGCAAAAATAAAAGTGTGTCAGTGTTTGCTCGTGTTCCGGATAAATAGGCCGGTACACTGTGTACACACGAGCTGCACCGGGAACAGAGTAGACATGGTGCACAGCAGGCTGCTAAGAATTGGCAGCTGTGAGGCGGCAGCTCGCGATGGAGCGAGTCCAGAGCAAGAGGGGACAGAGAGTCTCCGTGTAATTACGGGTTCGGCTGATGAGGGGCAGCGGCGTGATTGCAGACGTCGCCGTTTCCAGCCAAAGGTCCCACTGTGACGGAAAGAGCTGAGGAATGACAGTAAAGCAGAGGCTCAGTCACCGTGTGGACAGCGCGTCGCCTCATTGCTCAAACCGTTGACATCATTACGCGGTTAAAAAAAGGCGGCTGTAATTTTCACAGGAACTTTCTTGGCAGCTGGATGTTCAGGTTCAAGTTCAGCTATTAAGTGTTTCACCTCCATACATCAGCAAGTACTGTTCAAATGATCCTGTGCTGATACTTGTGTGATCGGAGTGTTGCTAGTAAAGCATTATCTGAGCTGTCAATTCTGTATGAGTCAGTCTAATGGTGGAATTACCCAATCAGTGGGAGGAAGATGCTCTATAATCTGGATGTTTGTGGGAGGAAGATGCTCTATAGTCTAGATGTTAGTTGGAGGAAGATGCTCTATAATCTGGATGTTAGTGGAGGAAGATGCTCTATAATCTGGATGTTAGTGGAGGAAGATGCTCTATAATCTGGATGTTAGTGGAGGAATATGCTCTATAATCTGGATGTTTGTGGGGGGAAGATGCTCTATAGTCTGGATGTTAGTTGGAGGAAGATGCTCTATAGTCTGGATGTTAGTTGGAGGAAGATGCTCTATAGTCTGGACGTTAGATGGGGAAGATGCTCTATAATCTGAATGTTAGTTGGGGAAGATGCTCTATAATCTGGATGTTTGTGGGACGGAGATGCTCTATAATCTGGATGTTAGTTGGAGGAAGATGCTCTATAATCTGGATGTTAGTGGAGGAACATGCTCTATAATCTGGATGTTAGTGGACGAAGATGCTCTATAATCTGGATGTTAGTGGGAGGAAGATGCTCTATAATCTGGATGTTAGTGGGAGGAAGATGCTCTATAGTCTGGATGTTAGTGGAGGAAGATACTCTATAATCTGGATGTTTGATGTGACGAAGATGCTCTATAATCTGGATGTTAATTGAATTTACATCAGTTAGTGGGAGGAACACATACTTTAACACTCTTCATTGCTACAGAAAACTACTTTAACACTCACATGGACAATAAAAAAAAAAAAAAAAGCCTCATGCTCTTATGAAGAAGATGAAGATAAACTACCAGGACTCATGTGGCTGAAGTTAGTGGGAAGAAGACGCTCGGATCATATTTCTCTTCTTTAAACAACGTGCTCTTTGGCGGGGACTTCGCCTCGGCGTAGAGAGACAGCAGCTCTGCTACTGCCACTGTGAGGCCGATTACATCATCACCTCACTGCTACTGCCGCGAGGAATAGCTTGCACTCTACGTACGTGCCGTCTTGTCATTCTCACCGGGGCGAGTAATGAGCTGTTCTGCATGATAAAAACATCAGAGCTGAGTCAGAGATGGATGCCAGTCATCGTCCGCGTCGTAGAAAAAGGTCATTAAATCATCATTAACATTTGCTGACCTTCAACAGGCAGAAGGAGCGGTAGCATCAGTGAAGCCCCCCCCCCCCCCCCCGCCGCCGCCAGACTCTACCTTTGTTCCACAGCGATGGTGTCTGACCTGTAATTGCCAGCGTGGTTCTGGTTACATCTTACTAAGAGCCTAATTAAATATGGCGAAGGTCAAACGGAAGCCTATAACGAAGCATTGGCAAAACGGCCCTGTAGCGTGCGCGCGGTCGTGCGGTGCTGCCTGCCGCGCGTGTGCGTTCTGCCGAGGCGTTTTGGGAAGGTCTCGCAAAAAAAAAAAATCGCATTGCTGACGAGGCCGGGGACGGAAAGCCAGTTTATAGAAAGCCACAACACTCATAACCTGGCCCGCCCTCTGGAGAAATACATTATAATCATTTAGCGCACACGGGCAATAAACCTCTTACCACTTTAATGAAATCTGTCTTCAGCAAACCACCGGAAGGGCCTGGTTATGGCCGAACCTGCTGCCGCTGTTTGATCTGCCTCCTCGGTGGCTGCTCTTTGCATTCTGTGTTTTTATTTTTTTTGGTTTTGTTTTTTTTTACTCCGGCTGATGAACCTGCCCGCCGCGTCTTGGGACACGCGGGTAATTGCTTGACTCATGGCCTCTGTTGTCGGTGGAGTGTAGTGAAGCAAGTGTCTCATAATGAAGCCATCAGCCTTTTTTTTTTTTTTTACAAGCGGGGCGGGGTGACGGAGATAACGGTGAATACATGCCCGAGAGGTGCTGCGATAAACTGACGGGCGGCGATGAATCCTCGCCGCCGCGCTGTTTTATCCTTCCCTTTGCTTTTCTGTTGATTGACCAATCACGCGGCCACCTGCGAGGCCTACTTCAAAGCGAAAACGCAAAAACGTCCGCCGTGTTTTTTGGGAGACAAAGCGGCACTTTTTCGAAAATGCTCTGACCTCGTTTCCATGGAAACGAGGTCAAACGCAACTTTGCTGAGACGCTACTGCTGCCGCCTCCACATGAGCCTTTCTGGAAAAGCTTGAGGTTCGTCTCCTCGTTGATGCCCTCATCATGACCTCTTAAAGAAACGACAGCTACTTTTGTCGAAAAATTCCAGTTTAATGTCTTTTAACGACCCATTTTTTTGGAGGGCGGGACCCCGGGATTCTTGTTTAACGCTACCGGTGTCGACGTTTCAAAACCGAATCACATTCGAGCCCTGCCGATGCTAATTTCTCTTTTCATCTGCACGGTTCATTAATCAGGAGTCTCGAAGGCACTCTTAGCCTCCTATGATAACGAGGATATAATGACACCCTTTTAACGACAGGAGCTTGGTAGGTGAGCGGTAGGATGGCCGGCAGTCCTCGCATTGATCCGTCTAATTATGCATCCGATCGCCTCCCGGCGAGCGGATGGAACACGGAGGGCTCAGCGGGGTCGCAACTTACGCAAACGCCCCTCGGTCACGTCGAGCTGCCCTCCGCGGCGACACCCAGTCTTCCTGCTCACTACGCGGTGACAAAACCTCACTTTTTAAGAAGGATCGCTGCAGCGTTGTCTATAGTGGCGCGTTGCTCTCGGTGACGCACTGTGGCTGATATTGTCTCTTTATTGAATATCAGTCCATCGGTGTCAACTGCTCCAGAAAATGATTAATGTTTGTGCATGAGTGCAGCCACGAAAAAAACAAACAAAAAAAAAAAAACGGCAGAGGAAACCTATAATCGAGTTCTCGCTGTGCATTTCAGCCACACGTTCACCTGCTGAATAATGGGTTTTTTGAGGCAATCATTTTACACAAAGGCAGCAGTGAGCTCTGGTCCTTGTCCCTTTGAAATGCGCGAAACTCGACGCGTCACAAGTTTAGTTTCAATGCACCATTTAATACAATCACAAGGGATAGCGGGGGAGCCGCATTAATGATGCAAAACGCAAACGGTCATGCATTGTGTGCGCGCTGTGCAGCCTCAATAGCTCCATTACGCACAAACAAACAGCCCAGTATGCATAATTTTTTATTACCAAGAGGTCAAATGAGTTCATGCAACATGAATGAGGGTTTCTGTCAGTGAGAAGCCCACAAGAGTGGCAGTTCTGCACAGCTCTGCATTAACCGCTGTTTCAGTTCCCTTTCCACCGCTGCGGGGTGTGTGAGGAAAAACCGCAACGTACCACCGCAAATCCTTGATCCTCAATACCGAATTCAATACACAAGAAGCAATAACCTTTTTTTTTTTGGCCTATTTACATTGGAGTGCTCTTGTTTGGTATCTTCCATGTCGACTATGGGCTGCTTTGAGATCTGTGATAGACGGGTTGTTGAGGTTTTCATTCGGAATCAAATGGACAGGATTAAGAATGAGAGAAATGGTAAATTGGTAAATGAAAAAGCGCAGTTTTGTTGATTCAGCAGTCCTGCAGTGTTGATGCAAAGGGCCTCAAGTCATCCACTGGTTCAGTGTCTTGCTCAAGGCGAGAGGTGAGAGATCAAACCTGCAACCTTGTGACTGATAGACATCCGGTACGACCAACTGCAGCGATGTTTTGATCATGAATGTCGGCGAGGTCTATCGTTCTTGGAAAGTGGATTCTTAGAATGAAGCTGCCGGATGAGATGAGAGGAAGACGTCCATTGAGAACATGCAGGAGATCAGTGAGGGAAGGAAGATACAAGCAGATGTAAGGTCAGGGAAGGAGATGACCAAAGTAAGAAGTTGGGATTTTACATTCGCTTCTGTCCAAAAATGTACAAATTGCATGAAAGTCAAGTCAGACTCAGAAGTGCCTCCATTATTTCCCAGACTTGGGGTTTGTTGAGCGAGAACTATGGATCAATTGGATAACTTTTGGCTTTTGCACATGTTGAAGGAAACCAAGACAAGTAAGGATGCAGCGATACTGATACCAGTATTAACAAAAAGATTCCTTATGCAACCCAGCAAGTATTACGTGACGTCATCCGTCAGCGCCGTCGCTCACAGGTCGACAAGAGAGGACGAGTGATGTAAAAAAATATAATAAAAGCATCATGAACAGTTTTCACGTTTTCTTCTCCGCTTCTTCCAGTCCCTGGAAATTCTGCTCGGTGACCTTTTTTCCCTCACGGTGACATTTTGCTTGTGCAAAATCAAATAAACAAATCAAATGAAAGAAATAGACGTGAGAGATTGAATCAGATACGTGACCATTAAGTGGCTCCGCTGATAGACTTGTTGCCATCAGATTACTTAACGAGACATCCTGCCGCCTTATCGGCATCAAAGAGGCATTAAATCAGCTCGTGAGGGAGGGATTTTGTCGTCGTGGAACCGCGGCGTGCCGCCAAAACCAAATCTTTTTCCTGTTATGACTCCCCTGATGAGTCCGCTGAAAGAAGTGAGAATAGCTGGATGTTTACGAGGTCAAGTAATCTTGAAAAAACAGGAGCTGAGAGAAGTGACAGACGCAAAATCATGCAAGTTACTGAATATTAATATACGATTGCTAATATTTCGAGATGCACTGATGCCACTTTTTGTTTAAAAGACGAGACGTAACTATGCTGGTCCAAATGTCTCTGGTGATTAAGTTTCTGGTGTTGTGTGAACTATCTTTCAGCTCCTGTTAATTTTTTTTGGGCCGAATATAGTGTACAGTCTATCTTGTGTTTGTAATCCCAATTAATACGAAAGACTCCTCAAACCATGGACATGGCTCATGCGCTCCTGCTTACGTAAAGAAACAGACCAACATGGACACTCACAATCACACCGATGGGCAATTTAGAGTCGCCAATTACCTTCACATTTATGTATTTGTGGTTGTATTTGGATAAAACAGGTAGAACTAGCAAATGTTCCCCCCCCCCAAAAAAAGTTGATTTTGCTATGAGGTGTGAAAACCAGGAAGTGTTACTGAATTTCTGATAATAAATCATCCCATTGCAGTGTGGATAGTCACAGAACATAACAGAACAGTGATGGAGGCAGGAAGTGGGTCTACATGCAAGGGTCTGTTAAAACAGCTCAAGGCTCTAACATCTCTCGGTGCTTCTTTCCTCTTCACTCCTACTATTATTGACCGTTGTACACACCTCATTCAAGCAGGGCGTCTTGTGTGCACACAAAGAAAACACTCTCCATCGCAGAAGCACAAAGCCAAAGCTCTCGGTCCGGCAGACTCTATTCATGTAAGTCGGCGAAGCTGCGAGGCTTGTATGTAAAATGCCACCTCGGGCATCTATAAGCACCACCATTCCTCAAATGTCCAGACAACCATGCGTCCCCCTACGTCCGCCATTCGGTCAGCTCCTGACAGCGTAATATCTCAGTTCTGCATCATCTTCCTTACCTACTACGCCTCCATTCTTCATCCCGCTGCGTATTCTATCCTGAATATTTCTATTTTGGGCTCATAAACACGTCTCTCTCTTGTCGCCCCCACCCCCCCATGTCACATGGCTGAAAACATGAGTAGAAGGGGAAAAAAAAAAAAAAAAAAACCTAAAGCACGAAGTGAAGCTGCTGGTGCAGCAGAGTCAGAGTCTGACTGCATTCTATAATTCATGTTCTAAAACTCCCTGACACGCGGGTCTTATGTTTTGTGTTTTACGGATAAATGAGTGCATGTAAAGACCGACATAGAAACAAAGCGTTACTGGACGGCCACTTTGGCCCGAGGAGAACATGGAGTTCTCCCCCGTTTGCTGTGAGGAAACGCACAAGATATTTCTGTGTTTTTTTTTGGTCTCACGAGGACTGAACGTCGTCTCAAAAGGTTTGCGCTGAAAAACGTGAGCGTTCACATTAATGCAGTGGAGTTTTCCCTGAACAGACCCGACCCGTCGACGCATGGACTCCACCAGATCTCTGAAGATCGTTCTGGGACCAAGATATCGCCAGCAGATCCTATAAATCCCGAGAGTTTTCGATTAGGGTTTCTATGCGTCAATTGATCCTGGAAAACCATGATTTTCTTTTTCTTTTCTCGCCGTTGGACCAGTTTTGATAAATACTGACCGTTTCAGAGTGGGAACAGGAAGTGGGAGATACTTTCATCATCAAGCTCCTTCCATCTATAAACCCGTCTATTTTTGTCAAGGAAGTGTTTGCTTGCTCCTCGATGTATCCCAACCTCTAACAAGTGCCATGATACATAAATCCATCCGTCCATACATATATTTATACTAACTTAAAGTCACGGAGCGCTGGAGACAGTTCCAGCTGACTCTTGGCAGGCTAACGCCGGAAAAGAACTCGCACACACACACACAGCACAAGCCAACCTCAAACAGAAAAGCCCCCCAAGAGATCATAAGTCTTGATGACTTCATCTGTCAGGAGCTAAAATGTCCTGGCTGATCGGTGTCTGTGCGTAATATTTACAAACCAGGTAAAAACGAGTCATCCGTCCTCGTAGCTGACCGATTGAAACGCCTCCCGACTCCCAGGAAACCGGGTGACAGTTGCTCACGAGATCCACGCGTTTAATTAGTAGAAACAAAGCACGGTTTTGACTGCAGACTCGACTCTAAGCTCACATACAACACTTTGTAATCAGGGCTAATTACAAAGTATTACCATTCATGCATTTTTAATGGGACGCGGCTGCTTAAACGACTAAGTGTGAGGCTGCTGATGGCTACGATAAGTCGACAGATACAACTCGAGTCTGATTGCTCGTGACACTGCGGTGGGGTTTGTTTAGTTTTTTTTTCCCGCCCCGGTAAGCCGAGCGTGTTGTCACGTCGCCCTTCCCCTCGGCGTCGCATTTGCAGTTTTTAAACAGGGGCGCGTCGAGTCAAGCAGATAGATCACAGATGATTGCATTTTCTTCTTCGTACCCTCCTCCTCTTTTTACTCGTCAGCCCGGCTGGGAGGGATGAGGTTGTTTTTTTTTGTTGTTGTTGTTGTATTTATTGATTTTTTTCCACGAGGCGTGACACCGCTGCACGTGCCGCCTCATATTTAATTACTTAGAGTGTCGTAGCAGGAAGGCATGCAGGCTGCAGCAGCAACACAGCAATTCCATTTCACAGCAACCCCCAAGAGGCTTTTGCTCAAAACATGCTGTGCGTGTGTGTGTGTGTGTGTGTGTGTGTGTGCGTGCGTGCGTGTGCGTGTGTGCGTGTGCGTGTGCGTGTGCGTGTGCGTGTGCGTGTGCGTGTGCGTGTGCGTGTGCGTGTGCGTGTGCGTGTGCGTGTGCGTGTGCGTGTGCGTGTGCGTGTGCGTGTGTGTGTGTGTGTTGCCTGTTTGCTTCCATGCATGCTCTTGCACACACGTAGTCTGCATATGTGGGTGTGTGTGTGTGTGTGTGTGTGTGTGTGTGTGTGTGTGTGTGTGTGTGTGTGTGTGTGTGTGTGTGTGTGTGTGTGTGTGTGTGTGTGTGTGTGTGTGTGTGTGTGTGTGTGTGTGTGTGTGTGTGTGTGTGTGGCCTATATCTCTTAGAAGCAGTGTTGTGAGTGCGTGGGGGAGGTTTCAGCAGGAGAGATGTGTATCTGACACAATAATACAAACTGTTTCTGTTCTACAAACCGCTGGTTTTACTTATCTGGGGACCTCACTCACACCGAACAATGGCCAGTGTTTGTCAGCTACCCGTGGCAGGCTATCATTAATATTTTTCTCCTCCAATTAAAGTTGCAGGAGACGTTTTGTTTGTCCTGCATTGTTTTGAGAAACGCAGGTCCTGCTCTTGCTCTCATTTGTTGTTTGTCTTTCATGGGTTCATCGGTGGTGATATTGTTGGTGAAAAAGCAGAGTTGCTCACTGCCTTGAAATTTCGCATCGTAAAATGGGATGTCACACTTGAATATGAATAACCACATCATCAGCGTAGAGATTGGATATTTACTCAATAAATGGTGAGCAGTTGTTGAATCTCATCATCATTAAATCAAGGTTTAATCACCGTATTATGGAAAAGAAAATGCGAATAATATAGATGCTGCCACAGTATTTTAGACATGTTTAGAATATGCAACTTGAGTTTCTTTTGAGTTAAAAATACATATAAAAAGCTGCAGTTCGACAATTCTTATGTCTTTCTGAGCGTCAAAACATGTTTCCATTTGCAGAGCATGTTTCTGAAGAGGCAACGCGACTGAATAAATAAAAGCCCTGTTTTCATCTTAAAAGCTCCGTAATACGCAGCCTTTTCCCATTCTAGAGTCTGATTTTATATGATACATGTATTTGTTATTCTCATAGGTCATTCATTTGAACCTGGTTTCATTCCAATGATCTACTAAAAAAAAACACTGACTTGTATATTATGTATATTTCAAGGCATATTTTAAATGTATTTGTCCTCATTTACAATTAAAATTCCTGTTAAGTAAAGGTTTACCTATCTAAACAGTTTGATCCCCAAAATAATTTTACAATGCAAATAAAATGTGGGGAACCCAGGTTTTTGAATCCCACGAACATGTCCTGCATATCAGGTGTAAAACTGACTATTTTTGGCGAATCCTTTAAAAAAAAGGAGAAGCCAAATACACGCCTGCATTAAATATACAGTAAAGTGTGCAAGGAACAAAAGCGCTGAATAGAATGATAATGCCATTTTGTCAGATTGTTGATGTCCTGGTGGTTTAATTTGTAAACCATGTTGCTAATTACAATGCATACGACTGTGGATACTGTTGCTTTAACCTTAATGCAGAAAAGGCCTTAATGGAAGACATCATGTTGAATGAAGTATGAGTGATGCATCAGTGTTGACCGACCCCCACCCCGCACTGTGAAGAGGACCCGCAATAGCCTTCATTGAACTGCTGTTGCTGTTTTTCAGGCATCACTCTGGACCAGATCTGTGTCCTGTAATGCAGCAGAGTGCAGGGCACGCCATTCTCTCTCCACTCATACTGCAAATGAATACGGCCACATTTGTGTTACGTGCTTTGGACCAAAGAAACCCATTAAGTCTCTTGTGTTTTTAGCAGGGAAGGGAAAAAAAAAGAATTTTTTTTTGTTTTTTTGTTCCAGAATTGTGAAGAAATGGCTGATTAAAATCCAGAGCTTTCACAAGAAGTGCTTGGAGAATTATCCTGAAGGGAACCCGATGTAAGAGAGGACACTTTGTTTTATATACTACAGGCAGGCTGCCACTTCGATGCTGCGCACACTCACACACTAACACACTTACTGCCAGTTCCTCTGCTGCTCCTGCCGGTATGTGTACATTTATAACATGTGTACGTGACTGCATACATCCCCTGCCTCCTTTTGCTGGCACATGCAGTGTCACGGTCTCCTATGGGACTGATCAGCTGTGCAGGCGAGGCAAGCTGTGACTTCCAAGCTGTTTCCCCCGTCCTCCTGCCACTGTATTAAGAGCAGACCTGTACACACAGGGTAAATTGCAGGCGGCATGAATCTCCCCTTGCGGGCCGCCGCGGTGCTGTAATCCACTGGAAGTGGAGAGGTCTTTCAGGGAAAACGGGGCTGTTTTATGTGGTGAAAGATCCCGCGAAGCCTCTTTTTATGAGTCACTTTCTCCGCGCTTGAGAGCAACAGTTGTGGCCGTGGGTTAACCGTTAACCTTCGTTGTGTCTCCACAGAGCAGCCCGAGCTTTTGGAGACTACCTGTCCAACGCCAACCCAGAGAACCGCAACGGAGCAGGTAGGCTGGTACGCAGACGCCGAGGCGCCACGCACGTCTTTACAGCCTCACCCCGGCGCACGTTACCGTATTAGTGGGTGAACAATCCAACGTTTTAAGGAGTTGATATGTAGAGATTATATATTGTTAGTCGCAGCTGATGAATGTACCACCTCTTAAATATTCTACATTGACTGAATGCTAATAATTAATTTTAAAAGGTGTCCCATGGACATTAGGCTGTAAAGTGACTTCCACATTCCCCGAGTGGCTTTAGTAGGAAACTACAGCTAGCAGTGTCGCTGCATCGTTACAGTCATATGTGTCGTTCTCTTCTTGGCTTGTTGGGGCGGCTCTGGGCGAGTAGAGTATTTAACTCTCAATCGGAATGTTGAGGGTTCGATTGCCCATCTCCCCGTATCAAAGCGTCTTCGAGCAAGACGCTGAACCCCCAACTTGCTCCCAACGGATGGATTGAGCGCCGTCCACCTCCACCAGGGTTTGAATCCCAATTACATGGATTTCCTTAGTTTCATCTCAAGGGGCTTCAGCTTCAACTCTTCAACCGTCAACACAGCTGCTGTTATCACTGCTATGACCACCAGAGGTCAGACTGAAGCCCGCCTTCTCGTTCCTGTAGGTCCATTCAAGCCTTACCAACTTAATTCTAAGGGATAGATGAGAATTGACCATTGGATTTCAGTGGTTCTGACAACATTTGAAGCGCTCGGGCCTGGCGACGAACAGAAGTGACGTTTCAATCATCGACTCTTCTCACTTCTTTCCAAATCCTCAAGTGATTGCTTTTCTATTGATTTTCATACTTTTTAAACATTAATCTTGCCTCAAAATTTAAGCAAGCAATCAAATCACGTCACCAAAGCAAAGTACAGAGTAAAGGTTGGTGAATCAAGCAGAAAATGGAGTATATCTCTCACTTGTTCATCCACAGCACACACAGTTTGATTTAAAAAAACAAAACAACGCAGAGATTCCCACAAGCTTACACTTATTTACAAGCTTGCGGCGATGCAGCCGCTTACTCCGTGAGAAGGAGGATCGTTTCTCCTTCGACCCTCAAGGATAACTGGGCTTTTGTATTTGCCAGAGTACTTTATGTACATCCAAATCTACTGTCATTCCTCTACTTGCTCTTTTCCATCACTCAGGCACATCTTGCTGTTCTCCTCATCCTCCCAAAAGCTTTGCTGGCTTGTAAATGTTTACCGCTCCGCTGCCAGAGAACAAATCCCAATGAGGGACAAACGTCTTTCTGCATTTCAATTTTAGACATTTATCCGATGCCCGTTTGGAAAACTTGCTTAAAGCCCAGACAATATAATTGATCTGTCAACCTCCACTTGTTGCTGTCCTGAACTCCTCCTCCTCCTCCTCCTCCTCCTTCCTTTCCTCTCCAGATCATCTTTTGTCTGATACTTTCCCCGGCCAAGACTGTGACTCTCCAGACGTCAGCCGCTTGCACAACAACAATCTGCCGGCGCAGAGCCGCTGTTTGCCCGTAGCGAAGCCCCCCCAGCCCCCCCAGCCCGTCCGCGGCCCTCTCTCTCAGTCTCAGCCTCAGGTCAAGCCCCTCCAGGCCCAGGCGTCGCTCGGCCCCTCCAAACGTCGGCTCTCCGGTGAACGCAGCCTGTCCGCCGAGGACCCGCGGGGCGCCAGGGGTCACGACGGCCTGAAGCCGTCCAGGGTGTACACCATCACCAGAGAGGGGGGCATGACCCTGGGGGGCCGCAGCAGCGAGGAGAGCCTGGAGCTGGAGGTGCTGAAGGGCTCCAGGGAGAACCCCATGGCTCAGACCTCCGCCGGGGCCAACAGCAGCCTGTCCTGCACCAGCCAGCCGTCCACCGCCGCCGCCGCCGCCGCCGCCCGCAGCGGCGGCCACCACCGCAGCGGCCACCACCGCAGCAACCACCACCACACCAGCGCGCATCACGGCGGGCCGCCGTCGTCCTCGTCGTCGCAGCCGCTGCAGAGCTCAGGGAGCGCCAGCAACATCCGGGACTGGGGGGTGAGGAGAGGGGGGTCGCGGGACGACTACACCCCCGACTGCGTGGCGTGCATACGGGCTCCCTGTCAAAGCCAGCGCTCCCTGGACCTGGACACCTCGCCGCGGGACGGGGGGAAGCCGCGCAAGAAGCTGGAGAGGATGTACAGCGAGGACCGAGCCTCCACCGACGACCGAGGTGAAGAGAGGACGGGAGGGACGAACGGTGGGGGGGGGGGGGGGGGGGGGGGGGGCGGGGGGGGGCTCCAACTGGAGCGTAGATTTACACATGCTGATCATGATTATAAAAGCTGCATTGGAGGACTTTCACATTAGGTTTGGTTTATAAATAAAACTTGAATAATTATTTACTTACCTAACATTAAAGTTATTAAAAAAATCTACTAAAATGTTGATAAGATTTTTTTTATTAAATTAAATTAAATTAAATTAAATTAAATTAAATTAAATTAAATTAAATTAAATTAAATTAAATTAAATTAAATTAAATTAAATTAAATTAAATTAAGTGAAGTGAAGTGAAGGGACGCTATGCGAAGCTACGTTAAGCTACGTTATGCTACGTTACGTTATGTTACGTTATGTTACGTTATGTTACGTTACGTTAAGTTAAGCTACGTTACGTTGAGCTACGTTGCGTTACGTTGCGTTACGTTGCGTTGCGTTGCGTTGCGTTGCGTTGCGTTGCGTTACGCTACGTTACGCTACGTTATGCTACACTATGTTAAATTAAACCAGAAACTTCAAGGATCTTCCTGATTTTTTTCCAGTCTCAAACTGAAATCAATGACGGGGATCAGATCAGTTTCAGTTCAGTTGGTTGATGGTGCAGATGAACAAAAAATATATTTCTCCTAATTGAAGGAGCAATCTAATAATGTAGACCACATTTAAAAAATGCTGTTGCTCAGTACCAAGGTTAAGAATCCATATCACCCACGTTCCCCTGAGTATGTGTTGAACTGAAGAGACACTGAAATCCAAGTTCATCCAAATTATGTGCGAGTGTCTTCATTGCCAACAACACATGAAACTTTACAAGCTGCGTTCGCCTCATTTTAAAGATAGACGTCATTTGGGGCTCACTTAAATTTTATTTGGCTGAAAGTAACAAAAATGGTTAGTTTGGTCATAAATCTTGTGGAACACCCATGGAAAAAGTGGAACACCCATATTTTGCTGCAATATGTAACAAGTTATTACAAAATGTGGCAATGTTTATTAGAAAATGTGTTCAAGAAATGGATTACAAAGTGAGGCAGGTCATTACAAATTGCGGTGTTATTACATAATGAGTTGAACATGTATTCCATTAGTACATATTGCACCATTATTACATTATTACATTATGCGGCGTGACAAGAATCTTGTAGGATCCTATAGGATCTTATAAGATGCAGGTTCGTAAAGCCAGACGTTCAAATAAACACAAATCCACAAAAGTTGCCTATTTAAAGCCCAGATTAGTCGCAATGTAATTTCTATGTAGAAAAACCACTGCATTGCACCCGGCGACGACTCCACTCGGCGCTCTTGCAGCCTCCAGCCTCCTCCGCTAATTGTAAGGGCTGCGAGTGAGTCGTCTTCTTTCTCGCCTGACACCACGCCATCCTTCTCTCCCTGTGTTTGCAGAGGACAATCCTAATAGCTGGTTCCCCAAAGAGAATATGTTCAGCTTCCAGACGGCCACCACCACCATGCAGGCGTGAGTATGGATCACCCGGAGCTCTTCCATCCAAGACCTACACGTATCACACTCCCGTCAGCACACTCACACTCCTTTAGGTTTTTAGAAAGTGTCTGTCATCATATTGGCTTAATACCATAAAAAAAATCGCCTTGTTGATTCAGTATATTGTCATTAATAAGACATATGAACATTAGAATTATTATAAGCACTGGATCGTCACAAATCGGTGATGTTAAAACAGAAATCCACCAGGTTAGGGTATAAGGTTTAAGAGTTTAAATACATGTATTTCTTCTACCTTTGCTGCCGTGTTGACCAAACTTAAGTTTCACACAGCTGTTCTCCGTAGCCAAGATATTTCTTTATTAGGTATGTTAAACAAATGATATTACTTACATATGGATTTATATTTTCCAATACATTAACATGTGATACATTATGTAAAGATATGTTATGATACATTACAATATTATGATACGTTGGCATTTGTTATCAATCGTTAAAATACGTCACATTACTATACGATACAAAGTGACACAATGTGTGGTTTAATTTGATGTATTTTAGTATAATACGGTACAATATGTTACAATATGATCAAAAAACTCTCACAGTTTGATATATTAAAAACCAAGGAAGCACCGATTTATTTTAAAGGACAAGTACTAACCTTTAGCTACCCATACTGAGGAATGATTTGAATACTTAATAAATAGAATGAAGTTCCATATGCAAATGATATGTGAAGGCTATGCGTTTCAAATCCCTGGATGGTACTTTCTGGTGTGGCAAGTAAAGGTCCAGAACGTTATGGGTCATTATTTTGTATGTATGATACCCGAACAAAACTAACTTCAGTTTACTATGATGCATTATGGTAAGACTCTATGAAACATTTGAATGAGTGTTTCTAGTTTGAAATCTCGTCATAGATTTACTATGATTCAGAGTACTGAATCATAGTAAATCCTCCTTATCACATAATTAACCTTGAATCTCAAAAAAAATCACTTTTAACCTGAATGCCACCTCTTCGCCCTTACGACTTGAGAGACCATGCACTTGTGTACAAATCGACACGCACACACACACACACACACACACACACACGCACACACACACACACACACACACACACACACCCTTTGTGACCAGTTAATCAGCACCTGTCAGCGTGACGCGATAATTACAACTCTCAAACAGACAAAGCTCACCCACCATGATCTTTGTCTCCCACGCTCCCTCTCTGCTCCCTCTTCTTCCTCCATACGTCTCCTCTTCCTCCTCCCCTCTTCTTTCCATCTGCTCGTATCCCGTCCCGGGTCAGACGGTTGTGTGGATCTGTCTCTGGTCTCTGATCAGCGTCTTTCCCCTCTAACATCTAATCGATCAAACCATGTGTGAATATAATAAACTACATATTGTATGTGGATCATGTGGTAATTACAACTTGCATTACGCTTTTGGGTTCAGATTCTTTAAATTGAGATTCGTTGGGGTTTTTTTCTCTCCTTAAAGTAAAAACTGTAACATAAATCAACGCGTATGTTTCTATGTATGTGTGTGTGTGTGGGGTACTTGGCTGACCCTGTTGCTAACTTCTCTTTCATTTTTGTCTTCTCTCCTTCGCTCTGCGTGGCGGATTTCCAAACCACGACTGTAGAATATCGTGAGTAACTCTTTCAAACGCCCCCACTTGTTCCTCCTCGTTGCTCTTACTTTTTTTTTTTTGGGTTTTGTTTCTTGGATCTGTCAGTTCGGTAACGTGTCTTGAACCCTTTTCCTCCTGTGGCTTTGTGCAAAGTCAGTCTGCTGTGTCCTTAACAATCTCACCTCCCCACAAATCTCTCGACCTCAGTGTCTGAGTGTTGAAGTTTGAGAAACGTACCCGGTACTGAAGTATTTTCTCGAGATGCACCACTTTTTTTTTTAAAGTAGTGACCTTTTTTGCTACTTGCAAATACTGAGTGCCGACACTGGTTATTAATCAAACCCATGAAGCCTAATTCATACTTCATACGCAAAGGCTATGCATTGCCACAAATCATCTCCGCACAGCCTCTACGGCAACGGTATCTACGCATCGTACTATGTGTACTGTAGCCTGTAGACCGAGGGACTGAGTGTATCGGCCATACTTTAGTCATGTTTAGCATGTAGCATCGCTGGTGTGTGAGCCTTGAAAGCTCTTTAGCATGTAGCACGACTTGGCGCTACTGGAGTCACTGAGGCACTGACCAGCCCTCTACTAGTCCAAACGGTAGTTAAGTTGCTGGCGTTGTACGGACTGTCTTTCACTTCCTCTCGATATTTTGGCAGTACTTAGCTCATTTTCATTAATATTAGAGAATCTCATCGCTGCTGCTTTCTTCCGTGGCTGCGAGCGACATTGCCGACACATGACGTCGCGTAATATTTGATGGGTTTTCACGTATTCTTGGAGTATTGAACCCGATACCTCACCTCAGAAATAGTGTTGGAGGACAATTGCCAGTTAGTGGGGCGATTGCCCAAACTTCGTCCAGCTTTCATTGCAGTTTTTTTTTTTTTCTTCTTCTTCCATTTCGGCTCTCATGAGTTGATTGAATTTGTTGAGAAATGTGTTGGGTCTTGTCTGACGAGGTGTGGCGATGGCAGGAGTCTTCTCCCAAGGAAGAGGGAACGGAAATAGACAATGAAGGGAAGTAAGAGATGACGCAAACGTGATGCACACAGGCACAGCTACCAGCGCCTTCTCGGATGATAAGCTCTGCGCAGAACGACGGTGACTCCGGCCCGTCAGCCGTCCGTCAGTCACAACCAGACCGCAGGACACGACTCCATTCCTGACATACGCTGTCGCAGATGATTCTCATTATGTCTGACATCCTGTCAGAGGCATTAATGGCCCTTCTGGGAAAGACACGCCCGACGTCAATCAGCGTACACGCTCTCAGGATGAAACAGTGGAAGTGAAGACAGGCGCGGGAGAAACGGAACGATTGACAATGGCATTTTGAATATAAGTAGCAGGCAGTCGTTACTTACATTCAGCACTTGTGGCTTTTACTGTACGAAAACTCTGTTTTCATGGTGAACCCTTCCTTTCAGTGTCTCTATTTGTTAGACCCCATCTTGCAGTGTGGTACCAGTGTGTGTGTGTGTGTGTGTGTGTACGCGTGGATCAGCTGTCTCCGTGCTAACCAAGCTAACCACTCAGCAACACTAACCGACTCCCCACTAACCCGTATGGTAATAACCCCCCCCCCGAAAGACGTCAACCGTTGCTCCGTCCCTCCCTGATTATTAAAGCCCGAACTCAACTCGACCCAAAGGGCTCCAGTCGGGAATTTCAATCAAAGATAGTAAAGTTGCAAAAAGTTAGCGGGAGGAAGATGCTCTAAAATCTCTTTTGAATACAATTTCATTTCAACCAAATTAGATTTCATTCGTATAGTGCGAAATACAACACGGTCATTTCAAGGCGATATAGCCTGAGGGGGGACTGTTTTTTTGTTGTTGTTAAAAATAAAGAAAGAACAAATAAAAAAAAAAAGTAGATCCATTTCTGTATGAGGGGTTCGTCTTTGGAACAGCTCAGACAATAACTCAAAAAGAAGAAAATGTAATACGGTTAAAACATTTTAAAGGCGGTTAAAGCTCGCCACTTTTCAGCTCAGGAAGGATTAAATTAAAAGTAACTGTTCCCTTAGAGGACATTTTATATTTGCTTTCTCAGGAATGGCTAAGAAAATGCACATTTTTGTTTGTTACTTCAATTGCAGAAGCATTGTGTATATTATGTACGGGGTAAGGTGAAATAAGTTTAACTGCAGCCTAAACCCTTAGGTCTTCCTCTGTTTTTTTTCTGTTGTTGCTTTATTTGTTGTTACATTGTGTATTTGGTTGACTGAATAAACTACTACTACTACTACTAAAAAAGGCACTTTTACAGTGATAAAAAACAACAAATCCGCAGGAGCAAGCAAAAGTGACAGTGGTAAGGAAAATCTCTATTTTAAAAGGAAGAAACCTGCAGAACGAGATTCAGAGGTGGAGACTTTCTCGTGTTACTAAATCATAGGATTCATTAACTAGTGATAACTACAAACCAAACAGCTGAGGTGAACTACCAGCGCTGCTGTCAAGCAGGGAAGCTAACATTAAGTCAAGCTAATCACAGCGACTGTGCTTTCAGGCTAATGCTAATGCTACTTTGAAAAAAAAAACTTTAGAGTTTCTCTCAGGAAGGCTAAAGTCAGTTTAGGATTAATTCGCCTGAAAACTAGTGGTTTACTGTTTAGAGGTGCACTTTGTTTAATGCTAAAGCTAACATTGGACTCAGTTAGCTGGACGGAGCTTGTTTTCACATGTAACCAGCCTCGATAAAAGTTCACTAGTTGAAACTTCATGACTTATTATATTGCAGTAATGAGGTAAAAGTGCAATACTAGTAAAGGTTGGCTTATTACGAAGGTTGTTTTCCCCTTTGGGTCAAATTGGGTTCAGGCAGAATCGCCCCCCCCCCTCCCCCCCCCCCCCTCCCAAAGAAATAACGGTGAACTGTTCAGCCAGGCGTCGCCAAAACGTCAACGTTCTTCCTACAAAAACCAAACCACTTAACGCTTTGACGTCCCGGCAGGGCTTTCCGAGGCATTGCTGAGAGAAAGAGACGGAAAAGAGAACAGGAAGCCGCCACCCTGATGGAGAGGTACGGTGTCCTGGCTGTCCTGTCCTGTCCTGTGTGGTGCTCCAGCGTCTCTGTCACAGCCACCCCCCCCCCCCCCCCCCCAAAGAAACACCTTTTCTCACACATCTTCAGTTCTTAATCAGATTCCAACAACTCTTTGCTTTTTTTTTTTTCTCTCTCTCTCTTTGACCTGATTTCTGTTTATAGTCCAGATGATGGTATAACTGCAACAGAACATCACAAACTGCTGCCGCTTGTATGGAATGTCTTTTTTTTAAATAATTGACTTATAATACAATTTGATGCAATTAGACCCATCTGCATTAGTCAACTGAGCCTCTCCATTCGCTTCATGTCACTTTGAAAGCAGCGTTTTTAAAGACGTAACGTCCAACAAACTCTCTTTTTTGGATCCTTCTTAGGGCCCCGTTTTACACGACAACAATTTCAAGTGAAAACGCTTCAAAAAATGCTTCAAAAAACGCTTTTTTGAAGCGGTTCCCGCGGTGGAACTTTTTGAAAATGTTCCGGTTTTTTTTGCTGCGTAATTTCATTACATTACATTACCTTATTGCGTGATTTCATTACAAAAACCACCAACAGTGCCAATTTGTGGCCCAACATGCCAACTATTCTGAGATTATAGTAATTTTTCATAGACATTTCCATCACAACAACAAAGAAACACTTTATAGTTTGAATTTAAAGATTTTTATGGCCGTATCTTACCGGTCCAGATCGCTTGAGATGGAACTTTGGGCTGCTTTTGATTCTTTGGTCCTTTGACACCCCTGGACTACAGTGTAAATGTAAAACGTTTGAACATGAGAATCAACGCCGAAATGCCGTCCGAAGAGTCTGCTTTTGATATTGGTCTGCACACGACAACACGACAGAAGCCGTACCGCTGCATCGGCAGGCAGATCTGTTTTGATGGTGTTGTGTGTGCTGGAGTCCGTCTGTCTCCGCGCTGGAGGATGACATTTAGCCAAAACCTGACGAATTAGTTTGCACATCTTGTACCTCTTCTTGATTAATGTGCTTTTCTGCTGGTATGACGAGTTTTGCTCCAGACTGTTCCCATCCTTTCTGTGAAGTTCCCTTACTCTGCACACTTTTTGACGCGGGAATCGAACCTGACCTTGCCACTTCTTGTCCTGAGCTGCTGCTGTTACAAGGGATCACAAATCTCCCGACTGTATCCTGTGGCGTGCGTGTGTGTGCGTGTGTGTGTGCGTGTGTGTGTGTGTGAGTGTGCGAGGCTGTGGGTGGCAGGTTTAATCAGTGTTCCTCACACTGAAGTGTAAAAGCAGGGTCTATCAGTGCCGTGCTGTAGCTCTGCACTCAAAGCCGGTGAACCGATCGATACCTGGCAGCAGAGCTGAGACATGTCAGTGTGTGTGTGTGTGTGTGTTTGTGAGTTTGTGTGTGTGTGTGTGTGTAATGCACTAAAAAGTTCACCACATACAGAATACAAAAATAAGGCAACCAAAAAACATGATATTTCTAAAATATTCACTCAAACTGTGTCATTTCTGCCTATTTTTGAGTATCGATCTGCACATGACGACATAACGGAAGATTTATTACAACAACAGAGGTAGATCGGTAAATCGTTCCTATTTCTGGATTTCCTTCTTTTCATATATCCACTTCAATCGTTATTAGAAACTATTTTAAATGAACACGAAGGACAAGTCACATTAATCATAATTAATGTACAAATTAACCCGACAGCTGCTATTTGGGTGAATAATTTAAAGCACAAAGACATTAATGTCATTTCCATAAGTCTTTGTATGAATATGTTATTTGAAATAGTGGAGCTATAATTGATAACATCAAGAGCCTGATTTGTGGGGAAAAAAAAAAAACATCTAACATCCACAAGAGAAAAACTGTACTACATTTCTATATTATATGTATTTACAAACAGACACAGCTATTGCTAAGTCTCAGATTCCTTCTGTTAAAATACGTCTATAGACAGTATCTGGTCCTATTGAGCCACTGAGAGATTTTAAAGTCAGGCCATCTCGATTTTCTGTCCGTTTCAGGCAAAAGAAATCTGTGAAAATCCTTGAAATGAGGCTTATTTTTGTTCCCCGACCTGTCCTCTTATTTTGGCGGTACAGAGCCTTGTCACATCCTTTCAGGAGGCGACACTTTTAATAGAAAGGTACATCTCGGCGATTTTCACAAATCGAATTATGCATGTTTGAATGAGCGAGACGGGGTTGTTTTTAGTTGTGGTGGGGGTGGGGGGTCGTTCACCAAGTGTTTGCGTAATGGTCAGAGGCAGATAGAGAGGTGGGGTCAGGGGTGGGGTGGAGTGGGTGGGTGGGGGGGGGGGGGGGGGGGGGGTTGACAGGAGTTGGAGTCGGTGGTCTCGCTGTGCGAGCGTTCTCACTCGGGATGAGAGCGGCTGACTGACGGATCCTCCTCTCCTCTGAGTCATGCCTCTATTTCAGGCGACTCCACGCTGCAATCAACACCGACGTGTCGGCGGCGTTTCAGCCTCAAACCGCTCCGAGACCCAAACAAAGCGCGAGGGAGGTCTGAGGCTTCCCGTCGCATTTTGACACTTCAGATCAAGTGGGGGGGTAGACATGAGGCCCTCGGGCCAAAACTAAATTTGTCTGCATGTTGCATTTATTGGTTTTTCGCAAAAGCTATTCACTCACGTTACATGAAATATTCAGGGAGGATTTTTCCCTTTCCAAAGGTGCCGACATTAAAATTTGAGAGCGATTGCGTCAAAGGTCAAGGTCATGAAAAGGTGAAAAATTTATTTTTATTATAAAGTGGTCAGTTTCAATCTGATTGAAATGTTTGCTATTCCATTTGTTCTTATTGTTCATCTACTGAGCATGTGCAGAACACCTAGCTGCTAGGCTAGGCCGTGGTGCACATGCACAGTAGCAGCAATTCAGAAAAGTTGTATTTTCCGCCGTCTACACAGATGGAGTGCATTAAAGGGAGCCGTTAAAAAAAAAGTGCCTTTTAAGCAACGTTGACGTGTAAACAGAAACCCAAAATCGACAAAAGTTTTGCATTTTTCACTTGAATAATGTGAATTAATTTTTCGTCTTATGTGTTTTCTTAAAAATGGTATAATGTGGAAACTGTAAATGTATTTCTATAACATTTTCAAATGGTTGAGGTTCTATCGCATGATTTTTGTTCGAATACAACATTCTAATGATAATTCAATAACTGAAAATTACATTTACATGAGTTTTCCCCCAATAAATGTAATTTAAAGGTTGTTAAGCCACATTGGGTTCCCGTTCCAGGTCATTCATCAGCTCTCGCCTCTTGCAACCGTAAGTTGCAGCAATATGACACTCGGGTGACTCTCGTTTGCTTTACAACAGAATATATTGGGTTTTTTTTTTTTATTTTAAAAAGAATCAGCGTAGCTCAGTTTCGTCCCTCTTCGTCACGAAGCGACACGAGCAGCTGCAGAGGAAGCGGCGGTGATAATAGGCTGCAGAGGTGGAGTTCATTAAAAATAATGAGCTGTGGGGTGTTGGCCCGCCACTGTCAACTTAATAGATGCTTCAGCAACAAAAAACAAAAAAAAATAAGCGCAGCTTCAGTTTTAATAATTGGAAACGGTGTAGAGAGATCTGCTTGGTGTTTTCCAACTTCCTGAATCGTCAATTCCGTAAACAGAGGAGAGAACCACAAGACTGATCCCATGAAAACAAGCATTTGTTTTTTTGGCTTCGACTCAAGTATTATAGTTTCATAAATCTGTGAAGTCGAGTTTTAGTGGTTGCAGTTGGTGTGTTTGTGTTGACAAAATGGTGCTCCATTGATTTTGCTCTTTGGTGATTTGTTTTCTGTTGGACGTCTTGTTTGGCCGAAATTCTGACTGGATCTAATTAAATTGCATTGCGCCACTATGTTTTATGCTTGATGTCAATTAACATTACGTGGCATTTATAGATACAAAAGATTTCTAGCAATTAAAAAAAAATAAAAAATTATAAACAAAGGTGATATCCGAGTGAGACTGGAAACAGGAAGTCTTAGCTGTTATTAAGGAAACTTCTTGGTCTGATAATTCAATTCTTTCAACATAGCAATGATGGATGAAGGATGTGAGATATGGATGCTGGATAAAATCACACACCAACTTTCGAAACCAGAGCAAAAGAGTCAGCGAGCCTTTTATAAAAGTCAAAATCAGGAAGAAGCTTGTTTCAATGAAAAATCAAAGACATTTTATTAGATTTTTTTTCATTCGCGTTTCTCAACAAGTATGAAACAATCTGATCCTCCTTGCTTTCTTCCTCTCCCTCTTTCTGCACGGCAGAAATTTCCGGAAGCACCTCCGGATGGTGGGCAGCCGCAGAATGAAAGTCCAGAGTAAGTTTTCCCTCCGAATCCGCATGCATGTGTGTTGGTGTCGACGTGTCGTCACGCACTCACGCTCTCCGGTGTCATAACATCCCACCTGAGGCTCATCGGTGGCGGATTCCTGCTTCTTGCATGGAGCGGCATGTTCACACGATGGTGAAATAAAGACGTGCGGCTGTGATTTAATCAGGTTTTTTCTCGTGTCCCCCCATGAGTACGACACCTTCGCGTGTTGATTTAAACCCTACTTTGATTCCATTTCTAGCTAACAAGACGAATTCACATCCAGTTGGTCTGTGCTGCTGTTTTTTTGTTGTTTTTTTTCTCAGTGAAGTTCTGTGTATTTGTTAATTTTAATATGTCTTTAATATCGTCTGCGTTGGAGGATTCTTCCAATTGCTTATCACAATTTTGCCTAATTCAAGTGAATAGTTGTGAAAAATTATTACTGGATTGGTAAATGAGTGGGTGATGGAGGAAAATCTAACGAGATTTAAGCTGGGAGAAGTTGTAAGTTGACTCAAGATTGTTGCGTAACGACAAGAAAAGAGGCGGTACACGACAAAAATTGCTCAACTAGATTCATACTTCTCTCATTTCACCAACTGAGAGACAAATTGCTTATGTTTTCACAGAAATTGGCTCAATTTTCAAAGACAGGGAGTTTTATTATATCCAATTACCTGCACAGTTGACGAATAAATCAAATTGTTCCTCGTCTGAGCAGCAGGTGGCGGTAGTGCGTCACTGATTTTCACATTTGCTCAAGAGCACAGAAGAATCTGAAGCTTCTTCTGTGCTCGCTCCACCATCTGGAGGAACTAAGTGGCATTACAATACGAATAAAGGCTGGCTAGATTGTTAGTTTGGGGAGATTTAGTTGTATCTCCACTTTGAATCATTAAAATAGATGCATTAAATGGATTTTTGAAACATCGAGCCACTTGTATTCCAAAAAATGCTAGATTGTCCAATGACAGTGATGACTTTTTCGCCAACCAGACCACATGCTTGGGTCAACAAGTCCGAGCCCCCCGACCACCGGGGGGGGGGTTGATTGTCCTTGGGTGGGTGTGTAAATGTGCGAGTGTGTGTGAGTGACTTTCTCCCCTCCGTCGACTCCATCAGCCTTTGCCGAACGCCGAGCCAAGAGCTTCAGCCGCTCGTGGAGTGACCCCACCCCCGTCAAGCCGGAGTCACTGCATGACTCCAGAGACAGTGAGTCCTAGATTACCCAAGTGCACGCACACACACACACACACACACACACATTTCTTAATTTTCTTCTTGGTTTGAAATACAATACTTCTGGTGATTTAATGTGATTTTCCTGCAACAAACTGCAAAACTCCATCCATCCGCCACTTGGAAAAAAAATTGCAAGTCAGGGGAAAAACAAATTTAAAACTTTTCTCTTCCAGAAGGCTCTTGCAGAAAACACACTTCAGGCAGTTTGTTCGTCTTGTACAATTTAGATACCTTAAGAAGACTAAGTGGAAGCATTAATAGTAATAAAAAAAAAAAAATGGCTCCAATACCCAACCCTGTGGAACACCACCACGCAATTTAACTGATGATTATGTTAATGTGTCTCTCTCTCTCTCTATATATATATATATATATTTATAATTTGACCAACCAAAGCAGAATAACAGAAATGGGTCTCTTAACAAACCCTGTGGTGCACCACACAGTATTTAATGATTGCTTAAACAATGTGGGGGAGAAAAACAATACCTGTAAAGTAAAATATAAGGACATCATTATTGGAATTATGAGAAAACAAGCCCCCTTTGAATGTCGAGGAATCCGAAGATTGAAAAAAAAACTGAATTTTCCCGATATAATATGATCAAACGCATCAAAGCAGCAGATACGTTAAAGCAACATTTGACTGATGGCACTCTGACACACACACACACACACCCTCCCTCTTCCTGTGGATTGTGGCCGTCACTGTGTGTCCGAGGTCTCCGTGTCTTCCTCTGGGTCCGAGTCCCCGACTGTCCTCATCCATCCACTCAGCCGTCCCCATCCTCCAGCCCGTGGTCCATCTGCCTGTTGCTTGTGTGTCGTATTCGTTCCTGTGTGTCCCTTATCTTGTTGTTGTTGTTTTTTTTGTGTCGTCTGGTTTGAGCTCCCCCCGTCCCTTCCTGTAGCGGACATAAATAAAGGCACAGGTGCAACGCTTTAAATAAGAAGAATGGAGCGCCCACCTCCTCGCTAATCTCATTTGTGCGATTTCCCTTTCATCTGAGCCTTTGTTCCCCGTGTGTGAGCCAGGTGGCGATCTTCAGACCTCCACAGGGACGCTGGACGAAGGGGTGGACGAGGACGCCGACTGGGAGGAGGAGAGGGAGACGGAGAGGGCGGCCTGCGAAGGAGACGACTTCATCCCGCCCAAGATCATGGTGAGGAGGCTGGAGGTTACATCCTATAAGAACAAAGAGTCACTTGCATATGAATTTACGATTCCTTCTTGTGTCTGCAGCTGATTTCCTCCAAGGTCCCGAAAGCTGAATATGTTCCCAACATCATCCGCAGGGATGATCCCTCCATCATTCCCATCCTTTACGTGAGTAACCAGGACCTCTTGGCAGAGCATATCAGACAAAATGTTATTGAAATGCACATTTTTGAAACGACATGTCGAAAATGTCATGAACTTAATGTAATGGTTCCCGATCTTTTACAGAAGCTTACTGTTTTATGAATAAATGGATGAATGTCAATTAAAGACAATATTTGGAGGAATTGTTACTTTTACCCCCCAACTCTAACATGGCCTTAATTCACCCTGTCAATATTTCATCACATCCCGTCTCGTGAGGGAGTTTTGGTCCGATTGTTTGCAACTTCATTGACATTCGTTCCTTCAGAACTTGTTTTGATGCTTTACACCAAACCTATGCATCACTACGCGGTGACTTCAGGTTAAGACTTTGTCCGACGTGATCAAATAAAGACTTTGGCTGATTAATCCGACATAATCCACAGGTGTGGAAGCTCATCAGTAAAATCTATAAAAAACACACAGAAAATAACACACTATTGATTTTCTGTGTTTGCCTTCATCAAAATGCAATTTCACAGTAAACCCTTCGGGGACTTTATTCGAATAGACAGGCAATGTGATTTACAGTGTTTTTGTTGTTTTATTTAGATGAGCTCAGCCTTTAACAGAGAGCTTATGTGGCGAGAGACATTTCCTCAGCTGGCTCAACATGACTTCTATTTGTTGACTTTATTGGGAGATAGTTTCTCTGTTGTGCCTCGTCTTTTCTGGATCTCTCCTGTTGCTATTCGGTTCAGGATGAATTATCCTCCGTAGTGCTTTTCTTCCCAATTTGAATGTAATACTTCAATATGTTCAATATTTACCTCCATCAAATCCGTGGTATCAGAGCTCAGTTCAGTTCAATCGCTCGAATCATCATGGAACACACAAGCCCTCATTTAAATACGATTGTTTGCAGATGATGTTATTCTTAGTTGATCACTATTCTTCTGTTCTTTGATTTAGTGCATTCTATACACGGTCTAAGTGAATCGCGCACCTGTCGTCCTTGATTTAGTTTCTTTTCCTCTCAGACGACTGAGAAGTTGTGAAGAAATTGCTTCTTTGGCTCTCTGGCGTTTATCGAACCCCAGTCGGCCAGAAGTCTGCAGGAATGAGAGCCGAAGCACAAATTTAGTGTGTCGACTTTTCTGCTCCATCTGTGCTTGAAAATGAGTTCTCTGCTTTCTCAAGCATCTGGTAATCAATATTTTTTTTCTTCTTTTTCCCGTGCATATATATATAAAAGCAACAATGGCATTTGGTGATGTGTGGATCGTTCTTGTTAGTGCTTCAAAAAATCAGAACCGAATTTCACACAAATCCAATAAACAGTCATCGGCCACCCACTCCTCTGGTTTCTTTATATACAAGTACGACGAGACGAACGACGCTTTGAGATCAATGGTGTTTGGAGGAGTCAGCGTCTCCTCTGGTCTGACGGTCGCAGCAACGGATCAGTTAAGACTCCATTTTTTTTCTCTGAGCGAGAAACGGCGCCGTCAATCATCCACTTGAAGCCGCGGCTCGCCTCGGTGATATAAGGGCTCATCTCGACCTGGCGCCGAGGGGCTTTCAAGTGTCTCCCTCTCTTGTTTCTCTCATATAAGGACGGAAAAAAAAACCAAGAAGTTGGTCATTTGCTTTCAGGAGAAAAGACTGAAACTGTGAGCAACGGCCAAGGTTTAATCACTGGTGTTTGGACCCTGAATCCACTGTTAGTTCTGCAAATTACTCGATTGTGATTGTACAACGGAGGACAGCTGACTCTGAGAAGTTTGTATCAGACAAGGTTTGGGTCAGACTTACTGTGATCCTGTGTAAAGCTGTGCTAATTTGCATTCTTATGGAATTACATTGGGATTTCTGTCGTGGAATTGGACACCATGAGAGAAATATCGTGCACAAACAGGAGGAGTTATTATTCTTTATTCTATGTTATTCTTTACTCGAGAACGATCGACCTTGAGCGTATCGAGCCCAAACAAAGATGTGAAGTTGGACATATTGGTGGAGAAATCTATCGAACCAAATTCAGACTCACAAGTTTAAAAAAACCAAAAAACAAAACCATAGAGCATACAGATAACGCTGGGCAGCAGGGACCAGGACAAAGACCAAAACAAATTGATGAACTGAACTGACACATAAAGTCTTTGAATAAAAGCGATGGGGGAGGCCTCTGAGGAAATGCTTGCTGGTTTGTTCTGCCATTTTAAAACACATTTATAAAAGACAATCGTGAAAAAAATATGTTTTTTAGTAAGTCACATTGGCCGCGAGTTATTTTACACAATCTGAGAGACATATTTCCATATTCCATCTTTATGACGGCTAAATTGATTTAGTGTTTGGCATGATTTCGTGATCATCAGTGTGTGAGAGAAGAGCAGCCTTTACTAGATTAAGCTCATAATGTACATTTAAGCCCCATTTTCATGACATTTTCAAGTGAAAACAGAATTTTATTTGATGTTCGGTGTCCGTTTATACGACAGTGGTGCTTAGGAGCCAGTATAAACGCAATTGTTTTGAAAACGCTCTGACTCTGTCTCCGTGGAAATGGAGAAAAATGCAAATTGGTTGTCCATTAGAATGTCCATGTACTCCCATTTTTAATGTTTACAGTGTATTATTCCCTGCACCCGTGTGTGGTTTCATCACAAAAAACAACCAACAGCACCCACTAGTGGCACAACATGTCAACTACATTGTTTTCAAAACGTTGCTATGCAAACGAGAAACTTTTCCGGAAAGAAAAAAAAAACCACACTGTCGCTTGAAATGTCACATAAACGGGGGTCACAGAGTCAATAAATGGAAACGAGCTCGCAGTCAGAACTCGTCAGATTCCCGAACAACGGCAGTAGAATAAACTTCCCCTCATTAACTCACATTTTAATCTCATGCAACAGAAACTTTTTGAAGTCACGACCTGTCGGAGAGTTTAACCTGAAGCCTCATTAAAGCCATTAACGATTCTAATTTCTGCCTTCGCAGGACCACGAGCACGCCACGTTTGACGACATCCTGGGTGAGTTGAAGAAAAGTGTTGTTTTCTTTTTTTGTGTCGATCATCAGCCGAAGTGAAAATGACTCTGTGGCCTGCAAATGTGGAAAAGATGAGGGTGGAATAAGCTTCAGCTTGCGGGAGTGAAGGATGACTCATTGTTTTTGTGACGCGTGCGTCTCTCCAGGGACGGCCAATTTATATGTCTCACCATTATGGCAGAATAGGAAAAGTGACACCTCTCTCTCTCTCTCTCTCTCTCTCTCTCTCTCTCTCTCTCTCTCTCTCTCTCTCTCTCTCTCTCTCTCTCTCTCTCTCTCGCTCTCTCTCTCGCTCTCTCGCTCTCTCTCGCTCTCTCTCGCTCTCTCTCTCTCCCCCCCATGACCGTCTCACGTCCAGAGGAGATCGAGAAGAAGCTGACGGCCTACAGGAAGGGCTGTAAGATCTGGAACATGCTCATTTTCTGCCAGGTGAGCGACAACGTTTTGACATTATGGGGTCACGTATTCTTTTAACTCAACCGTGAGTCTGTTAAATAACCAAGCATCAGTTTATGAGTTACAAAAGAGGTTGATTCTCTTTCTCCCAAGAAAAAGTGTTTTGTTTTTTTCTCTCTCTTCACTGCATTACTTTGTGACGGTGTGGCTGCTTGTATGATCAATCTTTGGAAATGAAGCACAGAAGGTCACAAAGGATTCATCTCAAGATATTTGTGTAGTTAAAAAGACTTTGTTGAAAGTAAATATTCTTTATTACGTATAAGAATGGATGGGTACCTTTTATTTTTGAACTTTTTTAACCAATATGGTACAGATACGGTACATGGGAATCGATACCGGTACTCAACGGAACTGATTTTTGGTACTTTTGTTTGTTTATGTGGTACTAAATGCTAATTTGTTTAATCATTAAAAAAAAAAAACTATTTGTATAGTTATTTCTCAATATATAAACTTTAACAAATATATCAAAACAACACCCAACTGCTTGTAGTGTAACTCCACAGTTGTTCCACAAATTTCAGCAGTGTGTTTTTCTTAACAACGCACCAATTAAAACCCAGCTCCACCTCTTCCTATTCCTCGTCCCCTCCCCTCTGGAAACCTCGACTGACGGGCTCCATGAAGCAATCTCTCTTCAGCGTAGTGCTTCACCAGGAGCTTCCTCAGACTAGAAGTATTCCCGCCGCTGGCCTCGTACTTCACGTCGCGAATATTGCATCGCGATTTGAAAAGCCAAGCGCTTTCTATCGGCCATGCTGCTCTGTTGACTGCGCTGCGTTCAAGTGCGGCTGGGAAAATCGCCTTACTCTTGAGTTTCGGTACCGAAACATGCTATCGTTGATTTTTTTACCTGAATCTGTACTCGGTAGTGCCCATTCCTAAGTATAAGTACAGATTCTGAATAAATTTGAATAGAATTGTTATCTTTATTTGTGCGTAATGCATTTGTTGCGACATCTGAAATAGTTTTCAGTGCCGTCTGGACATAATATGCTCATATATGAACATGTTCACACCTATCAACATATTGTAGTTTTGAGTCAGATACGGAATAGTTTTTTATTCAATTCGGCTTTTCTTTATACAACATATATAATACAACACATTATAATACAGCACTTTTACAGGAGGAGAAGAAATAAAGACATTTGTCTTCGTGCGGAGGCAGGAAAAGTTAAAAAGTCAAATCAAGTGCAAGAAAAATCCACTTCAGTATATCAAAATAAAACTCACTGCCTCTGGAAAATCTGAGGGTTAGGGTATTAATAGGTTGCACACAGAAAAACGTGTCAGAACTGGTGAAATGTATGGATGAGTGAATGATCTGCTGCTGTCTGTCTTTCTTCTGCCTCCTCACCTTGATAATGACGGTAATAATGATGGTTGATCGTCTCTTCCAGCTGCTCTCGTTCATACTGCTGCTGAATAATGTATCGCGCCTCCTGCTGCCTCAATGACACGTGAAGCACAATAATAAATACAAACACTCTTCAAAGAATTCATTTTTTTGGGGAGGCATGTTGCTTGGTTGCTATAACTTCTGAGACTAAATTAGGATCTTTACATATCATGTATATATAAAGAAATATATTGAAAAGTGCAAAATTTACTAAAGTTAAACATATTTTACCCTTTGTAAAAAATAATGCAATGGATTTTTGGAACATTTGTGCTGTTTGCAAGAGAAAATGCCTAAATATGCCCTATGTGATGTGTGTGTATCTGATATCCTTTTGAATGAGAAAATAAGACATGTGACAGTCACTTCACTCATAAAGGGTTAAAAAAAAAATGTTCTTGAGATGTGTGCATGTTTTCTGCATTATCATCCATTCATATGATCTGAATCGAGCTTCAAAACCAGCAGCATTTAGAATATTGTAGCTTAGTAATCTAACCCTCATGTTTCCTCAGGGAGGTCCGGGACATTTGTACCTCCTGAAGAATAAAGTGGCAACTTTTGCGAAGGTGGAGAAAGAAGAAGACATGAGCCAGTGAGTTTTAGTTTATTATCATTTCTGAATGAATGATAACTGGATCGGCTGACGCCAACTTGGTCGTCTGCCCATACGAATGTCCGCGTACTCCCATCGTTAGTGTTTGCAATGTGTTGTTCCCTGCTGCTTGTGTGTGTGTGTGTGTGTGTGTGTGTGTGTGTGTGTGTGTGTGTGTGTGTGTGTGTGTGTGTGTGTGTGTGTGTGTGTGTGTGTGTGTGTGTGTGTGTGTGTGTGTGTGTGTGTGTGTGTGTGTTCAAAAACAAACAACAGAGCCAACTCGGCCTGGCACGCTGACAACATTGTTTTCGTTCTTTTTTTCTTTTTCTTTTGTTTTTTTTTCTCCAGTTTTTCCTTTTTTTCTTATATCTTTTTCTTGTATTTTTTCATTCTTTTTTAACTTTTTTCTTTTTCCATACTTTGATCTATTTTTTTCTTTTTCTTTCTTTTTTTTACCTGGTTTTTCCTTTTACTTTTCTCTTATATTTATTTCTTGTATTTTTCCATTCTTTTGTCTCTTTTTTCCTTTTCCTTTTCCTTTCTTTTATTTCTCCCTTTCCCCCCCTTGTGTATTCTGCCATTTTAAACCCAAAGCTTTTTTTTTTTTTTTTTATGTTTTTTTATTTTATTTATCAGGGACAGTGCAATAAACATAGATTACGTCATATAAATTCGATGTGTTGCACATAGAGTATATAGCTTTACACTTAATTGCAACTCTCGTCCCTGTTTGTTTCCTGAACCAAAAATACAACAACCATGTATTTTCTTTTGAAATGCCGTTATTGGTCGTTATTTCTAGAGCTGATCTACTAAAAGTTGCTTGTATAAAAACAAGGACAAACACTAATATTAATGGAGGATATTTTATTGTGTTGAGGTGCATTTTTATAAATATAATAAATACAATTAACCCTTTTATTTATATCTCAGCACATTGACCGAGATCATTCCTAAAACTACCAGAGAGCAGGCAATATTGAGCTCACATACATTTCCCGTTTCTTAACAATTCTCTCCACTCAATAAATTAAAATAAATTAAGTTCTGAGAGAGTTACAGTTAAGATTTAACAGCGCTTTGAGTGATGTTTGAACTAATGGATAAACAAGCGATGAGAAAATACTTTGACGTGTGTGGGTTTGGATGACAGAGTGACAAACAAATCAGTCTGTGCTGTTCAAGCTGTGAAGCAACAACATTTTATTTAATTTTTTTTACTGATTCACACACAAATCTGAGCGTCGGCTGGCGACACGAAAGCGATTTGAGTTGTTCAAAGGATGACCTTTTTCCTCGCTCTCTCACTCACCGGTGCTTGATCGCCCTCGCCTCTCCTGTGTCACCAGGTTCTGGCGGCGGCTCGGCAGGCTGATGAGCAAACTCAACCCGGCGCCGAACCTCATCCACATCATGGGCTGCTACGTGCTGGGGAGCGCTAATGGAGAAAAGGTGGGTCCAGTGGAGTACTACTAGAGTCTGCGAGCATTATACTCATAAGTAGCTTTGCTGAGAAGGTTACGTTTTCATCTGCATGTATTTATATGTTTATTTACTGGTATGTATGCATGTATTTTCCCAACTTTTCACAAAAGCGACTTACCCGAGTTGCACTAAATTTTTAGGGATGATTTGTCGTCATCAAGGGACCAATTTATTACATTTTGGGACGTTAGCAGATAAACGTTCCCGAATAAATCTCCAAAAAGTGCGAAAAAAATGTTCCCATACAAAGCGGATGATAGGGGCACCACCAGATCAAAGGAGATCAGCGCCTGTTTCCACCATGACGGTGCTGGGGGCCATTGAAAACGCAATTTATTTGGAAAAAACGGCTCCAAAGGTGAAACTACTGCATGTGCACGTGGAAAAACCAAATTTTATAGAAACAAATAAATCTCACAGACAGGAGAGGCAGGAGTGCTGACTTCACCATCATCCTCTGCAGCTCTTATTCTGCTGCAAAAGCAAAGCACAGACAAGGTGGGGGTGGTGGGGGTGAAGGGGTGGGGGGGGGGGTTGACACAATACACACGTATACAACACTTCTGAATGACAGGAAAATAGGCTCCCGGACACCCACTCAATTAATCTCCACACAGATTCGTCCATTTGCTCTCGCCGCAGTGACACGCTCGCAGGTTTGCACTCACCCCCCCACCCCCACCCCTCGTCCTCCACCCACCCCCACAGAGGCTGACACAAACGCTTACATATGTACGTGCAGACAGACTCTCGTCCAGCATATGCACTTGAAACATGCCCACACACTGAAATATTCATCCCCCATGTAAATACCGTGCCCAGTGCTGCAGCTGGTTCTGCTGCTGCTGCTGCTGCTGCTGCTGCAGCTGGTTCTGCTGCTGCTGCTGCTGCTGCTGCTGCTGCTGCTGCTGCTGCTGCTGCTGCTGCTGCTGCTGCTGCATTAGTCATCCTCCGGTCGTAATCTCGGCGTAAAACTTCAACCTGTACCCTCACCCGATGGTTTGAAGGGAGGATAAATCTCAGTGATTTAATAGCAGGTGGCCCGTGAAGGCTTTTTTTTTTTTTTTTTTTTAATGTATGTGGCATGTTTCTGTGCCTCCTCGCATTATTGCCTGCATCTGCTGCGCTGCCGAACACCGGTAAGGGAGACCAGGAGGAAACACCTGAACCTCATGTTGCTGGTTTTGTTGTTCTATATCACTGGTATATTAATTTATGGAGGAATCTGGAAGCTTCTGCAACAAAATATTTATTCTAGTATGCAGTATCTGTTAAAACAGAAGGGCAGACTTCAAATGACTTCAAAACATTGAGATTTGTGACCTTTTCACCCACAATTTCTACAATTCTATTCCAAATTTACTGAAATTCTGTCGATATAAATCCTAAAAAAAATCAGACGATTCTCATCAAATAGTTGTTCCACTCACAGCTCGGTTGAGGTTACAGGTTCATTTTGGTTTCATTACAAAGACAACCAACAGCGCCCACTCATGGCCTTGCATGCCAGCTACATAGTTTTGCTGCCGTTTCCATGGAAACATACGTCCCTTTGAAAACATTGCCTTGTAAACGCGAAAGTTTTCTTTAACGAAATAGCGGAAATTTTCACCCGCACTTTGCGTAAACGCGGACTGGAGTCAGGATCTTAGAAAAATAGGCCGTAAATTAGTTAAAGCTACTGAGAATATGGATGCATAGATGCACCGGTAACTTAAAAAAAAAAAAAAAAACATTTATTTGGTCATTTGTAGTTGCATCAAGCTTAAATTAAAGTGCGTCATCTGCACAGTAATGATCGAGGTTATAGAAGAAAGCGTCACCTAATTAATCTCCTCTTATTTGTTTCAGAATAATGACAAACAGCTCTGAGGTTAATTGGAAAATGATTCATACGAGTTTTCCATTTGCTGCTTTTGATGTGTTCCCACCTCGGTAATTGTTTTGCACGGCGACGTTTGGCGTCTCCCCCGGCCGGCACGTGGAAACAGACGGATGAGCAGGAAAAGGCTTGTTCGCGGCGTTTAACAATCCCCCCCCCCCCCCCCCCCGCAGGCTCAGCTGGAGAGCCTCTATTAATAGACCCACCGCCTGAAGTCCCGGCACTCCACCGCGCCTCAAACTCCACCCCTCGGCCGCCACTCGCCCTCTCGGGCACTCGCCGGAGCCTCTAGGTCACGTTCGGTTTTCATAATGAAGAATGTTCTGCAAACAAATGGACTCAACTGCGATCGGATTATTAAAAATGTCAAAAGGTCAGGACCGGCTGAGTGAGGAGGAACACGCAGATGTGATGTTTACAAGGTGTTTAAAGCTCAACTATTTATGAAGAACCCCTTCAAACGCTTTTAAATGAAGACACCTTAGAGCTTGTTAAAGTTTACTTCACAACTTACTTTTTCAAGTCAACAAATGCCATTTCTATACCGAAAACGACTTTTAGAAAGTGCAAAATGGACCAAAATATAAATATATAGGTTTCTCAGGCTCTGGGACAGGAAGAGGTGTCACCACAGATTCTAAATATTTGTTGTCATTTATACAGATAAATAGACATTTACACCGTGCAATGAAAAGCTTACCCTGCTGTTCCCCCAACTTATAATTAACTAAATCAAATACAAAAGAAGGAACCAAGTATGTATGATAAATAGGTTCCTGGATAAGTTTGTGAATACATAGATGAATAAATAAATAAATAAATAAAGATGAGGCAGCCATTAGGATTTCTCTTTTATTGTTCAGTCCAATCATTCACTTTTATAAAGTGAAGCCGGTGATTGAAATAAAAAAAAAAAAATTTTTTTTAACTGAGCCGAATCTGAAAAGTATTATCAGTATTATCGTTTTCACCATAAAAAAAACAAACAAACAAAAAACAAATCTTGAATCAGAATCTACTGAGCTTGTTCTGGCTTTTCCAACAAATCTTCACAATCTCTGCAAATTTTAAAATCAAGTTTGAATCCAAAGCAAAAATCCCACTTTTTCAATTCAGTCATTCTTTTCTTCCTTGTATTTCCATAATTCCCATCATCTGTGTGTCTCGTGCGTCGTTGGTGTCCGGTGACGTTACAGCGCCTCTATAGATCTCGTAGAAACACGACAATGTTCTCAGACAGACTCATTGTTTTGATGCAGTTTGATGTGTCCCTTATTTTCTCAATCATTTTCACATTGACAGATCAGAATAGTGTCGAAATCCACAGTAATTCCATGCGCCAAGCCCAACAGTTTCCCACAGCAGCGCCACGATTTGACCCATTTTTTTTTATTCCCGTTAAAGCCCCTCTGATGCTTCATCTGACTGTCACCTTCAGATCTGGCAACTCTTCAGCGGCCATATGGCGCTCCTGTATGGAGCGTCTGCTGCGACGCAGGTGGAGTCAGGTGATGAATACCTCCCGGGAGAGTGTTTCGGTATACATTCACGGTGAAGTGAATATTGAATCTGACACAGATTAGACGTTTCTGGTTTCTGGTGCCGACAAGTTGCCCACAGCGGCACTTCCTCTCAAGATCTTTCTTCTTTTTTTGGCCGGCTGCCACATTTCATTTTACCGGACGCCGCCGCTTTTATAGTAACGGGATGAATTATTGTAAATTTAAAGAGTTGTGCCATTTAAAAGCTGGAGCGGTGACTGTGGACGATTTCACCCTCGCACAGAAACCATCGCCACGAGTGATTTTCATTTTTATTCCGCTCTTGAAGTCCAAGTGGCACATTGACCTTTTTCTCACGTTCCCGCAGCTCTACTGTCACATCTCTCCGCCGCCGCCGCCGCCGCCGTCTCGATTGTTTTCACTTCACAACGCCTGCTGCTGTGGAACAAAGTGTTCCCTCTAATTCAAGCCCTTCCCTCTCTGTTTCCACCCCCCCCCCCCCACTCCTCCTCCTCCGCCTGCAGCTCATCCAGACCCTGAAGCGCCTGATGAGACCCTCATCGGTCGAGTTCAAGTCCCCGCTGGAGCTGTCGGCACAAGGTGAGCGGCGCCGACGCTCCACTCCTCCCACCGCCGGGTCACGGACGAGCCGTCGTGCACAAACACGCGTAAAACTTTAAGTATACGCCGTGTCCGTATCGATTTGACGCTATCGGGGGGGGGGGGCCCCCCGACGGCACGCCGGCTGAATGCTAATGGCGGGCCATTAATCAATGCCAGCGCGCCGCGAGGCGGCGAAGGGGAGCGCTTTATGGCGCGTGAGCGAAAAAACACACAGGTGTGAACTGGGCACGTCCGCCTCATCAGCCAAAATTCCACCGACGCCACGCTAATTATCTTTCTATTAAAATGTCGTTACCGCCTGCGTGTGTTTCCCTGACACACACGGCATGAAATGTTACACAAGCCTCAAAATATCCGGTATTTCCATCACAAGCTTTGCAAAGCAGAGTGGTATTTGCATAACGAATAGGCTAAATGAGCTTACACGTTGCGTTAGGGGTGTCCAACATAAGGCCTGCGCGGCCGAAGTGTGAGACACATGCTTCTATGAAAGATCGCAAACTCGCATTAGCCTCAAAGCCATGCGGTCAGTGTGAGCTTTTAAAAACAACCCATAATGCAACAGCTATAAGGAGAAGTTTTCTGGACATTTCACTGTATTTTGCACCAGAAAGTTTCATTAAAATTGCCGTCATGTTGAGATCGTAGTAATTTTTTGTCGTAATTGTTTGGGTTTTGTGAAAATATAGACATTTTCATCATGTATACTAAGATGGGCGGGGCACCCGCCCAGAACTTACTTAAAAATGCATTTCGCTTAGATCACCCTAACATATCGGACTCCATTTTTGAAAAAAAATAACATTTTTAAAGGGTGTTTCTTGTTTTGTTTTGTTTTTTTGTCGGATGGAGCAGTTTACACCTTCAGTTAGATGGATCCCAGTTGCTTCCTGGTGCCAGAACAGATTTGCATAGAGTCTGACATACATTTCCCTATACTATTGATTTATTGGCAAGCCTACCAGACCAGAGTGGGGGGAAAAAAGGAATAGACAGCATGCAATAACAACACATCCACAGAACATTAGAAGATGTAAGAGGAGGAAAAAAATTGTTTATGACAACCGAATGATGGAGGGAAAACATGTGTGCGTTTCTCTTTTCTAGGTCATCTGTCAGATTGTATTTGATCAGAATTGATCAGTGAGATGTTTTTCAAGCTTGAAAAGGTTGAACAGTGAGTGATTTATGGTTTTCAAAATAAGGGTCTCCCAGAGGGCATACGCTGTTACAAATGCCATAAAATAATAACAACAAAAAAATACCATGATCTGACTCGTCAAATTAAACAGGAACCTTAGTTAGAATAACATATAAGCCATTTTATGCAACAGACGCCAATTTCGGATCTTGATGCTCCGCGACTTTTTGCCTCACAGAGAAACGACAGCAAAATAAAATGTAAGCAGGTTACGCACATTTATAATTTTTTTTAAACAATGGTACTCATTAAGTTGGAACAATATTCAAGTAGCACTATAGAGCATTGAATGGAAGCAAAAACCTGAAATGTGAGATTTCAGTCAGTTCAGGTCAGATTCAGGTGAATCTTGATACGTTCTTTAAAATCTGCGTTAATATCTTCACTTCAAACATATTCGAGTGAGTCTCCTATGAAGCGTTGATCCGGTCTGGATCAATCTGGACTCCCCGAAGGAACATAAACTCTGTACAAAGCTCGTCAAAGGCGTTGATCCGGACCTGCCAGCAGTCCCAGTGCACCTTCTGCTTGCTGCTCTTTTAAACAAGCTTCTTTAGTCCGTTTCTGTCGAGTCGGTTTAAAATTTCCCGCAAAAACGAACCGACACTCAGGAGCTTGCAGGACTCATCAATGTCACATGTCACCTTATTGACTGCAGCTAAACTCCAGGAGACGATTTTTCACTGGCTCGTAGTTTAACCCCAAGGAACCAAGATCGCTGTTAATGAGCGTATCAGTAAAACTATAATCGTGTTCAGAACGTAGCATCGCTGCTGCGTGAGTCCTGTTAAGAGCCCGATATGTAACGACGACCCAAATTGTTATAAAATATAATGTAATAAAAACAATAATGTATCAAGACCCAGAGCTGAAAATTTTAAATATTAACTTATAAGACAGGCAAAATATTTTTCCTCTCATATTGTAATAATCTTTTAACATCATAGAGTGAATTTATGGTTTGAACTTGAACTGCTTCAATGTGAATAACACTAAAAGAATGAGAAAAGTTCACACCATTAGTTTCTGTATTGCGTATATCAAGATAGTTTATGACATTCATGTATGATTTCTGTTGCCCAACTCATTTATCGTCTTCTGTTTTCTACAATCTGTCATCTACTTCTCCAATCATCAGTAAAAAAAAAGAAAAAGATACTGGCATTACTCTTAGTGCGTCCCTTATCTGAACCTTACGTTATAAAATAATAAAAAGGTTTAGATCACCATTGTGATTTTGGGATGCAATTTTATGCCTATTAATATATAATAGAATCGGTTTCAAAGCATGACATTGACCCAAAAAGCAGATTTATTCTATAATTTAAAGTTAAAAACCAACAATTTGCATAAAACGACATGATGATTCCTCCTTTGACGTTTGTATTGCGCCCAGTCGAATATTTTGTAATACAATTTTTCCATCATTTAATGAAACATTTAACCATAATATTCACCTTTCTCGCCTGCCTCCCACAATCTTTAGTCAGGTAAAGCTTGAATATCTATCTGGCCTCATTAGCTCTGGAAAAATGACTTCAAAGCTTCCTTTATACATTATCCCAGCTCACCAGGGCGCGATCAAGACATTTAGCACGGTCTTTTAGACAGCCGTCAGGTCATTTTTTTTCCTTTAATGCCTTTTATATCCTTTTGGGTCTTTTTTATCTGGTTAGTCAATGGTCCCGTGGCAAATTACAGGTCTATAAAACCCACATTCATCCAGTTTCCTGCACACAAGCGTAATCATAATCACCTTCAAAATAAAAGCTCAATCCATTTGCATGAGTGTGTAATTTAGCACAGAGGACCTCAGAAAATCACACACGTGAAAGAAATGCAAAGGCAGGCAACCAGCGAAAAGGTAGATGTATAGTGAAATAAAAAAACTGATGCGAGAGACAAAACGGTAAAATGCCAGTTCATCCCTTCATCGGGGGGGTTTAAAAACATCTGGATTAAAAATGGCAGCACGTTACAGCGAAGCCAACGACGGCACAGACTGCGGAGTACACAGAGTTTCTTTTTTTCCTCTTACCTTTGTCTTCATTACAAGAAGCCGCTGAGCAATGACACTCTGACACAAAGTCAATCAGCACAGCTCAGTAACAACCCCCCCCACCCCCCCACCCTCCCCCACCCCCCAATCACTGCACTGTCAGCACATCCCACCACATGCCAATGGTCCATCAATATCAATACTCAATACGGTCACCAGGTTTGTTTCCATCAATCTGACTTAATGCACAAGACTCCATATCGGAAAATCTGATTTTACCATTAGTTTGAGTTTATTCAAAGTTATATTCAAAATTTTGAGATTTTCCTCGATTTTCCATCCATTTCAATGTTGGATCATAGAAGCTGCATTCAGAATCTGCTGCGTCTGTGTGAGCTGGACTGGCTCCGCCCACACACGCCCATCTTGAGAAGATGGAGGAAGTCCTTCCTCTCGTGGCGCCATGTGCCAGAGCAGAGCTGCCTGATTGTGGGAGGAGTCAAAAGAGGGAGGGGCCTCCCTTGATTGTGATTGGCTAAACCCCCCGATGACACTCTATAGGGTTTGATTTCTGATTGACTGGTTGGAGCAACACACTTTTTAAAACCTGAAACAAGCCGGGGAGAGAGAGGACACACTTTCTACACTTCTGGGGCGTCGTTCCAGATGTGGTGACGATTAGTACTGCTGGTAAACCTTGAGGAAGTGAATTTAGCACGATGTGACTCCTATACAACGAATGAGTCAGAATCCGTCTTCATTTCTGCAGAATTTGCTGCAGAAACCATGAAAACTTGGATCCATCCTTCCTGGTATCAACAGTTCATCTGCTGCCGCTGCGGCATCTTAATCATCTTTAATATGTGGTGGTTAGCACTTTTTCTTAATTAACCGAAACGTCCCCAGTTCGATTCTGGTTTGGGTCGGGGAAACTTCCTGTGTGGAGTTACTTCCTCCTCTGGGTGGATTTCCTCCCCGCTTTTCCTCCCACGGCCCAAAAACCTGACTAATTGGTTGCCATAGAGTACATTGCCCGAAGGCATCCCCCAGGGTGTCGCCACAGTCAGCTGGGCCGGCCTCCTGCACCCCACATCTGGATAAAGTGTTGCAGACGACGGAGAGCTGCTCCAGCAGCTTGAAATGATTTATATCCACCTAAATAAAGCAGTGACGTTTGCAGGCATCCTTCAGTGTTTCTCGGGTTTATCGACTTGCCTCCGTTGAACTGAATTGCACGACTCAAAGCAGCTTTGACCACGAGGTCAAACCCAAGAGGCGTCTGCACGCCGTCGCTCACACGAGAAACCCACAACCCACCGTCAACCTGTTTGTCGGAGGTCGTCCCTCGCTCACCGCCACTTCTTTTCTGCTCTCCTTCCCGCTGCAGGCAAAGAGATGATCGAGACGTACTTCGACTTCCGCCTCTTCCGCCTGTGGAAAAGCCGCCAGCACTCCAAGCTGCTGGACTACGACGACCTGTTGTGACGTCGCCCGTCTGTGGAGCCGGCGACGGCGAGCCTCAGCTTGCTTTTGTGCGTTTCGGAGGGTTGAAGATGGGAGTCCTGCTCTTTTCTCTCTCGCTCTCTCTCTCTCACTCTCTCTCTCTCTCGCTCTCTCTCTCACTCTCTCTGGTCCCGATCCCGGACCGGCAGCTTTGGCAGGGAGAGTCGGACCGCCGTCAACAGCGGCGGTCGGATCTGGAGTTTTTTTGGGTTGTATTTTTTAAACCCGTCTGAAGCGACGGGCGTCAATTCAGCCGGCGGCGTCCCTTCTTCTCCTCCCTCGACCATTTTCACTCGGCCCATCTCTCCGAGACGGGAACCGGGAGGAGGAGCTTGCCCGTCGCCGAAGCCCGGCTTGGGTCAAAGAAACTAACGAGGAGTTAGGTTTCCGAGCGCGGACACGCCGTCAGACGAAGGAGTGACGTGTGAGAACACTCCGCTGTCGCTGTTCCGCCTTGCCTTTAGCCGACCCATCTGCCCTTTAACGATGGAGGCTCACAAGGAAGGGGGGGAGCGTTCCCTTTTTTTTTTTCAGGTGTGGAAGTAGAGCTCATATGTAAATAAACAAGTGCTTAACCCGGGAGTATTAGAGATTAGATTTCCAGCAACTCTCTCCCCAACGCTTTCATGTGAAGATTATAGACGTCTAACTTAGACTCATTAAAAATTTAGAGTTGTCTATTTAACACAGCTTTTTTTTTTTTTTTTTTTTTTTAAATTTCAGATAAATGTATTATAGTATTTCGTACAGACTGTTGTATTAACTCAGGTTAAATCTCTTGTTTTTTCTACTGAGAATTGTCCTACGACATACTGTAGACCCGAATCGAAGGCCTTCATCCTCTCCAGTGAACCGTCGCGATCGTCAGGGATGTCGTCGTCGTCGTCTTCGCCCGCTTGTGAAGGGCGCGTCTTTCGCCCGTAGCCGAACACGCCGACGCTCTCGCGCGCGTTTCATGACGTCGTTTGAACCCGCCGGCCGACGCTCGGCTCTTATTTCCCCGAGCCGCCGGTTTCCTTTCCTTTATTGTTCCCGGCGTGTGTTTCGTGTTGCATGTGCGCGTCCACTAGCTTAGCCGGTCGCGCCGGCGAAGACGCTCTGTAGGTGAATTTTAAAAGCAAACGTACAAACTGTATACTGAGTTTGATGAAGCGATTTACTCACATTTCTTTCGGTTCTTACTCGACGCTTGACTTGAATCACTCGAAGTAGCAGCAGAGTGAGCTACTTGACTTTTTCGTTGATGATGTACTGAACCAGTGCCGTTTACAGTGAACTTCATAATGCTTCAATGTCTTTCAAATATCGTCTTCGCCGTACACATTTATAGTCGTTTTGCGAGAATCCTTTGCTTAGAATTAGTGTTTAGTGGAAACAATGGATAGAATTGTGAAGATGTTTGATTTATGTAAGATAGATTGAAAAATGGACCTAATAATGTTGTGAGTTTTACACTTTGTCGAAGGTTTGAGACGCCGAGGGCTCGATACCACATTTCCCACAATGCAACTGGATTGCATTTTTATTTCTATTTACTGATGATCAATCGTGTATTCCCACGGAAGTCAGACTAGCCAGGATGACATCATCAGCCGCCATGAAATGTGTTTGCCCTCCATTTATTAGTGGGAAAACTCAGCAAATATCATAGAACTGTTTCTAAAGTCGTACCGGTTCCAGCTGAAACCACTTTTTAACGCAAAATCTAAAAGAATCCCTCGAGTGCCCGTTTAAAAATTTTACCTGACAGGCGTTTTCTAACCTATTTTACAACGAAATCCAGGATCCGCTATCGTCCGAACCCGCATCTGTCGAACGGTAACTTTATTTTTCTAAGAGCAAGGGCTGATCCCAGCAGACTGTAGGGCTGCGGAACACTCACAACCAACTTTAAACTAACAAGAGAACAAATTTAAAAAAAAAAAAAAAAAAGGGGGGCGAAAGTGCTGAGTAAGTGCAGAGTCCGACAGGATGAGTGACATTTACATCGCTTTCATCTCGCGCTTTGTGCTGAGGTTGGCCGTGTCCTCCATTACGCACCCTCTTTGTCGTCCTCTCAGCAGACCTCATGTCCCCCAAAGAGACATAGAGAGACTGGAACCCGGCACGAGGATTAGCCGTTAAGGTGAAAAGACAAAGGAACGATTCAGGGGGGGGAAGGACTTCTATTTTCTACATGGCAACGCAAAGACTCACGTCACATGCTTCCCGACGTTCTACCCAGGGACCGAGTCCCCGTCGCCGCGTATTTGTCCTTCCCGACGTCATGTCACATGTCATGTGTCATCACAGCTGCTGCCTCCTGATCCGTGCCGCTCCACTGAGCCGGGGAAAAGAAAGTGTAGCTTTTTAAAAGTGCGCAGGATTTCCAGACGGAGGACTCGCCGCTGTACGTCTTAATGCATCCGGCCGGACGCAGAGCGGGGATTCATCCAGAGAGCTTCGCCCCGCCACCCCCCTCAAAAAAAACAAAAATGGGGACGTTGGAAGCATTTGAAATATCTCTGTTTAATGCCGGCAGACGATGTAAGACATTAAATATTAGTGAGCTCTGTCTTCAGAGTGCTGTTTTATGGTTTTAACTGCTTTTTATCGAGGGCAATAATGACTGCTGCCGCAGGCTTCTGGACCGAAGCCCTTTTAAACGGACGAAGGACATTCGGGCGAGTTTTGATTTTTTTTTTTTTTTTTTTTTCCTCAGTGACATTGACGCCGTCTACTTTCCTCATCTGGTTTCCATTGTGTGACTCTTGCTGATGAGTTTGAGTAATTGTTGTACTGCATTCACAGAAGAAGAAGACGGAGAAGAAGAAACACCAGTTTTATGGCTCATTATTTGGAAACTAATGGCGAAATGGCAACCACTCATATAACACTGCTAATGCTATATCTTTTAGCTAATGCTAATCCTGTTACTAATTGTTTCCCCAACGCTGCTTAGATTTTATCCAATTCGGACAAAAAGCCTAAAACTGTAGTTTTCTTTCTTTCTTTTTTACATTTCTCTTTGGTGAATGCAATCTTCTCTCTTCACGTTATTACTTTAAATCATGTCTGTGGTGAAACATGCACACTGTCGTATGGTAACGCCACGAAGTAGCATGTGTCATGTGATCACTTGTATGAAACTACGATGTTTTTACTGACTGTGCCATCAACTGTAAACTCTGGAGAACTGTCCGAGTCCCCGAATTACCTCTGAAGACTTTACACGAGAGTGTTTTATCATGTTTTTCCTTCGCTCCGTTGTTCCATTTAAAGCTTTTGCTGGTTATGATGACTGCAGACTTCCTGCTGGTTTACTTGTTATCGTGATCAATGGGTCATAATGTACATTTTCCTTGCAATGTTACAAAAACATGGCCAGCTTCTTATACAAATGGACTCATTTATTAGCTTTCTTTTTTTTCTTTTTTCTTTTTTCATAAAACTGAACCAAGTATATGATATCTGACGATACTGTCATACGGTAAAACAATGTGATCTGTTCAGTTTAGGTGATTTTTACCTGAAAAATCCCAAATTTCAAAATCAAACTTAAAACAAACAAAACTGAAATTGGTTTCTCATTATGTAAAAAAATCTATTATGGCCACTGCATTTTTATTTTTGATGCGACACTTTTAATTCAAAAGGCTCAATTTGTCTCTAATGGGCAATTCAAAAGCCATTCAACCTCATTTACACAACTTCTTCAGGAAACTCGGCAAACTTTCATTAACGACATTTACATTACATACATTGTACATTTACTACTCCATCATCTGCATAAGTGGACACACTTCCTACGCAGCTTTGTATTGTTCTCTGTGTTTATGAGGGGTTGACGTTAACATAGTGTCGCCCCTCTATGTGACACACATTGGTGTGAAAATTTACATTATGCTGAATCTATCCATATATGTTATCTAAACGTGGTCATTTCATCCCGGACAGGTGTTTATTTAAGATCCAGACACTATTTGTACCCTGTGTAAAATCTGGCTAAATGTTATTGTTCTGAAACGTTCAATGTACGAATCTTTGGTTTGGGTAGATTATTTTATTTTATTGGCTGTTTCCCATTTAAAAGACAAGATTTGGCAAATGTTTCCACATGCTCATCCTACAAAGGCATGTTTCATTAATGTGACAAATGGGCATTTAATCAGTTTTCCCATCAGACAGGTTTTTTTTCTTTTCAATAAGTACCATTGCAATAGAAAAATAATCTACCCAAATTGAAATTCCAGTTGTCATTTATATGTAATATTTTTAATGAGACTGCTTCAGAGTGTTTGCCGTCTCTCGCGCCCTCTTCGCTAAATGTGGATCTGACATTCATGAGAGTGAGAAAGTTTTCCTCCACGTGTTCGTTTCGATTTCACCTCTTTCTTCTGTAGCAATATGCCGTGTGAGAGTAATCCTGTGTGCAGGTGGAGCTGGAACGTTAACCCTGCGCGTGACAGACGATCCCACTTCCTGCTCATTCAATTCAAATTCAATTTTAATCATATAGACACAACAAGACAAAACTCACACGAGTAAGCAGATGTGATGCTGGAATAGAAAAAAAAACCTCAATTTAATAGGGAGAAACCTGCAGAAACAGAGTCAGAGGTGGAAACTTTCTGCAGTTTGGACTTGGTTGTAAACTCGACGGATTTACAACTAGCATTGTGATCACGGCAGCAAACAAGAGACCTTCCCGACTGCACTGACGGATCGTTATCAGCCGCAGATTCCTGCAGATTCTCCCCGAGGCTGCGATTAGATGAGACGATTACCGTTCGTCGCTGTCTGGAACAGAAACATCGCCTGACATGAACGAGGAGCCGAAGCCAAACGAGTGACAGCCTGTGCTGTGAGCAGTTTTATTTTTCATGTCAAATTATTGTTTAATGGTTTTCGAGTGTGGAAAATCTGTTAAACTTGGGACTTCCGACTGGGGAGAAAAGTTACTGCGACTATTTTTAACAGCAGCATTTTGCACATCTACATTTAGTTTACTTTAAAGGGGTCATATTGTGCAAAATTCACTTTCTAATGGTTTTCCAAAGTAAGAATCGTCTCCACACCTGGAACGACGCCCCAGAAGTGAGGAGAGTCTGTCCTCTCTCTGCCCGGCTAGTTTCAGTTTTTAAAAAAGTCCAACCAGCCAATCAGGAATCAAACCATTTGCTCCTCCCCCTTTGACTCCTCCCACAATCATGCAGCTCCGCTCTGACACATGGCACCACGAGAGGAAGAACGTCCTCCTCTTCCCAAGATGGGCATGTGTGGGCGGAGCCAGTCCAGCTCACACGGACACAGCAGATTCTGAATGCAGCTCCTATGATCCAATATTCTAATGGAGGGAAAATCAAGGAAAAGCTGCATTTGGGGTTATAAAATTTGAATACAATGTTTTTGGACCATTGAGTCACCTTGTGAAAGTGTTGGAAAGCCAGATAATGTGACTCCTTTAAATTAGCCTATCTCACGTAGCTTAAAGCCATTCAAATAGCTGGACTCAGAGGTTAGCAGAAGCAAAGTGCCGAACAAGCATCGTTCCCTCATGTTGGCTCATATTGGTGATGACAACTACCTTTCATGTTAAAAGTCCCCAACATTCAACTGAAAACTTCCCAAGCAGAAACTTTCCGAGTCCCTTCGTCATGAAGGTACCACAATACCTCTTGCAGTCCCATAACGTCCTCACCTTGGTGACCGAAACCTTCTGTCTTCACTTGACAAATCCTCTCAGGAATACTCTGAAGTACGTTCTCCATTGGGTGACGTCTTTTTTTTTTTTTTTTTACCCCAGTCAAGTTTACCTGAAGAAAAACCTCCTGAAATCAATTAATTATCTGTAAAATCAATCTCGGCACCATGAAGTTCCATCTGAAGTTTCTCAACAAAGGTCAAATTAGAGAGTCGGCAGAAGCACCGCCGTTACATTTCCCCCCCGTTAGTTGCAGCTTTGTTTGTCTTTAAAGAGAACAAAGACCAACTGCAGTGAACGCCGGAGGAAGCCTGAGATCTCATTTGTTTAAAGTCGTCGAGTGGTGAGTTTGGAAAATGTTCTCGTGTTCAATTGTAGTTCTATTTAAGACAGAAGAAGGGTAACGCTCCGGCTCGGGTAACGCAGACGTCAGATGTCAGGAGATGTTTTTTAATGAGGTCCCGAGCAGTTCAGCCAAGCAAGCATCTCTATTTCCTGAGAACATAATTACGCGAATCAAAAATGAAGCCGCGTGTCCCATTGAGAGCGAGACGTTGTTAATAAGCGTCGTCGTCGTCGTGCCCTCCCCTCCCCGCTGCCCCGCGACGACTCGGTCGGGAGCGTGATGATGAAGACGACGGCGAGGCGCCGCTTTGATTGCCCCCGACGCCTCCAGTCGGGCTGTGATTGTATTTAGGGGGGGGGAACATTTTTGAGAATAACGTGTTTATTGTCATGCGTGTATGGATTCACATGAACTTTGAAGTCATCTAACTGAGCATTACATTTCCTGATAGCCTTTCTTTTTGTACTAACGCAGTAAATGAGTGATAGACGTTACAACGAGGCTTCGTCATCCCTGTGTCTTGATAGAAAAAAACATTTACGAAAGGTATAATAGCAATTATCTGTATATTTGGTGATTTTTTTTTTTATACTAGTAGAATATATAAATATATATATATATATGGGTAGCTTTCCTGACCTTTTGGGATCTTCCTTAGAATAAACATTACAGAGAATTTAATCCAAGATGGAATCTTATTGTATCTGAACTAATAGCAGAGAAGTGTTGTTGCATTGCACAATGTTGGTAATAACCTGTGAGAAAATTTGTTTTAAAAGCTTTTTTTTTCTTTTTTTTCCAGTAAACGGTAGTTCTACACAGCTATTTTGAACCGTGTCATTATTGCAGTAAAAAAAACTAAAATGCACATTTTTCTGTTATTCTCTGTGTTGCTCCACTCCTGCTGAAAACTTTTAAGAGCGCCTGCAATACATCACCGGCTTCATTTACGCCGTGTGCAGCCGGCAATGCATGAGATTCTTTCCCCCGAGGCCACTCATGCAGTAGATTTGCAATAAACAGGGAATCCTCTGAAGAGTTATTGCAGCGAATTATAAAGTAGGAAGCTAATAATGAATTATTTAATTGACACTCGCTGTGTCCAACACAACACAAAGGAAACAGAGAAGACTGATGAAGCAAAAAAAAAAAAAGATGATAAAAAGACTCAAAAACCACGAGAATTAGCTGCAATATGAGATACACCTGCAGGGAACGAGAAACACGACCTGCAAAAAGTCAGTAAATATCTAAAAAGAGGTCAATCAACCACAAGAAAGAACATTTTTAGGAAAGAAACACCAAACAACCAGGAACTGATAGAAATTAACTGCACAAAGCTACGAAACTACAGATTCAAACAACCATGTGGCACACAACTCAAGAGCCCGCAATGAAACTACCACAGTGAGACAAGAAACTTCAAAAAGTGACCTGACGTCTATAAAAACCTAACGGCATGGAGACATGAAGAGACCATCAAAGAAACACAAAACCACCCCTGGAAAAAACAAATACAAATCGACGAACTTAAAAAGACATAAAGATGGAGATGGAGAGACAACTAAAGGGATAAAGAGACAATTGTAATAAAGCAAAACTTCTAATATTCCCATACATAAAATAAAACATGTAAAATGCTGAATAAGTACAAAAGGACAAAATAACGCTAGTAAGAGAAAAGACCAACAAAAAATGGATAGAAGAATAGAATAGAAGATGTCAGCTTTGTCGTATTCTCAATTTCCGCATGCTCCCTGTCTTCTTCCTCATTTTTGGTGCATTTCTGTGGCGATGTCACAGCGCCGCCAACAGGCCCGGCATATGAATAGCAACTCTACAGAGTTCCGAAAAAAAGACAAGTTTGTAAAGACGGACGTGAAGGCGAAAGAGAGCGACACCGACGAAGAGATAAAACAACAAAATGTGTCACAAAATATGGAGAAAGAGACACGAGCAGACCTCAAGAAACACGAGACAACCAACCAACGACACAAACTCATCTAATATTTGTAACGAGACACAACGGGAGCGACGAAGCATAAAAAAAAACATGAAGATGAGAAAAAAAGAGACGAGCACAATAAAGCAAAACGCCGACAAACACCAAACCACCACAAGATGGAAAAACAGACGACAATATAGAGAAATGAAATCACAAAAAGTCACCTATCGTCTACAAAAATTCACAAATAACTACAAAAGGAGGGGGAAAAAAAACTCACATTAAGAGAGTTAGAATACAACAAAGATACACTACCAACACAAAACGTACAGCGCATGTACATTAAGCAAATAAATGACTTTATAGGCATGAGACGAGGCCTCAATGCTCCTGGAGGAGTGATGCGCACATGGAGAATACTTCATTCATCGTGGAGCCCGAGGGGGGAATTCAAGGTGTCCGACAAGCTCACAGTGTAATAAAAAATTCATAGTTACAACCACGACAACAATAAAACTAAACAAACACAGAAAATAAAAGTAAGAGAGGAAGTTAGAGGTCGCTGATAAATCCCACAATGTGTTACCGGTTATTACGTCGTCTAATGGGGGGTGGAGGAGGACGAAGAGTCTCCGGAATGTCGCCGTCCTGCACAACGTTGAGATGAAGCTGCTCTTTTGTCCATTCAGGACACTGTGGGTAGTTTCCAGCTGTTTGTTGGAATTAAAGCCCAATGAATAGCTTGGAATGGTACAAAGGTAAGTGGTGAACTAAAACTGACAAATAACACAGTTGAAGGACTTGAAGCCTTTTTCAGGGGGGGGGGGGGGGGGACATCTTTAAAAAAAAAAAAAAGAATTCCTCTTCTCCTTCCAGCCCCCTCTGTGTGCATGAACAGTGTCGGTACTATAGTAAAGATATTAATTGATAATTAGTTTTATGATTCTGATTCCATTTTCGATTCTGCTCAATGATTTAGTGCTTTGAAATTACTGCAGGAAGACACACTTTCACTTGTGTGTTTTTTTTTTTTTATTATTACTTTGAAGTAGGTTTTGGGGCTTTTTGATATTGTTAAGTGTTGTTTGTGTCTCTTAATAAAGCATCTCATAAAACAACCGAAAGCAAGAAAAATTATGATGCAGCTAAAAAAAAAAAAGGTGCAATACCAGTTTGGAGAGATTTGATAAAACACACAAACAGAGAAACAATAAAACCACAAAGAGACACTGTGTCCTTAAAGAGATGCTGCTATATTTGTGGGACGTTTTGCTGATTCATCACTTCCCTGCATTGCTTTCCTTTCCTATTTGGGGCAACAGTAGCGTCTTGTCCACCTTCAGCCTTTCTAGTGCAGCTGGATATTCACTTAAGGTTATTTAATCTCCTTTTCCGTATCAACGCTTCTGAGGATCTTATTCATCCCACAGAGCTTCACAAAGTCGCTGCTCATGATCTGATGTACGTTTATTAAACTGTGAGTATTGAGGACAGACGGACGGCGTTTTAAAATCTGTGCACATCTAATGTAAATGTGTCGCCGAGTGCAAAATCCATTTGCAGCTCCGCTGAGGGAAACAAATGGGATAATTAGCTCAGCAGATGGCGGTGACATACGATCGGTAGCTGCAGATGTACTGCGTTCTTAGGTTCAGCTGCAGAACAAGCCCAGATGGAGCCGTGGTTAAAAACAAGTCGGACCTGGTGACGGTGCGGCCAAATCAGAAAAGAAAGAAAAAACAACAAAAACAAAACAAAACTCAGGACTGTGAATGGAGCGTGCAGCGTTACGCTGCAGAAAGCTGCATGCGATGAATAATAGAGGAGAGGATGAAGAGAAGCAGGCCGCACCTGCACAGGAGCCCAGAGCGGAGCCCAAACAAGCGCCAATAGAAACTAGAGCTACACTCGGTAGAGTGCAGAGCGGAGCCCAAACAAACGCTAATAGAAACTAGAGCTACACTCGGTAGAGTGCAGAGCGGAGCCCAAACAAGCGCTAATAGAAACTAGAGCTACACTCGGTAGAGCGCAGAGCGGCGCCCAAACAAACGCTAATAGAAACTAGAGCTACACTCGGTAGAGCCCAGAGCGGAGCCCAAACAAAAGCTACTAGAAACTAGAGCTACACTCGGTAGAACGCAGAGCGGAGCCCAAACAAGCGCTAATAGGAACTAGAGCTACACTCGGTAGAACGCAGAGCGGATCCCAAACAAGCGCTAATAGAAACTAGAGCTACACTCGGTAGAGCGCAGAGAGGAGCCCAAACAAACGCTAATAGAAACTAGAGCCACACTCGGTAGAACGCAGAGCGGAGCCCAAACAAACGCTAATAGAAACTAGAGCCACACTCGGTAGAGCGCAGAGCGGAGCCCAAACAAACGCTAATAGAAACTAGAGCTACACTCGGTAGAGCCCAGAGCGGAGCCCAAACAAACACTAATAGAAACTAGAGCTACACTCGGTAGAGCGCAGGGCGGAGCCCAAACAAACGCTAATAGAAACTAGAGCTACACTCGGTAGAGCCCAGAGCGGAGCCCAAACAAACACTAATAGAAACTAGAGCTACACTCGGTAGAGCGCAGAGCGGAGCCCAAACAAACGCTAATAGAAACTAGAACTACACTCGGTAGAGCCCAGAGCGGAGCCCAAACAAACACTAATAGAAACTAGAGCTACACTCGGTAGAGCGCAGAGCGGAGCCCAAACAAGCGCTAATAGAAACTAGAGCTACACTCGGTAGAGCGCAGAGCGGAGCCCAAACAAACGCTAATAGAAACTAGAGCTACACTCGGTAGAGTGCAGAGCGGAGCCCAAACAAGCGCTAATAGAAACTAGAGCCACACTCGGTAGAGAGCAGAGCGGAGCCCAAACAAGCGCCAATAGAAACTAGAGCTACACTCGGTAGAGTGCAGAGCGGAGCCCAAACAAGCGCTAATAGAAACTAGAGCTACACTCGGTAGAGCGCAGAGCGGAGCCCAAACAAACGCTAATAGAAACTAGAGCCACACTCGGTAGAGCACAGAGCGGAGCCCAAACAAACGCTAATAGAAACTAGAGCTACACTCGGTAGAGCCCAGAGCGGAGCCCAAACAAACACTAATAGAAACTAGAGCTACACTCGGTAGAGCGCAGAGCGGAGCCCAAACAAACGCTAATAGAAACTAGAGCCACACTCGGTAGAGTGCAGAGCGGAGCCCAAACAAACACTAATAGAAACTAGAGCTACACTCGGTAGAGCGCAGAGCGGAGCCCAAACAAACGCTAATAGAAACTAGAGCCACACTCGGTAGAGTGCAGAGCGGAGCCCAAACAAGCGCTAATAGAAACTAGAGCTACACTCGGTAGAGCGCAGAGCGGAGCCCAAACAAACGCTAATAGAAACTAGAGCCACACTCGGTAGAGCGCAGAGCGGAGCCCAAACAAACGCTAATAGAAACTAGAGCCACACTCGGTAGAACGCAGAGCGGAGCCCAAACAAACGCTAATAGAAACTAGAGCCACACTCGGTAGAGCGCAGAGCGGAGCCCAAACAAACGCTAATAGAAACTAGAGCCACACTCGGTAGAGAGCAGAGCGGAGCCCAAACAAACGCTAATAGAAACTAGAGCCACACTCGGTAGAGAGCAGAGCGGAGCCCAAACAAACGCTAATAGAAACTAGAGCTACATCCCGTCGGGTGGCAACATCACAGTGTGAAACATTGAGCATTGAGCATGTGAAACCATGGCAACGGGCGCTGATCTCCTTTGATCGCCTTCATGAGGTGCCTCTCAACATTTTTCCAACAGTTTTTGGGGGGGGGGATTTATTCGATAACGTTTTAGTTGAGTGGTTTTTGCTAAAAGTTGGTAAAAAGACATACAAACCAGTAAATAAATGAATAGATAAATGAATAGATAAATAAATACACACAGACAAAAACATAATATTCACCACACCACTGCTGGTGAAGGTAAATTACGGAGCTAAATTACTGCCTGCTTTCATCAACTTTGATCAAATGAGCAATCTGTTGCGATAATGGACTTGAGATAAAAACACAATATGACAGAATACATGGTCGGGGAAACGTCTCTGTGGCGCATGGAGGAGCAGATTTTCTGCACCGTCTCTCACCTTGGTGGTGTGGGGTGGAGGGTGGGGGGGTAGGGGGGCTTCACCTTCCTCTGTGGACGACGATCGCTGGTTCACTTTCTCACTCTAAACGTTGCAGCAGCATGGGATCCATCCAAATTGACTTTATACAAATAAATAGGGATGGGAGTTGATGAGATTTTTAATTAATTATTATTATTTTTCCCCCCCGTTTTGGATTGTTTATCGATCCTCTTATCGATTCTCATATGGTAAAAAAATAAATAAAGAGGAGAACAAACAGGTCATTTTACTCTTCCCTGCCTGGGTCAAGGGAGAGAGCTTGAGGCGAGTGCTGCCGGCCTATCGCTCATCTATTATTATTATTATTATTATTATTATTATAAAACAACAGAAAAAGAAATAAAGCAGAAAAAACAAATATTATTAAAAAATACAAGATATAAAAAGTAAATATGTAAGCTAATTTAGTGTGTATCAATTAATATGCACACTATTACCATTATAAAATGTACATCATAGATCATTAACCTTCTGGAAGAAATTCATCTCGGTGTCATGTTTTGATCAGATTGTGAAACATTTATTTGATGCTCACTAACATTTCAGTCAGCTGATCAAACAACCAGTCACAACCAGGTCAAAGCAAAGCAATTAAAGCTCCAGAATCACCTCATTTCACACAGAGACCCTTGTGTCGGACACATGTGTAACGTAGCGTAATCCTGGGATTAGCGGGACCCGAACGCACCGGACCTCCCCACTTGATGCTGATTGAAACTAGAGGTCGACCTCCTCCTTCACGCTGGTCGCTGCCGTGGATCGGTGTCAGCGGGCGAAGCAAAGTGCAGCACGTTTTTACTGCTGCCTTGACCTTCACCGCCTCCTCTTCTTCCTCCTCCTCCTCCTCCTCCTCCTCCTCCTCCTCCTCACTGACAGCTCTTCGCCCTGGAGGCCGGTCTCAAAGCAGATTTTATAGATTCTATAAAAGGCATTTACAATAACATGAGCTTTAAATCCTGCTGCCGTTTGCCCCCTCGGAGCCTCTCAAATAGAATTTCCACTGTGCCGGTCAGCTTAGTGGTGCGTCTCCAGTTCTTATGAATGCCCCTCATTACGTGTGGAAAAAGCGCTCTGCGTTACTAATTTACATTAATGGAAGGCTTTGCACCGATTCTCGCGTGTGGAACGACTCCATTGTGGTCGCGTGATTAAAGGGATTCCGAATCAGTCTGAAAATGTGGATGTTTTCCGGTATGAATCTTGATTTATGTGAAGGAAGAAAAAAATCAATGCGGTAACTCAATTCCATCTTGAATATCTCGTCCAGGTAGCCGGCCATTGATTTCACAGGAGGACAAAGAAAAACAGTCGATATCGCACTGGATTGGTACGGAAAAAAAAGAAGCGTGGCTGTGTTCAAGGCGTCCGGAGGAAGGCGGCGGGGTTTTCTTTGAGGTGTTTTGTTAGAATGTAAAATCGGGAATAATTTAAAACTATTCAGTCCAGTCACACACCGGCTCTTACTCAAAGTCTCCTTTCATCTTGCAGCTCGTTCACATTCAGAAATCCTGAATAAATAACAAAAAAGGGCATGGTTTCATTAGATGATCTGCTGATTGGAGGCACATCAATCGCCTCCAATCAGGAGAACACATCAAAAACACATCAATCGCTTCTGCTTTCAGTTCCAGCAGCTTCAGATAAAGATATTAGCATTTTTCGACAAATATGTATGTATTACTGTACATAATGTACATACGTCGTACAGTTTCTTCGCAACCAACTGCTCTGAACTGGAACTGACATTTTCGACCTTCTTATATGTTGTCAAACTCCTCAACCTTATGCTTGATAACAAAACTTAAATCAACCACTCGGATTTTCCGTATGGCTCAGGGGTGTTAAACACATTTGAATTCAGGTTCCACATTCAGCAACAAGTTCAGATTTAGTGTGCCGGAATAGTAAAATAGTGCCTTATTAACCTTTAAATCTAAACTTTAAAGTTCTTTTTTGTTGTTGTAGCGACAATGTGTATTGTATATGTGACGACAATGTGGATAATTTCACAAAACCAAACCATTACTAAAATAAATGAAATGTTCTGGTGTGAAATACAGTGAAACCTCCACAGTTTCTCACTTGTGTGACTAATAAAGGTTAATGTAATCTAATCTAATTAAAAAAAAAAAAAAAAAAAGGTTCAACATCACCAGTGCTTTTAGTCAGTAAAGCAAACATACAAACTTTTATCTCCAATGACCTACAAAAGTAATTAACATTTCCATCAAAAATAACTCGTAGGTCTGAAGTAAGAGGCAAACTGTTGGCTGACTAAATAAGTCTTCCTCGATTGTCCGGTTCAGGACGAACTCACGCTGGCGGCGCGGCTGTGAGGACGGTTTGACGGCAGCGAGGTCGCCAGCTTACATGGCAGCATCACCGACATCTCAGCTCTGTTGTGACCTGGCTGCAACTCTTAAGACATTTGTTCAAAGAAGTCTTTGAACTCAACACAATTTTTTTGGGTGGTTTTTGGCCGGATTGGCCGATTTTAGCCCACGGGCCTCACATTTTCATTTGTATTTTAATATTATTCATAATTCAAAAAGAAAACAAGCCACAGTGGAGTCTGTTCGCTCTGCATTCGCTCTTAAACTACCTGATTAACCCCCGTGGAGTGTGGACGTGACGCTGTGGCCGCAGCCTCTTTGTTCTGACTGTAAACAACCGGGAGAGTAATGGAGGCTGTCAGTTTGATTAACCTTTGCCTTGTTTATTCCCTCCTCCACATGTGTCTGCCGTCCCATCCCGGCCGTGTCAGCCATCTATCTCCTCACCCTCTTGGCTCCTCCTCACCCCCACCTTTGTTTGAAGGTTAATTGGGTTGAACCCAGGGTGTAGATCATAGCACCGAGATCAATCAGTGGCCTTTTACGCCATTCTGTGTGTGTGTGTGTGTGTGTGTGTGTGTGTGGAGGCGGGTTATTAATCAACATGGAGGCCTGCAGTATTTTAGCCACAAACTTCTCAAACCTCAATTTCTTGAAGAGACGTGTCATATCAATATTTTCAACGGCTGAGAGAGCTTCGATCGACCAGTAAAACCTCCCGGTGGCTCTAAACTGGTCTGCGCGCCTGAAGATCAAGGCGAGGACGCACATCATCATGAAGAAGGCCTTGGAGCCATCGTTACCCGTCACATGACATCGGTCATCAGTCGGTGCATCCTTGAATCAAAAGAATCGTCAATATTCCGTCAGGCTTCACGGAGCCAATGGGACACAGCGTTACTTTGCTTGGTTCAAAGGCACCGCCATTATATTGAAATATATACACACGATTGATATAACAAACCATAAACAAACTGCGTCTCCTGCGATTTTTTCAGATTATCTGAACGGCAATTTGTCACGGTTAATCCACAAGCTGTCAAAATATTTTGGCCACGATGATACGACAGGAAAATAAAGCCGTGTTAAAGCACCTTTCAGCTGTTGCCAGACTCCCGTGATCACACGTCACTTGTTGCTTTGTTCTCTTTGTGTTTCATAGAAACGTCTCATTGTTTGGGTCTGAATGTGGCAGTTCGTCATCCGTCGTGATTCAAACAGTCAAGATCGGGTCGCTGATTGATGCTGCACACGCACGCTCCAGTGAAGTGAATAAAATGTACTGCACATCATAAAATGAGCAAATATCTGTTGAAAATATAGATAATTTCCTGTTCATTATATCTACGACTGAACTAAACATTTTTCAGATTTTTGACACAGTAAAGGTCTGAAAAGCTTCTCACTATAGCGCTCTACTAATAAAAATGCTCTGATTGCTCGGTTTAAATGATGAAATTAACCTAGTTTGTTATTTTACCACAAACTCTGTAAAGAAGTTGAACAAAAATAAATCATTGATCATCAGGTCGGATCCTCAACTGTCACCTTCCATTTCCTGGTCACGTTCATCTGGAAACAAGAAGAACAAGAACAAGAACAAGAATGATAATGATAATAATGTATTTTATGTGTTTCGCACTTTTACATTAGTAAATCTCAAAGTGCTCCGTGGAAGAAATCATCCTCCACAGAGGACGATCACGGAGGTCACGTGAGCTTGCGGATCAATGAAGAAGAAATAAAGCCAATGGTCATTTGTTGATTAACAGATAAAAACGTTATTCCTTTATGGATTATACTGTGGGGTTTTTTTACGAGCGAGCATAAAGGAGGCCATAAAAGCAGCGTGACTGGGGGTGTGCATTATACTTCAATAACCTCTCAGTGTTATCCTGTGAATGAGAGTCGGGGCTTCGAGTGATGCTCTGCTGTGAAGTTAAAAACACCCAAACTGGACCTCTAAAGCTGAACTGAAGTACATTTGAATGAATCGAGAGGCGGGTTTCTGTCACTTCCTGTGACCCTTGACACATTTCATACCACATGTGTGGATTCTACAGATGTAACTCCTCAGCACGTCGGAGAGGAAACTCCTTACCCTCTCTGCTTTAGCATTTGAACGCACCAACGATGAGTCAGAGAATTACGAACCAATCAGAGGCGGCCTTTCAAAAAGGTATAGACCACATGGTAGAAATTGACCACTCACGCTGCTCGTTACTGGCCGCAATGTAAAACCCGGAAGTCAGTTGTTCGTTGTGTACACGAGCCCATAATTCGCTAAATTTTGGCGAAAAAAGATGAATTCAGGCAAAATGATATGGTGACAAATAGTGATTCACATTATAGACATATTTTAGACGGCTTTGAAAAACGCATCCACTATTTTTTCCCCCCGTCTTTTCCAAAAATTGACCGTCCAAATGAGTCAACGAGGCCAAAGTGGCGGCACGTGGGAACAGTTCAAACAGTTTTTTTGGAAGTACCCTTCACTTCTCGAGTTTACTTACAAATCGGCTGCTGCACCCTGATTTGGAGGAAGCAGGTTGAGTCGATGCTCTGACGTGGGTTTCAATATTTTCACTCACCCAGCAGAGGAAAGAATCTCAGCTTCCCTCCTCATGACCTGCCTGAGTCACGGCTTTCAGACGTGCTCCGCGAGACGCAGGTGAACGTCGTGAATGATTCAACGTCTCCCCGGAGAAAGAGGCTTCTATTTATCCGCTCCACTTTGTTTTACAGTCTCCTGGAGGGGTGAAGGGAAGCTGCTCGTCGGCTTCTTAAATGTACAAGTTTACAATAAACCTCTGAGCCGATCCATAAATTCATTGCCAGGTAACCACACTTGAAGTGAAACCTCACATTTCTTACCGTAATAAAGCCGGTTTTCCACTTGGATTGAACTCTGAAGCATGTATAGAGATGATGGATGCTTCTTGTGCACCGTCAGCTCTGCCGCCTGGCTTTTGCAGTGAAAAGCTGCCTCGGTAGCACTGCGCCTCACTCGACCCCGGTGGAGAAGGTGGAAAATGAGAATCAGCTGAACCGGAGCACCTGCTGGTGTGTTGCTGCTCCGCTTGGGGGCGAGGTTATCCTCTAACCCCCCCTCCCCCCTCCACCCCTCCACCCCCCGACTCCGCTTTGTGTCTTATCTCCTGTCGTGACAGTCCAAATGCTCTTCCAGCCCTGACTCATCCTCCTTCGTGCTTTTTTCCCCCCCCGAAGCAACTCGGATTGTACATTTGCAGCTGCGGCAGGGAGGCCGACTGTCAGAAAGCTGAAGTCAGGACGGTTTGCTTCCTTTGTAATGGCAACCTTTTGTTTTGTTTGGGGCGAAAGGTTCTTCTGGCAAGAAAGCCTTGGATTAGATCGGTACAATCCTCTCGCGGTGCACTGCGTTGCGATTAAGCGTCCAGAAACTAACAAGTTACTGTGATATCACACATGACATAAGTCATCATCACAAACTCATTAACAACACTGATCATGACTGTGTTCGACTGGAGATCAGCATGTTGGAAAATCACAAGAAGAAACAATGAAGATACAGTTTATTTCAACTTTCTATGTTAATCGTCAACAACAATAAATATTCCTGTGGGAATCAGTATCCATACACATATTGTGTATCCAATCCCTTCCTAATGTATAGAGAAATGTTGTGAAACCATAATGTTATTGTCTCAAGTGCCGGCTGGTAAAGTTTCACGACGAAAGAAAGATGGAAGATAAATTAATTTAAAGCAGTAATAAAGACTTCGGTTGAGTTCGCCCTGCATCCCTGAAGGTTTTCAACTGTAAATATGAAATAAGAATAACTGGAGCTGGATCCGTGAACATGCTGTTCCCCAGAGAGAGCGAATCTCTTCATCAAAACCCACCGTCGCGGCGTGCCAGTCGTAATTGAACGCTTGTCAATCAGCCCGTCCTCATTATTGAAGAGGAGATAATCCGGGGCCTCGTCACACTCCGCGTCTGGCTGTGAGCGATGTTTCATAACAATGTGTCTGGAATCATTTCAAAGTTCAGACGGTTTGGATTTTCAGTACGGAGGGATAACCTTCGCCTGGAGGGTATCAGAGAGCATCAATGGGGGGGGGGGGGGGGGGGGTGTCAACAATCTGAGGGTCAAGGGGGGGGGGGTAGGACTTTTCCCCAGCATGCCTGTGAGTCAAACTTTTATGAGTTAGAAAAGAAAGTCATTGCAAATTGTGTCATACACTTTGTTTGTTTTTGCACCGGATGCTCGTCCTGCATCAGTTGGGATTTGAAACCCGAGTCCAAAACATTAAAGTTTACGACTTAATCCATAGTACCAGAGGGTCCAAATCCTCATTGATTAAAATGATATGGTCCACTTTTTTCAAGACATAAAATCAGAGCGCAGCTGTGCTTCAGTCGCGGAAAATTGTTTTTAAATGGGTCATTTTATGCAAAACAGTAGTCCCCATACCTGGATGATGCTACAGAAGTGTAGAAAGTGTGTCTTCTCTCTCCCCGGCTTGTTTCACTTTTTAAAATAATGTGTTGCTCCAAGCAGCCAATCAGAAATCAAACCCTATATAGTGTCATCGGGGGTTTTAGCCAATCACAATCAAGGTAGCCTCCCCCCCCCCCCTCCCCCTTTGACTCCTCCCACAATCAGGCAGCTCTGCTCTGGCACATGGCGCCACGAGAGGAAGGACTTCCTCCTCTTCCCATAGATGGGCGTGTGTGTGGGCGGAGCCAGTCCAGCTCACACAGACGCAGCAGATTCTGAATGCAGCTCCTAGGATCTAATATTCAAATGGAGGAAAAATCAAGGAAAAGCTGGATTTGGAGGAAATGACATGCAAACAACAGATGCAGAGTGGACAAGTTAAATCAATCCACCGAACTGAGAAAAATTAGACCATGAAAGAAGTTTGACGATTCCAATACTTAACATTACATTGAAATACCGAAAATAGTTAAGTTCTGACGTTACGTTCAAGCTAAATCTGCTATTTGGTGCGTGAGCGTTGCCACAGCGATAGATAACGAACCTTAATGGGTAATAGAGTGAAAGAGATTGAAATGAGCTGTAACACAAAAGCTGATACGTGTGTTTTGGGACTCATCCTCTCACTCTGTGGAAACTTCCATTGAGCTTATTTATAATCACCTGTCTCTCTTCTCGTTTCAGCGGCTCCATGTGGGCGGCCCCCTGTGGCGTGAACAAAAACAAAACAAAAATTCAACTCTGATCGCAATAAACAACGAAAAGTGGTCAAGCTACGCCCACACAACCCTCCACAACAGAACCCTTCATAAATTATACATGCAGAGCTTTAATTAACAAACTCTCTTGTTGATTCGGTCTGGATTTTTTTATTCTATTTTTTTAAATACTCTAAATTTGAAGCGATGCTCGTGGGGGATTTAGAAAGTAAGGAGAATAAATACCGTCAAACAAGCGCTTAACACTTCTAAGTCCCCAATTATCCTGAAGTGTGTGGCGCTCTCACACTGTGTGTGGAGATAAAGTTCTCCTCGGGAGGTGTAATTGAAGCAACCTCTTCTTCTCCTCCTCCAGCTGAGGCCGGCCCGCTGACTGGCGCTCTTGATTGCGCCGCTCATTTGCCTAATCAGGGTGTGTTGAATTTCGACGGGGCAGGCGGGAGGGCAGTGCAGTGAGGAGGGGGGGGGAGGGGGGTGGGGGGGTGTTGATGTCGGAGACAGGAAGGAAGCCTCCCGGGGGTCGACCCAGTTCAAGCGAATAGCGGCGGGGATTTGAGTGGAGAGGGTTTTTTTTTGTTGTTTTTTTCCCCTCTTCTTTTCTTGTTTCACACTCAGTGTGCTGACAGGACCGACAGAGAAACAATGACAGGAAGTGTTTCCACTGGGGGGGGGGGACGTACCGACGCCGCCGTGTTAAAGGACGAGTACAAAAACCTCAAATCACATTGAATCAAGCTTGATTGTCATTTTTGTCGTACAGACATACTACAGCAGTGCAGGCGAGATGAGAGAGAGTTTATCCAGGATCCAATTCATTTAAAAGCACCAACACATAAGATGTTTTCTTTCTTTATTTTTTATTTAGACATATATATATATTTAGCCAGAGAGATGCTGTCGATCCCTCGCTTGAGAAGATTTTATTTAAAGTGATCATATTATTATTATTTATTTATTTATTTTTCGTTCTGTTTTTCTCTTTTCCTTTTTTTGTTTTATGTCCTTTTGTTTTTGCTTTTGTTATGATTGTTGCGATTATTTTGGTTTTTGCTCTGTTGCTCCTCAGGCTGGTTTAATCTCATGGCAGTTGGGAAATATTTAGATCACTGTGATTACTGTATTATTAAAAAGAAAAAGAAATATATGTAGCACGAACAAGGGTATTGTATGTTTCTCCCCACCAAGTCTCTCTCTGTCTTTCCTCTCCTCTCCTCTCCTCCATCCTTTCACCCCAACCGGTCCGCAGAATTCCTCCACCTCTGACTCTGGTTTCTACAAAGTTTCTCCCTGTTGGAGGAGTTTTTCCTTTCCACAGTCGCAAACAAACCTGCTTGCTCATGTGGATATGTTGGGCTTTTCTATTTTCTCTATAAAAGCAAACTGGAATGACTGTAATGTATTTAAAAATGTATTTCTTTTAATAAAAAAAAAAATTGATAAATAAAGTGCTCATATTATGCAAAATTCGCCCCCTGTGTTTACACTATATTCCACGGCATCCCCGTTTCAGGCCACCGTGGACAAAACGGGATGGACGTCAGACAACGCAAGGGGGACGGGACGGGTTTCGGGTTGCCGTGGGCGCAGTGCCAGATTAAATAACTGTCAAAAAATTTTGCCACGGCGGCCACGGTGCGGAGGAGAAACCCAGTCGCCCGTAGCAAAACGGGATGAACGCAGCGAAACGTTGCAGCACGTAATGGGGCGTAATAGACCTTGGAGGCGGGCGGTAGTGGGACGGGAAGCTTGTGTATTTCCCAGCACGGGAGGGGGAGGACGTATATAAAAGCCGGGCCCGGTAGAAGGAGTTTCATTTGAGTGTGAGCGATCAATGACAGAACACCTTCGACAAGCTGTGCCACCGAAAACGAAATCAAGAGGTTGAAGAAGACGCACCTGCCAGGAAAAACCTTCAGGCACCCTCCTGCAAACACTGAAGCATCCTGAAACTGTCTTCCTCCACCCTGTTTGCTCCACTGCAGTGTCGAATGTTTGTGAGAAATGAGGACGATGGTGCAGTAACCGTTTACTTTATTCGACAACTGCGGTTAAATTCCAGAGTGAAGAGTAAAATTCACATTGATTGTTATGAACGATTTACGCAGAAGCCACGTTTACCCCACGTTTCCACGGGAATGAAGTTGGAGCATTTTCAGAAAGTTGCACTTTCTCCCGTTTACACAGACACAGAGTGGAAGCATTTTCAGAAAGTTGCATTTTCTCCCGTTTACACAGACACAGAGTGGAAGCATTTTCAGAAAGTTGCATTTTCTCACGTTTACACAGACACAGAGTGGAAGCATTTTCAAAAAAGTTGCTTTTTTTTTTTTTTTGAGAAAACAGTGGCAGCATATCAATTCCCATGAGTGCACAAAGCAGAAGTTATATGTCGTGACTTACTAGTCTGAAATAGTATTAAATTGAATGGATCCCTGGTTTTTAACCTGAATGCTTCGATCAGGTGACTTGACTGGAGTTAAGAATTCAATCATGTATAATGTTTCTGACATCAGCACACGCGTTATTTCCAGTGCAGACTTTGATTTATTTCGGACGAATCTCCCGTCGACGCGGCCGCCGTATTAAAAAAAACTTCCGACACACTCATCAAGCTGGATTGAAGTCGGTGGAGGAGGAACATGTGTGAGGGCATCTGCTTATTTATTTGCCTCCAGCATCGCATTCATGAAGGAGCCGAGCGTCCGCCCGGTCAAGGACCCAATTAATATTTCACGAGCAGATTACATAACACCATTTTATGTGAAGGGCGTCTGACCTTTCGGCCGCCCCGACAATCAATCCGCCGGCGGCCTCCCGGCGCAGTGTGAGCCGCGGGGATAATTGGAACAAACAGGTCCGTGCAGGTCGGCGCCCATTGTATCCCGAGTCGCCGTAAATAAAGCTTCTCTTCTCAGCTCTGCTCTCTTAACGGTTTAAACCTGCGTAAAATTTCACCGGTTCAGAGGGGAGAAGTTTGTTTATGGTTTGAAAGAACTGCAGCTGGAAACATCAGGTGTACCGAGAAGAACAGTTTGGGATCTTTCAAACGCAAACTACTGATCCTTCTCCACTATTACAACTCCTTTATATTGATACTTTCTGTTACTGATATTTTATTGATACTTTTTAAAAAAAATTTCCCCACTAATTATTGTCACTTTTTTTGATACATTTTCAAAATTTCTGGTAAATTAGAATTCTTTTTGACTATTGGCTATTGACTACTGTTGATACTTTTTCACCATTACTGGTTCTTTCTTGATTCTTTTTGACTATATATACTACTTTTTTAGTTCTTTTTCGCTATTACAGATTATTTTTTGATATATTTCCACTATTACTGACACTTTAGTGATACTTTTGTTTAGTTTTTTCTTGTTTTTAACCATTACTGGTATTTTATTGATACTTTTTGTAATTTTTTCCCCCCACTAATTATTGGCACTTTTTTTGATACATTTTCAAAATTTCTGGTAAATTTTAATTCTTTTTGACTATTGGCAGTATTTGTTGATACTTTTTCACCATTACTGGTTCTTTCTTGGTTATTTTTGACTATATATACTACTTTTTTAGTTCTTTTTCGCTATTACAGATACTTTTTTGATATATTTCCACTATTGCTGATACTTTAGTGATACTTTTGTTTACTTTTTTCTTCTTTTTAACCATTACTGGTATTTTATTGATACTTTTTCCATGATTGCTCGTACTTCATTGGCAGGTTATATGTACTTTTGATAGATAATCTCAGACAAAATGTCAAGGGAAAGAAAAAAACCTTCAAGGACCTGGATTCAGATGGGCTTTTTTTCCACAGGACTTCTCAGTGACATCATGAAACTGATAGCAGCGTATGGATGATTCAATGACGTGAAATTAAATGTTTCTTTATCCAGTCCACTCTGTCCTATACTAAATACATCCTAACAAAACTAAATGAAAGCGTCCCAATCTGTGCTGACCCCCAAAACAACACGGTTAAATAACATCTAAATAAAAGGAAAACGTCGTCAGCAGTTTCGCAGAGCTTCACCATGGCAGTAACTGGGACAAACCGTGTTACATGACAAACATAATCATTGCGTGCCCCTGCAAACGAGCAGTCCTTAAAATATCTCAGGAGACAGTGTTAATGTTCCTCTGTCGTGAGCTGTGGATGCTCTGTGTCTTGGTTTTATGAATTCCTGCACAGATTTCTATGTAGATTTACGTCCCAGGAGACTGATTTCGCTCATATGTCCTCTCCGTGACATTCCTCTGGGCTGATCTGACACATTTTCTCAGTAATTAATCCTATTTTCTTCTCCTGCTGCCGCTGCCGCCGCAAAGATTAGCTTCATTCTGCATTAATTACAGTTAAACACATCGGTAAAATGTTGTTTGAGAGATTTAAAGAGCAGCAATCAAGGTTTCCTAAATAAATCTGCTGTGAAGGAGTGTGAGAACGTCTGAGTCATTTCATTGATCATTTGGCATTTAACTGGTTTGTAGTGAAGATTTTTTGTGATTTTAACAGACGATGAGTTTTTATGAGTCACGTTGGGTGCAGTTTATATATATATATATATATATATATATATATATATATATATATATATATATATATATATATATATATATATATATATATATATATATATATATATATATACTGATAAGAGCATCCAAATCCCAGCTGAATTATCTTTATTGTGAGTGGGACACTGGCTCACAGTGATTAAAGCTACTTCACCAGATAAAAAAGGATAAAAGACGTCAAGTCACTGTAATTGTAAATCCAACTCAACCAGAGCTTCTAAATCTTAAGGTGACACATCTCGGGGTGAAAGCCACATCATTTGCTCACTAAGACACTGTTTCAAGTGAAATCGTGCTTCGTTTTTGCCTCGTGTTTCCATGGCAACGTTTTGAAATCCATGTCTGAAACCCATGGGAACCGTTTTTCCCCCAAATGTGCGTTTTCACTGGCTATAAGCACTGGAAACAGACGCTCAAAATGCAACGAAACTTTTTGCGTTTTCACTTGAAAAATGCCACGTGAGCAAAGCCTCGGAAACATCGTCTTCGACATTTTGAGCAAGTGCACTTATTTTTCAAGAGTCGAGGACCTTGACACATTAATCTCAACTCAACTCAATTAAAGTCGATCTACGTAGCCCTACATACAACACAGGCACCGTCAAGGCACTTTCATGGAGAAAATCCCAACAATTCCACATGAGCAAACATATGAGACTTACGCTCATACTTTATTAATCCTCCTGGGGAATTTCATTTTACCGCGTCGGCCAATGCCGTCACATTCCTGCGCTCCAGGGAGCTTAAGTGGGTTAAGGGGGTCGCGCTCAGGGACCCGCAGTGGTAACGTGTTGGCTCCAGAGCCCGTCTATCTAACCTCGAGGCCGCCACGGCGCGGCGACTGAAAATAAAAATCTCCTTTTTAACAAGAAGGCTGAATAACAGATGGTTATTTCCAACCATTGAATCCGGTGCTGCGGGGTTTTTTACCTGAAAAAAATCTAAAACACCTCACTTCTGCACTGAGAATAAAACCAAAACACAAATTCCGCTAATTTCGATCACACCAAAGTCGACGTGTTTACAAACCAACCGGAATTTGCAGTCATCACATTTTGCTTTTCTCATGTTTTTTTTTCTAATAGACGCCATGTTGGGGAAACCTGCCGCAAGGCTTTCTGGGAAATGAAAGACATGGTCGTGGCAGCTCAAGTGAAAATATCAACATTTGACCGATTCAGTCCCCAAAATAACTCAGAGAAAGTCTCTTCAAGCCACAAGAACAAGTCTTCAATGTTGAGAAACTGACCGTTAAGCATTTCTCCAGTGCGAGTCTATATAAACTGGTTCTTGTCTTGTCTAGTTTGACTGCGACAACAACAAACGTGGGGATTTTATGAGAAAAGTAAATGCTGGAAATACAGGTTTGTACAAGTGTAAAGATGAATTTCCTACCGAAAAGCTTTAACAACGTATTATAGACGTAAATCAATTGTATAAAATCTCTACGACTTTCTGCAGATCTTCATTTACGTAGAGCTTACGAAGTTCGATGAAACGGTACCGGAGATAAACAAATCAATGGGCGTATTAAGTTGGTGACATGTTTTTGGGACTGTGGGAGGAAAACGTGAAAAGTTGAAAAGGCCCGGGATTTGAACCGACAACCTTCTGGCCGTGATGAAAGCGAGTCACAAACGGAGTCTCCTCCGCGGGGCTGAGTCACTCGATGTGAGCGGGTTTATGGTGACGGTGAATGATGGAGCGACCCTGAGCGCGGCGTCCTCTGTTCCCAGTAAAAAAAAAACCCTGCCTGCCTTCCCGGGAGTCGGGCCGTTATTCACTCGTCTGTGGATCGCCGCCAAGATTTGTGTCCGGGTGACATCACCGCTACAATCAAGTTCAAACGACGAGCTGTTTGCGAAACCTGAGCTGCACCGCGTGAGTGAGAGCTTCACTATCTGTCCTCCCTTTTTTACACATTTCCACCAAATGAAAAAAAAACGTTAAAACTGACGAACAACCGCATGAAAACCCTCTGGGTTCAGGGAGTCTTTCTACTGCCCCCCCCCCCCCCCCCCCCCACATGGAAAGAACCTATATAAGTCATATATTGTCATATATGCGCATATATGAAACCTACAAGCAGTTAATATGCACATATATACTGGATATATGCACATATATGACAATATATATGCTGCATATATGCACATATGACAACATACATGCTGCATATATGCACATATATGCATATGTATGCCACATATAGGCAAAATTGAGGTGCATATATGTGAATATACTGGCCATATAGGTCTCCTGTACTGCTTCTTTAGTTCCACATATATATATATATATATATATAGCCCATATCTCACTTTGGCAAAAATATATTAAAAAAAATTATTATGCAAGAAGAACATATTGGTGCATATATGCACACATATATATATGTGCATATGTGTACCTATATAGGTACCTGTATGCACGTATGTGTGTACACATATATGTACATATATGTGCATGTAATATAGGAAAATGGGCAATTTTATATACCGGTATGTCACATATATTAAAAATCTATATTCAAACATATATGTTTATATAGGTTCTATCCATGTGACCCCCCCCCCCCCTCCCCCACACACACACCATCACCCTCCACCTGCCGCAGTCACTTTAAACTTCCATCTCCGCTGCACTTCATCACCGTTTGCCCGGAATCTCGCCGGAGTCCCGGGGCCCGGGCGCCGAGCCAGACCTGACGGGCGGCCGGCCGGCCGGCAGATATAACAAACGGCTCCGCCGCCGCCGAGGCCCAACGACAATCTGCCGCCGCTCCGCCGGCTCTGATCTATCTTCAATCGCCCTCCGTCGGCACGCCAGTAAATCCTCCGCGAGCCGGCGCACTCCAATTACAGAGAACAACAGAAATGTACAACCCCCACGTTTACACCTTACCAAAGAGCTTTTCCAGAATACTGATGGCGGTGGAAAGGGGGGGGGGGTGATTTGAGGGGGCGTGGCTGTCATCTGGAACGGCGCGACCTCTGGGATTGGACAGATTCATGATGGTGCACTTTATGGAGATCTCCTTCCAACCGTCCATTACTTTGCGGTGCGGTCGGGCACGTTTTGTCCGGCGTCCAGCTCCCTCAGCACTTTGAGGGTCGGTCGTTTGTGGGGAGACGAATGGAACGCCGGGGCTCCGAACCGTTAATTGACCGACTGCCTTGCTGAGGGGCTCGACGTGTCGCTCGGTTCCTTTAAGGACTTCCCACACACGTCGGACGCCGTCCGTTAACTCCGATTGAGCCGGAAGCTGAAATTTACTGATCTGAGTCCTGCAGATTCGCACGTTTATTTTATTTATTCTATAAGTCAGGAAGAAAAAAAAACAAAAAAAACAATTAATATTTTTGAAGACTATGAAGACATTATTCCAGAAAACCAAGCTGCATTTGCTTCAAGTTATTGTACACGTCCATGAGGTTTTCTCCTTTTTATATAAGTGTTATCACTTTTAGATTACTTATAGATTTTGACATCAATCCTGTGCAGGCCTCCTGGGGTGCTGGAGCCAACACACACACACACACACACACACACACACACACACACACACACACACACACACACACACACACACACACACACACACACACACACATTTTTATGTAAAAGTGAAAATAAGTAATATCAATTACTGGAGGAATTCACATTAACTTAACATTAAATCAAATCAGTATTTTCACCATCGACCATAATCACAGATTTGAGACTCAAACAATAAACACTGCCCATGTAGAGTCTAGAGTTTTACTCCGAAGTTGCTCAAAGTCAGTTCAGTTACACGGGGATCAATCATCACATTTTTTTTTTTTAAAAAGCCAGTCTCAAAAATTTGCACGAAACAGTTTGAAACCAAATAACTTCATATTTTTTTGAGTTTCCATTCACGTGACGACGGTGCTCAAAGCCACTGAAAACATGAAAAAAAATATAACATAACAGTGGGTTTTTTAATAAAGAGTACTTTGAAATGTACACATTTTATTTTTCACAAGCGACAGAAACTTGAATAGACCGAAACAATGAGAAAGAAAACAGTTTAAAGGAGCTTTAGTGTTTCCAGTGCACTGTTATATGTGCTATTATTACATAAACGGAAATCGTTTTCAAAATGTTTTTCTGAAAGATGAGTTTTCACTTCAGTTATCGCTGTGACTGAAATCCAAATATTCACACACAAGCATGACACTGGAAGAATAAAGCTGCAACCTTCAAAGTCTGTGTTTATACACATTTGTATTTTTTTTTCTTATTTCAGTCAATCGGTATGCGTTTGCAGCATTTCGGTAAAACTCCATTTCATTAATTGCTGCTCTATTAGAATTCCACAAGGAATCCACAGATTCATGTTAAGCTTTTTTTTTTTCCACAATTCGAACATTTGTGCAATAACTTCAAATAAACTGTCCACCGCTGAATTGTCAACACTTTGCAGAAAGATGTTTTATGTTCGGTGATAAAATTGTTATTTATCAAACCATGATTGCCTTCATAATAAAATGATTATAAGGACAAACATTATGGGCACCGCTGCCATCTGTTGGCTTTGCTTTTGCAGGTTTTGCAGGACTTTTACTAGGGTTTTTTTGGAATATTTATGAAATAAAACCATAATAAATCCATCATAATGAGCATCTTCTTGTTTTTTGTCCTTTATATGCAAGACTCTACGTCCTTCACTCCGGGTTTGTAATGTAACGTGGAGTTCAGCCATGGTTTTAAGAGTGTGTTTCCTTAATAAACTGGACGTGACTAAACCCCAAAAGAAGAAGTTATTGATTTCTAAAAAGCGTCTTATGTGCCAAGAGACACTGAAGTGGAGCCAGTGAAGGCGAAGCGCCGGCTCCGAGTATTTTCAGACTGTTCTCGACAAGTTTTGATGCCAGTGCCGACTCGACGCGTAAAGAGGCAAATCTATTTTTCGTTTTTTGGGTTTTTTTTCCAATAGTTGAGAAGTTTTGATGCTGGAAAAGTACGTGTTCAGTTCTGCACTGACCTGTTGGTCTGGCAGCGTTAATTCAGAGTTTCTACTGAAGGACTGAATGGATGGATGGATGGATGGATGGATGGATGGATGGATGGATGGATGGATGGATGGATGGATGGACATGCATACATTTTTCAACCCTTAATCATATTCCATATTAATGGGCTTATACAATGACTTAAGTCCTGTCATGTTTAAATCACGATACAGATTTGAATTCTTCCATATTTATATTTAAATGGTCTTTTTTTTTTTTCATCAGCTCTACCGTTTACAGTTCAGATTCCCTCTTCTTGTGTATTGCTCAAAACTATCTGTTGTAATTTGCACCGACGGTAGATGTGACCAGCTGTATTGTTTATTATATCGCATTTTTGACAGATGTTCACCTGCATACCACAGAAGTGAATCATTTCAGTTAAATAATGCCTCAAATAAAAGAGCGTGGCATCTCAGAGGTGTTAAGCTGACGATGTGGGACAGTGAACAACACCAGTCAAAATGGAAATATGTTTTTTTTTTGGCCGGGCTTTTTTCTTGGTCAGTTTGAAAAAAACAAAACAAAACAAAACAGCAGAGTAACTGTGAACCAAGACCCAAGAAAATAGAAGTACAAGCTAGCAGAAGGCAAGACTGAATAACTTTGGACAAAACAACTCACGATTCAAAAAATGGATGTGTTTAACAGCCATACCACAGTAAGAGTCACATCACATTTGAGACACACACAATGCCCCGCATCTCCCAAAGGCATCAAATTATAGATGAGACATTCCCATGATGTTAAACAAAATTGGGTTTTATTTACATGTTTAATTAACAGAAAACAAACAACAGGCTCCCAGAGAATGGCGTCTCTGGTTCACCATCGTGAAGCTCTTCTCTTCTTCTGTTGTTTTGCTTTCTTCTCTTGTCTTCTGGTCACAAACTTCTTTCCTTGTCCCACATCTGAAAAACAAAATGTGTTTTGTGTTAAACAATACTGGTTAAACAGCCGATCAACCAAGGTTAGTGCAGCTCTCTAATTAACTGGATATAAAATAAAGCCCATCCAACCGATCCAGTCATTTTTCAGTCATGAATAACAGCTTGTCTTGTCATTGATGTACTTACTTGGATTATTGTTGGGCTGGTTCTTTTCCGTCGGGTTGGAGGAGCAGTCAGAAGTCGTGACCTTTGTCTCCTCTTTATTAGGTTGTGGTGATCTTTAATAAGCAAGAAGGAAAATTGTTTGTTTCAGTTCAGTTAGTCTTTTTTCTTCAAATACTAGAACTCCTCAGAGCGGTAGATTTTGGACAAATACCTGTTGACAGAGGCTGAAGGTTGCTGTGAGACATCTTGTGCCGGGGCCTGGTCCTTCTTGTTCAGGTCAGACTGACTGTACTTGGACCAATATTTGCATCCGGGCCAGGTGATGCTGGCAAGTAGTGGCTCAATATAGTCGTATTCATAAGAAATGCAGCTGTCGCACTCCTCCAGGGGTTTGCTGCAAGAGTTCACATTGGAAGAGAAACATTACAGGCCATTTCACTCAGCAGCTTGCAAAGGCACAATGATGTTGAATATTTGTAACACTTAGCAGCTATTGTATTGGTCTGTTTGTTTAAAAAGACTCAAAATCATCAGAGATAAAGTTTGGACAAAATACCTGTTGACAGTCTCTGCATGGTCCAACTCCTCCAGGTGCTTTTCGTTGGTTGGAGTCTTATTTTCACTGATGGTGACGCTGGAGAAAAGAGGCTGAATATAGTCATATTCGTAAGAAATGCAATTGTCGCACTCCACCACCTGGTTGCTGTTGGACCTGGTGATGCTGGCGAGAAGTGGCTCAATATATTCATCCTCCTCAGAGCTGCAATCATCAGACAGATAAACATTACAGGTCATTACACTCAACAGCTTGCAAAAGCACAATGATGTTAAATATGTGTAACACTTAGCATCCAACTCATCATTGGGTCTGTTTTAAAAGACCAAATCATCAGAGTAAGGAAGTTGTGACAAATACCTGTTGACAGTCTCTGCAATGTCCAACTCCTCCAGGTGCTTTTCGTTGGTTGAAGACTTTTCTTCAGTGAAGGTGATGCTGGAGAAAAGTGGTTGAATATATTCCTCTTCCTCAGAGCTGCAGTCGTCACCCTCCACCACATGGTTGCTGTAAGAGTTCACAGTGGAAGATAAACAATCAATACACAGCTTGCAAAAGCACAATTATGTTAAATGAGTGTAACATTGAGCAGTTATTTCATTTGGTGGTGTGTTTAAAAAGACTCAAAATCATCAGAGATAAAGTTTGGACAAAATACCTGTTGACAGTCTCTGCATGGTCCAACTCCTCCAGGTGCTTTTCATTGGTTAAAGTCTTTTCTTCACTGAAGGTGACGCTGGAGAAGAGAGGCTGAACATACTCATATTCGTAAGAGCTGCAATCATTGCACTCCACCACATGGTTGCTGTTGGACCTGGTGATGCTGGCGAGAAGTGGCTCAATATATTCATCCTCCTCAGAGCTGCAATCATCAGATAGATAAACATTACAGGTCATTGCACTGAACAGCTTGCAAAAGCACAATTATGTTGAATATTTGTAACACTTAGGAGCTACTGTATTGGTCTGTTTGTTTTAAATGACCAAATCATCAGAGAAAGGAAGTTGTGACAAATACCTGTTGACAGACTCTGCAATGTCCAACTCCTCCAGGTGTTTTTCGTTGGTTGAAGACTTTTCTTCAGTGAAGGTGATGCTGGAGAAAAGTGGCTGAATATATTCCTCTTCCTCAGAGCTGCAATCATCACACTCTACCACGTGTTTGCTGCAAGAGTTCACAATGGAAGATAAACAATCATTACACTCAACAGCTTGCAAAAGCACAATTATGTTAAATATGTTTAACACTGAGCAGCTATTTCCTTGGTGTGTTTGTTTGTTTGTTTGTTTAAAAGACTCAAATCATCAGAGAGAGAAAGTTTTGACAAATACCTGCTGACAATCTCTGAATGGTCCAACTCCTCCAGGTGGTTTTCGTGGTTTGATGTCTTTTCGTCACTGAAGGTGATGCTGGCGAAAAGCGGTTGAATATATTCCTCTTCATCAGAGCTGCAATCATCACACTCCACCTCATGGTTGCTGTAAGAGTTCACAGTGGAAGATAAACAATCATTACACAGCTTGCAAAAGCACAATTATGTTAAATACGTGTAACATTGAGCAGTTATTTCATTTGGTGGTGTGTTTAAAAAGATTCAAAGTCATCAGAGATAAAGTTTGGAAAAAATACCTGTTGACAGTCTCTGCATGGTCCAACTCCTCCAGGTGCTTTTCATTGGTTAAAGCCTTTTCTTCACTGAAGGTGACGCTGGAGAAAAGAGGCTGAACATACTCATATTCGTAAGAGCTGCAATCATTGCACTCCACCACATGGTTGCTGTTGGAACTGGTGATGCTGGCAAGAAGTGGCTCAATATATTCATCCTCCTCAGAGCTGCAATCATCAGATAGATAAACATTACAGGTCATTACACTGAACAGCTTGCAAAAGCACAATTATGTTAAATATTTGTAACACTTAGCATCTATTGTATTGGTCTGTTTGTTTAAAAAGACTCAAAATCATCAGAGAGACGACGAGACGACAAATACCTGTTGACAGACTCTGCGAGGTCCAACTCCTCCAGGTGGTTTTCTTCAGGTGAACCCTGCACTTCTGGAAAGAAATCTTTTTGCACCGAGGGAAACTCATGGCTTGTTCTTTCCTTGCCATTTTCCACCTCTTCATGCAGGTCCATCAGCTCTTTTTCTAGAGCACTGATTTTCTCCTGGTGGCCATTCAGATTTTTGAAGTACATCGCTACAACTCCCATCATCTCTGCCTCGAGGGACTTTCTGTTAATTGTGGGAGCGCCACAAATGTACTGTAAAACACAAGCAAAGACCATCATTAGACCTGCTCAATACAATTTTTGCCTCAGTTACCTTAGAAAACATTATTGTGGTCTGCAATCTTCCTCTCATTTCATTTATATCCAAAATTACGTGGTTCTACTAGAAATACTTGTATTTAACAACAACTTACATTCAAAATCTGGACCACTCCGTGAAGCACATTCCCCTCTCCGGTCTCCATCTCTGGAAGCTGTGGTGGTACCGTCAAGTTATTCATTGTGTTGTCACGACAATCTGCAGCAAATATTTGGAATAATATATTGTCAATTTTTCACAGAAAATGTACAATCTGTAAGGTCACCAAATGTACTTTTTTGCGTTCAACTCACAGTTTTGACGGAAATGGAGAATGTTGTCTGCAATCAAATCCTTGAGAAGAATCTCGCAGTGGATGAAGTCTCGCAGTGGATGAAGTCTCTCAGAGAGTCGCTGTCACGTGTCTCACAATCGCTGGAGGGTGAAGAACAGGAAATCGAACTGGAATCTGGAGGGAAACGAGTGGCTGCCAACGCTGAGAGAAGCTGATCCGGACTGAAAGGTAAAGGCCAAATGGGTGCAAACTGCTATGTGTCCTTTGATGTGTCATAAATGGATCTTTAAACACTGGAGAAGATCAAAATGATCAAAGGTCCTTTGATCTCCCCCACGAGGCTCCTCCCCCACGAGGCCCCGCCCCTTGACACCCTTGAGGGGCGGGGCCACATCAAAGGACACATCAAAGGACAAACAGCAGATAGAACCCATTTGGCCTTTACCTTTCAGTCCGGATCAGCTTCTCTCAGCGTTGGCAGCCACTCGTTTCCCTCCAGATTCCAGTTCGATTTCCTGTTCTTCACCCTCCAGCGATTGTGAGACACGTGACAGCGACTCTCTGAGAGACTTCATCCACTGCGAGATTCTTCTCAAGGATTTGATTGCAGACAACATTCTCCATTTCCGTCAAAACTGTGAGTTGAACGCAAAAAAGTACATTTGGTGACCTTACGGATTGTACATTTTCTGTGAAAAATTGACAATATATTATTCCAAATATTTGCTGCAGATTGTCGTGACAACACGATGAATAACTTGACGGTACCACCACAGCTTCCAGAGATGGAGACCGGAGAGGGGAATGTGCTTCACGGAGTGGTCCAGATTTTGAATGTAAGTTGTTGTTAAATACAAGTATTTCTAGTAGAACCACGTAATTTTGGATATAAATGAAATGAGAGGAAGATTGCAGACCACAATAATGTTTTCTAAGGTAACTGAGGCAAAAATTTAATTGAGCAGGTCTAATGATGGTCTTTGCTTGTGTTTTACAGTACATTTGTGGCGCTCCCACAATTAACAGAAAGTCCCTCGAGGCAGAGGTGATGGGAGTTGTAGCGATGTACTTCAAAAATCTGAATGGCCACCAGGAGAAAATCAGTGCTCTAGAAAAAGAGCTGATGGACCTGCATGAAGAGGTGGAAAATGGCAAGGAAAGAACAAGCCATGAGTTTCCCTCGGTGCAAAAAGATTTCTTTCCAGAAGTGCAGGGTTCACCTGAAGAAAACCACCTGGAGGAGTTGGACCTCGCAGAGTCTGTCAACAGGTATTTGTCCTCTCGTCGTCTCTCTGATGATTTTGAGTCTTTTTAAACAAACAGACCAATACAATAGATGCTAAGTGTTACAAATATTTAACATAATTGTGCTTTTGCAAGCTGTTCAGTGTAATAACCTGTAATGTTTATCTATCTGATGATTGCAGCTCTGAGGAGGATGAATATATTGAGCCACTTCTCGCCAGCATCACCAGTTCCAACAGCAACCATGTGGTGGAGTGCAATGATTGCAGCTCTTACGAATATGAGTATGTTCAGCCTCTTTTCTCCAGCGTCACCTTCAGTGAAGAAAAGGCTATAACCAATGAAAAGCACCTGGAGGAGTTGGACCATGCAGAGACTGTCAACAGGTGTTTTTTCCAAACTTTATCTCTGATGACTTTGAATCTTTTTAAACACACCACCAAATGAAATAGCTGCTCAATGTTACACGTATTTAACATAATTGTGCTTTTGCAAGCTGTGTATTGATTGTTTATCTTCCACTGTGAACTCTTACAGCAACCATGAGGTGGAGTGTGATGATTGCAGCTCTGATGAAGAGGAATATATTCAACCGCTTTTCGCCAGCATCACCTTCAGTGACGAAAAGACATCAAACCACGAAAACCACCTGGAGGAGTTGGACCATTCAGAGATTGTCAGCAGGTATTTGTCAAAACTTTCTCTCTCTGATGATTTGAGTCTTTTAAACAAACAAACAAACAAACAAACAAACCAATGAAATAGCTGCTCAGTGTTAAACATATTTAACATAATTGTGCTTTTGCAAGCTGTTGAGTGTAATGATTGTTCATCTTCCATTGTGAACTCTTGCAGCAAACACGTGGTAGAGTGTGATGATTGCAGCTCTGAGGAAGAGGAATATATTCAGCCACTTTTCTCCAGCATCACCTTCACTGAAGAAAAGTCTTCAACCAACGAAAAGCACCTGGAGGAGTTGGACATTGCAGAGTCTGTCAACAGGTATTTGTCACAACTTCCTTTCTCTGATGATTTGGTCATTTAAAACAAACAGACCAATACAGTAGCTGCTAAGTGTTACAAATATTCAACATCATTGTGCTTTTATAAGCTGTTGAGTGTAATGACCTGTAATGTTTATCTATCTGATGATTGCAGCTCTGAGGAGGATGAATATATTGAGCCACTTCTCGCCAGCATCACCAGGTCCAACAGCAACCATGTGGTGGAGTGCAATGATTGCAGCTCTTATGAATATGAGTATGTTCAGCCTCTTTTCTCCAGCGTCACCTTCAGTGAAGAAAAGACTTTAACCAATGAAAAGCACCTGGAGGAGTTGGACCATGCAGAGACTGTCAACAGGTATTTTGTCCAAACTTTATCTCTGATGATTTTGAGTCTTTTTAAATGCACCACCAAATGAAATAACTGCTCAATGTTACACGTATTTAACATAATTGTGCTTTTGCAAGCTGTGTATTGATTGTTTATCTTCCACTGTGAACTCTTACAGCAACCATGTGGTGGAGGGTGACGACTGCAGCTCTGAGGAAGAGGAATATATTCAACCACTTTTCTCCAGCATCACCTTCACTGAAGAAAAGTCTTCAACCAACGAAAAGCACCTGGAGGAGTTGGACATTGCAGAGACTGTCAACAGGTATTTGTCACAACTTTCTTTCTCTGATGATTTGGTCATTTAAAACAAACAGACCAATACAGTAGCTGCTAAGTGTTACACATATTTAACATCATTGTGCTTTTGCAAGCTGTTGAGTGTAATGACCTGTAATGTTTATCTGTCTAATGATTGCAGCTCTGAGGAGGATGAATATATTGAGCCACTTCTCGCCAGCATCACCAGGTCCAACAGCAACCAGGTGGTGGAGTGCGACAATTGCATTTCTTACGAATATGACTATATTCAGCCTCTTTTCTCCAGCGTCACCATCAGTGAAAATAAGACTCCAACCAACGAAAAGCACCTGGAGGAGTTGGACCATGCAGAGACTGTCAACAGGTATTTTGTCTAAACTTTATCTCTGTTGATTTTGAGTCTTTTTAAACAAACAGACCAATACAATAGCTGCTAAGTGTTACAAATATTCAACATCATTGTGCCTTTGCAAGCTGTTGAGTGAAATGGCCTGTAATGTTTCTCTTCCAATGTGAACTCTTATAGCAAACCCCTGGAGGAGTGCGACAGCTGCATTTCTTATGAATACGACTATATTGAGCCACTACTTGCCAGCATCACCTGGCCCGGATGCAAATATTGGTCCAAGTACAGTCAGTCTGACCTGAACAAGAAGGACCTGGCCCCGGCACAAGATGTCTCACAGCAACCTTCAGCCTCTGTCAACAGGTATTTGTCCAAACTCTAGCGCTCTGAGGAGTTTTAGTATTTGAAGAAAAAAGACTAACTGAACTGAAACAAACAATTTTCCTTCTTGCTTATTAAAGATCACCACAACCTAATAAAGAGGAGGCAAAGGTCACGACTTCTGACTGCTCCTCCAACCCGACGGAAAAGAACCAGCCCAACAATAATCCAAGTAAGTACATCAATGACAAGACAAGCTGTTATTCATGACTGAAAAATGACTGGATCAGTTGGATGGTCTTTATTTTATATCTAGTTAATTAGAGAGCTGCACTAACCTTGGTTGATCGGCTGTTTAGCCAGCATTGTTTAACACAAAACACATTTTGTTTTTCAGATGTGGGACAAGGAAAGAAGTTTGTGACCAGAAGACAAGAGAAGAAAGCAAAACAACAGAAGAAGAGAAGAGCTTCACGATGGTGAACCAGAGACGCCATTTTCTGGGAGCCTGTTGTTTGTATTCTGTTAATTAAAAATGTAAATAAAACCCAATTTTGTTTGACATCATGGGAATGTCTCATCTATAATTTGATGCCTTTGGGAGATATTTTCAGCTTCCCTCTGCTTCATTATTCACATTTATACACATTTTGACCCAGGGGGGGGGGGGGGGGGGGTGGGGTGGCGAGGGGGGACGTGTTTAACAGCCACACCACAGCAAGAGTCGCATCACATTTGAAATACACACAACAGATATAAGCCAGTGTAGCTGCTGATAAACAACCTCCAGTGTAAAAAAAACAAAAAACTTTTTTCTTAGTTCATAAGTCAGTGTATTTTCAGAGTTCTTTAAATGCTACGGACAAGCAGGTTTGAAGCAGCATCAATTTCAACTCATCAAGCTGTGAAGATTTCACGAAAAGGAACATGAATTCCTGGTTGTGGAACCGGTGGCAAAGAGGGACCGTTGGGGGGGGGGAAATAAACCCCACTAAGAGTCCTGGTGTTCACAGGGGCAAGGTCCAGGGCCCCTGGGTGTGTTTCTCTAGGACAGTGTTTTTCAACCACTGTGCCGCGGCACACTGGTGTTTCCGCGAGATATAGTCAGGTGTGCCGTGGGAAATTATCCAATTTCACATTTAAAAGAAAAAAAAACATTCGCTCTCACAGCCGCTGTCAGCTGTGAGAGCAGTGTGTTGAAGAGTAATCATGTATAAATACTGTGGCGAGCGCCGCGGAAGAATTGCTGAGACGAGACTCTTTTCTGCAAACTGATCACCAGAGGCTTTTACTTTGACATGATCACACGCAACCGGAACTTCATAACAGGATGACACTCCACACAACATATTTCTCACTCATGGTTGATCACCAACATCCAACAAACCAAACTAGACGAAATAATGAACTATCTGAACCGAGGAACAAAAACACAACACAAGCACAAATCAACACACACATAACAACCCCAACAATAACCCTCGATAACCTCCGGCAACACATAACCTGAACTCCCATCGTGCCCTGCAGCGACCAACTCCGTGATCGCTACAATACTCTTCGCCAATATATGGCAGCACAGAATTTTGCCGGTGAAATGGAAACTGACAGACGTTAGTCTGGTTAATCTCCACCTCCTGCTGCCATCTTGTATCAAAGTACTGTGTCAGTGACAGTGATGGAGAAGTTTTTGAAAAGGAAGAATGTGAACCAAGTGGTTGAAAAACACTGTCCTAAAATACACGAGTACAGGGTCGTCAAAGAAACCCACACAAACACTGAATAACATTGCACACCTATAATACATAAAAAACCGTCCTGCTCACTGTCAGCCGACCACAAGACGACCCAGAGGGAAGCACCCGTGTCAAATCGACAAAATCCAAGTTGAGATTTTTTTCAGTCAAAAAAAACAACAACTTGACTTTGATTTTCAACGTTTTCTGAAGCGTATAACGTTTTTTGGGTTTTTTTTTTTTCTTCAGTGGCCTTAATGCTGTTCCGTACAATACTACTACACAACTTGGAACTGAAGATATCCTGAAGCAATGGAGGAGACGTGACACGTGTCAGAGAGGTGGGCGATTATTCCGGTCAAAAAGAGTCTCACCTCCAAACTGGACTCGTCTCGGAAGACGAGTCTTCATCACTTTGTGCTGTTACTCTAGACTTGAATGTGATGGACTAAAAACTGAACTAATCACAGGTTATCGATCTGATTGGGGAAATTCCTTTTCCCGCGTTTACCCATTCGATTTCTACAGCAGGCGTTGGGCGGCCATATTGGGGGGGGGGGGGGGGGGGGTGAGGGGGATCCAGGGAGTTGGAGCAGCACTTACTTTCCAAGTGTTCCTGCAGGATTTGGCAAGACGAGTCTTCCTCATATCAGCAACTTGCAAACCGAACTCGCTGCGTTATTCATGAGCAACCTGTTGCCGTCGTTCCCAGCATCCAGCGCAGAGGCTGTCTGGTGCGACTGAGATTGAGATGCGATTTCTCAAATCTGCTCAGGGAACGAGCTCATTAGCATCCGAGTCGACTGACTCGTTCTACCCGGCTGGATTTTTCCTCTCCCCCCTCCGTTCATTCTCTGATTTGAATTTCTGATTAAGTGGAAGCAATCTGGACCTGATCCATGGACAATAAAAAGAAATTAGCCGCGGACTCAGGAAGGGGTTGAATTTATGAAGCTCATAGAGGGGTTTTTTTTGTGGGGGGGGGGGGGGGGGGGCGTGAATTCCAATCAGGTCTGAGAAGTCTGGAGGTTTGGGACCATCTGTCTCTCCACTCCGGGTTTAGCCGCAGAGCGAGCTAGCCTCAGCGGAGCCGCCGGATTCCCGTCCAGCGAGGCTCTAAGGTCACATGCTGCTGGCACAAGAGCCGGCGCTCATGTCCTTCCAAAATATCCGTCCGGCGAAATCAATTTGTTGTCATTTCTTTGATACGGGGGGAGGGGGGTGGGGTGGGGGTGGGGGTCACCTTTGGCGGTCCGCTCTCCGCCTCCTCCTGGCCTACTTTGATCACACACACACATACACACACACACAAACACACGGACATACTGGCAAACTCAACGCTCTGACCTACAAATGAAAAACATTCAAGAACCTTCTGGCACAAAACAAGTTCGCCTCCTTAGTCCGGAAATGTTCAAATGAAAAGGGGAAAAACAAGTTTCCGTCACCATGTTCCTATCAACCTCCTGTCGTCACACACTTTCCCCACCTCTGAGTATCGATCCGACACCTTCACGCACTATTTCCCCCGCCGCCCCGTCGGACTCACGCAGGACCTGCGTTGAGAGTCTACAGGGAGCGAAACCACGACGCATTTCTTTCTTTCTTGGTTTTTTTCTCCTCGCAGTTCCTGCGGGTTGACATTTCCAGGCTGCGCCATCGATCAAAGACTCCTCAACATGTGTCGGTCGGCGTGTTGAAAGAATCAAACGCACACTGGCAAAGAGGTGACGAGACTAAATAAACGTGTCACAGGACAAATCCTGAGAGTTTATTGAAAACAGAAAGCAGCGGCAGAAATTTGCCGTTCAAGGCTGTAACACACAACTGAAGGTTGTTGTTTTTTTATTAAATAAAAAATGCATGAAGTAAAAAATGGAAACACATTTTTAAGATAATGATAAAATAAATAAAAGCAGGGTAAAACTGTGGATTTGTTGCGTGTGTAAAGAACCACAGGGTTTTTTTTTTTATCACCAAAACAGCCATTTTTGTGATTTTCTTCCAGATCAAACACAAAAACACATTTAACTTTTAAAACGAGGCTGACACCGCTTCTGAACTTTCATATATTCGCTAGGTTTGACACACATACAAAAACAGCATGTTATGTTGCATTTATTATTATTTAGGATAGTAAATGAAAACATACATTTTCAGCTGTTTTTATACCTGATTTTAGTAGTTTCTTAAATTAAATTAAATTAAATTAAATTAAATTAAATTAAATTAAATTAAATTAAATTAAATTAAATTAAATTAAATTAAATTAAATTAAATTAAATTAAATTAAATTAAATTAAATTAAATTAAATTTTGTAAAGGGTGTATGTAATTTGATTTAATTAAATTGTTCCCATTGTTAAAGTTTATCCCGCGCTTTTAATACAAAAACAACAGCGTCAACTTGTGGCATTGTTAATATTTCAGGGACCCCCCTTGAAAACGAGCTGCTGCATCTCAAGGGGTTTATCCCAGAAATTAAATGAAATTTCAGCTGTTTCCATGGAAACGGACATCATTTTCATTTATTTGAAAACAGAAAAGCGAAACGATTTCACGTGTGAAGGTTGATAAAAATAATAAACATCTGCTGAGTCACTAACGTGGATTGTTTTGGCCGTGCGAGGGTGTGCTATAGTGTATAAAAAAAATTACGAGCTAATAGTTTTGAAAGAAAATGTTTGGCTGCAGGGTTTGTTTGTTCGTCTTCGGGGCTTCAGGTTATGAATCCACTCACGTCTGCTGGACTGTTTGTTTACACTCTCGCTTCCATGAAAGAGGAAATGTTGAGCAAAGCAGTTGGATTATTGAGGACGTCGGGCGGCGGCTGCGCCTCGCGGCCCCGCTGGGGTCGGACCATTGTATCTCCTGTCATATAAAAGGTGAATATGATCCAGATCCTGAGGGCTGAACTTCCTGACTTTGAACAACACTGACGCAGTTCTCGTGATCAAACACAGGAGATGCTGCGGGAGTTTGGTCCGGCTGTGCAACCCTTCAAAGAACACGGAGGAACTACTTTTTCTTTTCTGTTATGCCCTTGAGAAATTCTAGGTTTTCATCCAGAGGCTGTTTTTTTTCATATTTTTATAAATATATAAAAAAATGTCAAAATCTCACAACACTCCCACTAAATAGCAGCTCCACAGAGCTGAAAGTTCAACTCGGAGAACCAGAAGAACACAGGAAAAATGGAAAAGCTTATTTTCCCTGCTTTATTTTTATTCATCACACACTCTTCGCCACTAGAGGGCAGCACAGAACTTTGCCGGTGAAATCGAAACTGACAGACGTCAGTGTGGTTAATCTCCACCTCCTGCTACCATCTTGTATCAAAGTACTGTGTCAGTGACAGTGATGGAGAAGTTTTTGAAAAGGAAGAATGTGAACCAGGATCTCAGCTCTATCAGGTCCAGGTTTCACACTGAGGGAGTCAACATTTAAAAAAAAAGAAATTGGGAAATACTTTTTTCTGTATTTATTTGATTCCTGTTGATAAAACTTTGATGAGAATGACTTTATATTGTTAATCGAGGCTACAGAGTTTAAAATGTTAACATTTTCGGGTGGTGGTGTGCCTCCAGATTTTTCCAAAGACAAAAGTGTGCCTTGGATCAAAAAAAGGTTGAAAAACACTGCTCTACTTTATAAGCAGCTGCCACTAAATCCAGTTAGGAACCATTGACGAGTTGTTATCTCTGCAAGACTCAACTCCACAATGATTGATTCCTGCTTTAAACGGCGGTGAACTGCAGCGTGGAGACGCTCCGATCACCGACCGGCGCCGTATTGAACCCGGTCGGAGCGGAACGCGTAACCTCATTCCCCGATTTCCTGCCGTAACCTAATTTCTCCCCAGTCGCCTGGCTTCTCGCTCCTCACGCGACTCCCCCCCCCCGCGGGTCGTCTGCAGAACCCCGTCGGCAGGAAACCAGCCGACAGGTCTCCACGTCTTTTCGCCGCGCTTAAGTTCGTTTGCGTCTGCTCCTCGTCGCTTTCCATTCTACACGCGACTTTAAACTGGAAGACGCTCCGTCTGGCCTGCAGTGATGACCGCTCCGATAGCTTCCCGGAGCTTGGAAGCCTCGTAAAAGAACCTTAACAGTGGCTTTTATACGGCGCTCTAACTCCACTCCCAGGCTCTTACGACACACATTAACACACACACACACACACACACACACACACTACATTGTATTGTTCCCATCCACTCTGACATGCAGCCCATTGCCAAGTTTCATGCGGTGTGAACAAACATGCACAGCCTTGCGTTGTGTACGCATGTGCACTGCCAAGAGTCTTTATGGCCACGATAAAGAGATTAATCTTTATTGCCGTTGCTGCAAGTCCAGAAGCTCATTAGCTTATCAGGTGTTGGGCTGGAGGTGGTAAATAAACACACAATGAATGAATGAATGAATGTTTTTGGTGACCTTTCAACATTCTCCACTTTATTTTATTTTATTTATTTATTTGTATTTTTTTGGGGGGGGCAATTATCCATCATCGTCCAATAGTTGTTTTTTTTTTGTTTTGGTTTTTTTTATTTAAAAAAAAAGACATTTTTAAATACATTACAGTCATTCCAATGTGCTTTTATAGAGAAAATAGAAAAGCCCAACATATCCACGTGATAATTTTTTTAGTATTTTTAACGTTGGACACACAAATGTTAGTATTCTGAAGAATAAAATGACTTGAATCAGTAAATGTCTTGTGAAATACTAATAGTGTAGCAATTTTGGAGGTTGTCTAAAAGAAGCAAATTAAACTGTTGACTGTATTAAGAAATATTTTTATTTTTTTTAAAAACCAGACGTGTATCAAACAGACTTGTGTTTGTAAAGTGGCGGCTTTATTTTTCCAATGTCAAAATTATCAGCGGCACTTTACCCATCTACAGAATGTTGAAATAGAATTAGGAGTTTGAATCATCATTTACCAAACAAAATTAAAAGGTCTGATTGATGAAGGATGAACATTTAGGTTCGTTTTAAAATAGGAATATTAGAGACTGAGGTGCCAAAAACACAAACTGTAATATCTCAAGCCATTCCTTGGAGTGCTTTAAATTTAAATTTGAACAAGAAACATGTGATTAGAGGTCAGGCTGATTTATAGTCTGGCTTTAATGAGGAGCAATACTTTTTCATAAGGACATGTTCGTGTTCAAGGAGTCTTTGTAGAACAAACTGTACAGACTATAAGTAGCCAGATATAAAAAAAATATTATGTCCCAAGGAGAAGTGAGGCGAGGTAAAGTGCTAAAGCAGGTTATTTTATATCCACTCTGACACTTCTGCTGTGTTTTTCTACGGGTTTGACGGCCGTTGGGTCAACGCTCTTGTTAGGCAACATGATGGGTTTAACGCAGTCGGTAATTGTTATGATTTGTCATTTTCAAAGGGGGATTTCAGAAAAAGAAACAAAACACCACTGTTCACTGTGTTCATGGCGACAGTTCTGCCTCAGAGACGAGTTGTTTGAGGAAACACTTCCACTGTGTGGACAGTCTGGGTAACGCACGGCATTAAGCTCCACTTATTCCGTGGTTTACTTGTAACTGAGAGTTTCTGCATTTTAGAAGTAAGAGTTCAGTCAGGTGTGTACATGCACATTTTTTATTATTCCCTAGAAATCACTATAATGCTTAAAACCATGGCAGGAATGAAAACACTTCAGTCTTTGGTTGTTTTGTACAAACTGTCTCAATATTTCGATCAATGTTGACTTAATGAACTGGAGTTTGATTATGAGGGAGCATTTCTGAGGATTGGAATATACTATATATATATATACACACACAAAGAAAAACATAACCTTTGCCCCACCTTCCATCTAGATTCTAGACGTTTCCTTCAAACTGAATAGTTTGTAGTCTTCATGTCCCTCGAAAATCCGTGAACAATCAGATAATTAACTTGTCCCCTCCGGACCCATTTCCCTTCTTTTTCTTCAATAAAAGCTTAAGCCCAGGTAGAACGAAAACGCTAAATGAAACGCTAACGCAGTATTGTGTCCTCTGAAAAAGCCCTCGCTCAGACTATTTTCCCTCAAATCTCCACATTCTTAGAAAACATGAACAACCTGGGCTGAGTCACAAAGGCCCTGCGGGCAGTCGGACTCAGCAGGGGGGAAGAAACGAGCTCCTGCGGGGCTTCGACTCTTCCTCTGTGCCGTGGCTGTCAAAATTTCCTCACGGGTCACGGAGCACCGCAGCCTTAAAGTCAACATTTTGTACCCAAAAGTAAATGTTCTGCTCTCTCATATTGTGTGTACTTCAGCGGCGCTATGAGTCGCAGGTTTCGTCGGCCGACTTCTCGACCCGATAACCTCGCAACCCTCTCCGATGACATCAGTTATTAACAACAGCAATGGCGGACGACGTGATACTTTAGTAAGGCCAGATGTCAAATTTGTCCTTTTTGCCTGCTCCGGGTCTTCTTCTCCATTTTCGTTGTATTTCTGTGGCACAGTCACAGCGCCTCCTATCGGCCTGGCATATGTACTACGCCAGGGGTGCTCAATACGTCGATCGCGATCTACCAGTCGATCGCAAAGGTAGTAATAGTAGATCCAATGACATTAGAAAAAAAAAATAGACGCTGGTGTAATGAAACTAATTTACCTTTCCAAATTACGAGTACAATCGAACGCAGCGTCAGACGACGGCTCAATTTTTCTGACCTTTAGGTCACCACCGCACATGCGCAAACAACGACGCTAAGTGTGGCGAAGCTAACAAGCTAGTCAGCGAGTTACCGCAAATTTGAAGGCCCTCGAAAATGAGTGGGGGGGGGGGGGGGCTGGACCAAGTGAGAAGACGAAGACGTGTCACTTTCATGAGGAATGGGAGCTGGACTTTTTTTTTCACGATGTCATTTTCGAAGTGCGTTTGTCTCGTCTGCCAGTCGACCGTCGCGATACCAAAGAAGGGTCGTCAGAGTAAACTCAGGTAATTACAACAAATGTTCATAGTTAATTATGTCGTGTTGCACAATATTGGCTCATACTGTTTTACAAGGTACGTCATTATACATTGTACATATAAAGAATCCTCAATATATTTGAAAATAAATACATGTTTTGCATTTTTGTAGTGGGTAGATCACTTTGACTTGGTCGTTTTACAAGGAGCTCGCAGGCTGAAAAAGTGTGGGCACCCCTGTACTACACCATTCAAAGTAGATGCTGCCTGTGTGGACGGGAACCTTTCAAAGAACGGCGAGGAGAAAAAACATTGAAAGAGGAAAAAGAAAGGCCTTAAATACCAGAGACATCTGGACCAGGAGTCTGTCTTACGTTTCTCATTGTCATTAGTGATAAAGAGTCTCCCAACCGTGGACGTCGCTCGTCCTCGCTCGTCTACCTGCTCCTGACGTTTGCTGACGAATACAGTCACGGATGATTCGCCCGGCTATATCGGGACTCTTTTACACTTATAAGTAAGGTGCAGTATCAGACCCGATACAAAATATTGGCATCGGTTTATCGGTATCGGTTCATCTCTAGATCAAAGGGTTCTTTCTGCTCAGGGTCCCTTTGATCAGGTGCAGTTCAATTTGGACCCGACACCTTCTGATCCCGAGTCCACTCCTCTAACCTCCAACCTCCCAACTGGCAACTTTCTACATTTCCCAGATGCATGAATGTGCAATAGATACGTCTTAAAAATCGAAAAGGTTGTAATTAGCGTATAGCCACTGCTAATGTCGCGGCGTCTTTGCAAAGCGTTTGATTTCCTCCCTGCCCTCTGTAACCTTACTCTGCCTGCACAGCCGTCATTAAAACCAAACATCCAGAAAGAAAAGGAAAAACCAATCACTGTTGAATAATTCATCCTCATCAGAGCCGTTCTTGATATTTTGATGTCGTGGGGTCTTTTGATGTGTGTGCGCCATGCCTTTGTGTCAGTTTATTAGAAAACCGAGTGAGAACGGCTGGACAGTCTGAAGAGAGAGCCGGAGCGTGACAGCTCAAAGGGATGCTTCACTTTGGGCCGCTCATTTGGAAATATTTGCATTTGATTTTCACACTGATTATGCTAAAAGGCTTTGCTTCAAAGACTCGTAATTAACCCGGCGGAGAAGTAAGTGCTTTGGTAGTCACTCATGGAGGCAACAGATGTTCCTTGGATCGAAACTTAAAGGAACAAGAGGCTCGTCTGTTTAAAGAGCGTGTCAAAATAAAAGCGGGGCCGATCGCTTAGGATGTCTGCGCTCTTCCATTGTTAGTGTTTTTAACGTATTGTTCTCTGCTGCATGTGTCTGGTTTGATTGCAAACACAAACAGCAGCACCCACTAGTGGCCCAACATCAAAACTACATAATTTTCAGCGTTTCTGTGTGAATCATTTCCAAAAAGTGGCAGCGTAAACGGGGGTCTCTGTTGTTGCGGAGGCAACCATTCATGCCCCACAAACCAGAGTCAAAACTGAATAAATCCATCAGCAGCTCAAACCACCACCTGGTGGTATGAAGTGGTATTACCTGACTGTGACTCCGAGTCCATTTGTTAACTTCAATCGATGAACCTTCTTTTGAATCAAAGTTGGGACATTTGTAGATTTTTTTTTCTCATATTTTTGAAGTAGTTTCTACACAAAAAGTCTCATAATCTCATAACAGCGGTTGATTTCCAACAACACACACAACAATGCCGTCAATTTTTAGCAAAGTTTATTGAAGTAAATAAAATGAAAATGGAGGAATGTAACAAAACAAAATGAATCAAGGAGAAGAAATGTGGAAATAAAAGTTATTATGATGATTATTTTCATTTATTTCCACGAGAAACACAACAAAATGACTTTGAATGAGCAAACCGACGCATTTTGTTTTCGTAGCTGCCTGAAAGAAAAAAAAAAATCTCTCTAAGAACACACAGAAAGCCAGAACAAGGTGAATTCAGAATGTTTAGCTCCTCTGGAAAACAATAAAAAGTTGTGCGCTAAAGAGGGAAAAAAAGCGTAAATATTTACACGCAATCAACGTAAAACAAGCAACTAATACAAAACAAGACATTTACTTTAACAAACAATGAAAACTATCACGTTTTGTCAATTTTACTGCAGAATCTAGTTGAGAACTAGAGTCATTGTGCTAAATAGAGGCTAAAAGGCCTATTTCTCTCTATATAAGCTGAGATCTTCAGTATTATTATACGAAAACAGTCGTTTTTGTAGAAATAATAAATAGCTTGGACGTGAAATGAATGAGCGAGTGAACTGTTAACTCAACAAAATGACTTATTTGTTCCTGCTGTGATAGAAAAGCAAGAGCGGTGAAGAGTCTGAAGAACACGTGTCATCCGCATCAGTAAACGTCTGTCTTCACCTCCACCTCAGGTCATTTCTCACTCAGCTGGATTTTTACAAGCAGTGCAGTGCCTCTCGTCCACGGTGGGTTTCGTTTGCCCTCAGTCTCGACTGCCAGGCTCTCTTTAATCAATCTGATTAAACTGATCAGTCAACGAGCTTGACTTCTCAGGCTTCGTTCACCTGATTCTTTCAATTAAAACGTCATACTTCTGTCGCGTTTTAACTGTTGGTTGACATGACGACGATGCAAACTGGAAACTTTCCTTAAAGGCGCAGTACTGCACATGAGCAGCATTGTCGTAGTAAATGTTTTTTTTTCTACAGAGCTGCATACAGATTGACGACAATATTAATGTCAGATCCCGGAGTAATGCTCGTGCTGCTCAACTCTTGAATGTGTGCGTTTCAGCCCGTCATCTGCATGAGCGGAGAAACGTTTCTTACATACCGAGTCGCCTTACATGCTGAAGAAAGGAGCTTCAACATTCACTGGGTGGCTGTATTATAAAAGCACAGCACCACCAAGTGGTCCGGCTACAAACTGCAGCATGTTTAACAGCCTCATTTTACCACAGTGAGGCGTCTGGACCAGTGGCGGCCTTCTTTGAGGTTCACGGGTTCAAATCCCACCACTGACATTTTGTGCCGTCAATTAAATTAATGTAAGCGAATTTTGCTCGAAATAAAAAAGACTTCCAGTCGATTGTTTTCCTGTAAACGGGGCTTATGTGTTATGAGGGCTGCACAGCGAAAGGAGAGAGTGGAGAAAGAAAAGACACGCAGCCCAGATTGAGGGCAAAGAAAACCCACACGTCTGAAGGAACCTCCAATCAAAGCGTTGTTCCTGAATGACGTTGAAGACAAGGCGCATTTACAGGGTCTTTGTTGGCGTGTACGCCTCTCATGCCTCGTTTACACGACGTTCCACGTGAAAACGCATCATTTTTTTTTTTTTCCCATTTTTGTTTCAGAAAAGTTTCCCGTTCACACTGCAACCTTTTTGAAAACGATGTCCCATATTCAAAAAACCACCTGCCGAGCAGCGTCTAAACTTGAAAACGTTGTCGTGTAAACGAGGCTTTAATGTGAACTAAAGACAGATAAACACATAGAAATCGTTGATCACACACACGCACACACACACACACACACACACACACACGCACACACACTTTCCACATGTCTGCAGGCAGACGTCGTTTTCCTGCCAAGCCGCCTCGTAGAGAGCGAATCCACCGATGAGCCGAACCAACCTCTCGGCCAGAGCGTCTTTTTGTGTAGACGAGAAACAACAGAAGCAAGTGTTTGTTCACTCCTACCTACGAATCGTCTGTACGCTAGCGTGTCGAAGCAGAAATGTCCGTGAGAAAAAAGAAAAAAAAAAAAAAGAAAAAAAAACTCCGACCAGCAGCTCAGTGGAGTTCAGTGGAGGAGCGGAGTGTTGCCACGGAAACATCCAGGTTTTCTTCTTGCTTTTTATGTTTAGTTGGGTTTTTTTGTTTTGTTTTGTTGGGTTTTTTTTTTTTGCTGTGGTTGAACTCAGTCCGTCTTTCTGTCCGGATGGCGAGCGACAAACTTCCCGCGCAGCCTGCGGCTCCAGGTTCGACTCACCGATCTGCTCAGCTGGTGGTCAGCTCCGGCTTCGGCGGCGACTCCAGACTCTCGGCCACTTCTCCCAGCTCGTCCAGCAGCTCCGTGAAGGCCGGCCGCCTGAAGGACTCCACCTGAGAGGACAAACCTCGATTAAATACCAAATGTGGACTAAACAAGGCAAAGTGAAGACTCTGATGAGCCTCTCAAAATGTCTTCTTTTGTCTCAAATTTCCAATTTCCTTACTTACTTACTTCAATTTGAAGCCTTTCGCTGATCTATTAAATAAACTGCTTGTTTTATGCCCATGCTTTTACCGTATTTCACAAATAAATAATGGATGCAACATTAGTTGATGAGAAACTTGTTTCGACAAAATGTTTCTATTTTTCTTGATTTTCATAATTAAAAGTGTGCAAGTAATTGTTATTTATTATTGTTACAAAAAACCTAATGAAAACCGTAACTGAGACCTCGTTTACACAACGACACTTCGAGTTGGTCATTTTTGCATTTTCGTTTCGGAAAAGTTTTGCGTTCACACAGTAATGTTTTGAAAGTGATGTCCGACTGCAGTGAAACGGAAGAAACAATATAGTTTGCACGTTGGGCCACGACATTAGTGAGCGTAATTAAGTAAATTATTTGATATCTGGCTTGACACTTTTCATTTAAATCTCTATTAACCTCTATTAAATAAACTGCTTGTTTTATGCTCATGCTGTTACCGTATTTCACAAATAAATAATGGATGCAACATTAGTTGATGAGAAACTTGTTTCGACAAAATGTTTCTATTTTTCTTGATTTTCATAATTAAAAGTGTGCAAGTAATTGTTATTTATTATTGTTAAAAAAAAAACTTAATGAAAACCGTAACTGAGACCTCGTTTACGCGACGACATTTCAAGTTTTCGCATTTTCGTTTCGGAAAAGTTTTGCGTTCACACAGTAATGTTTTGAAAGTGATGTAAGAAACAATAAAGTTTGCACGTTGGGCCACGACATTAGTGAGCGTAATTAAGTAAATTATTTGATATCCGGCTTGACACTTTTCTTTTAAATCCACGTAGATCACTTTTATTTTGCTTTACATCACAGAGACATGGAAGGTTTTGGTAAATAGATATTGCACCGACTCTGTTCTTCCCCTTTCTTTTAGTTGGTCTCTTATTTATTTTTGTTTTTATTATTTTAATATTCGTACAACAATACAGCAACCAACAATTTGAACAATTTAAAAATATGGCATTATTGAAAAAATAAGAAAATACACCAACAAATATTCACCAAATTCTAAGCAATAAATGAAGAGAAAATAAATAAATAAGTACATACATAAATGAAAATACTCATTGACAATAATGATGAATAATAATATTCTCATGGTCTCTTATTTTTAATTGTATTTCAGCTCAAATTACACCGATCCTGGATTTTATAGACGTTTTAACACAGCATAGTATAGTACTGGATGTTTAGTTTTCCTTTATTGATTTATTTTATTCTAATATTACCAGTCGTTTTCAATTTTTAAGTCCAGTTTAACTTATTTTTTCTAAACTGTTCCAGGTTTGTGTTGCTCGTCAATCACCTGTGAAACACGTCGAGTTACATTTACGGAATGAGAAATGGTAAAGACGGTGAAGTTCGCCAGTGATTTGACTCCTCGTCTACTCACCATACAGCAGCTGGCGGCTAAATCCAGGAGCCGCTGAGGACAGTCGGTCACCAGCTCTCTGAACGCCGCCTTATCCAGGCCGTAGTCCTACACACACACACACACACACGAGATATTAATTTATACGCATCAATGTATTTCAAACCGATCAAAAGTACTTTGCGGGGTACCTCAAGGCTCTACACTTGATCCCCCTTGTTTGTATGTACATGCCACTCCTGGGTAAATGTTTCTTAATAGTTAATCTGTTGAAGATACTGACCTCATATCCATGACGATGATGATTTTAAAGCATCAAACTGTTTGTTTCTAAGTGTTTTTAAGAAATAATCCTAAACTGATTAAGATCCACAAAAATCTCATCAATGAAACATTGACTTGAAGAAAACATTGAAACAGTTTTTCAAAAAAGTCAATGACAATGACTCTTAATTCTGTATCAGAGCTCTTTCCATATATCGTTATTTTAAAGGTATTTTGACTGGTATAAACCCTCCATACCTCTTTAAGAGCCTCTTTTCTACCGTTATTTTTTCATGAATTTCTATGGATACGTCACTAACATTTACATTTAATTCTACTCACATCAAACAAAACCATCCAAGTGAGTTTTCTTTATTTTTCCGTTTTATTGTCATCAATTTCCACATTGTTGCACTTCCACTCCTTTTTCAGACGTCCTCGACTTCTTTAAATAAATCTACATCTTCCTATCAAGACAGATTTTTCTTTTTCTGCCTTCCCGTGACTTTGTAAAAAGTCTGTAGTTATTCTGTGTGTCTATGTGTAATAAAGAAATAAAAAAAATGAGTACACAGAGGAGCTGTACCTGCGATCTGGGGAGAATCTCCGGGTCTGCAGCGATCCTGGCTAAGATTTCACACAACACGATGCCAAAGGAGAAAACATCCACCTGGAATCAAACATTTCACAAGGTTAAAAAAAAAAAATATATATATATATATATGGAATTTTTTTTTTTTTTTTTAACCCTGAGGACAAAATGTCTTTTTCTCTTGGAGCAGTTAAAACTACTTCACCAGCAGGTTTAACGAAAACACATCAGATGCATGTAACACAGGAAAATATGATTAAATGGGAAGCAAAGTCTGTAAATACACTGACGATCAAACGCCAAGTATGATATGTCTTTTTAAAGTCATTTCACATTCTTAATGTCTTTTAGGACAAAGACCAAGGGTCCGGCTGTCTTGTTTAATGTTGTATTGGGAAAAGAACAACGGGATCTGGGAACTCAGACGCTTTGTTGTTGATTTCCCATTTAGGAGGGTTTTTACTTTTTATGTTCAATGAAAAAAAATTAAAAAGTTTTAAAATGTTAAAAAAAAAAAAAAATTCTATCGTGGTTTTTTTTTTTTTTGGGGTGGGAAATAAGCCCCGCCCTCCCTCGCCCGCACACGTTACCTTCCGGTCGTACGGCTCCCCCCGCAGCATCTCGGGCGCCATCCAGAACGCCGAGCCCACCAGCGACAGCTTCCTGCCGGGGTCCTTCACCGGCAGCTCCACCACCTCCCGGGCCAGGCCGAAGTCCGTCACCAGGGCCTCCCGGCCGCGAGACGTCACCCGGATCAGGCAGTTCTGGACGAGAGGGGGGGGCATGGAGGGAACTGAAGCAACGCTGCCAGCAGAGGGCGCTGCAGAGCCGCTGCGTTGACGGCGTCGGCAGAGAAAGAAAGATCTTTGTACGTGTGTGTGTGTGTGTGTGTGTGTGTGTGTGTGTGTGTGTGTGTGTGTGTGTTTGCCAGACAAACAGTCTCTCTGAGAGTCAATAGGCTCAATAGGATCTGCTGTCAGCACCTTTCCAGCGCACTAAATAATTTACCTCCACACTCGGGGAGCCAGTGGGCCGCCCGCGTGGCTCAGGGCTAGCCTCCATCACCTCCCCCCCCCCCCCCCCCCCACACACACACACACACACACACACACCTCAGACTGACAGCTTCGTGAAACAGCCGATACTTTCTGAGAAAAACGACTCGGCGAACGGCTGACTTGAGTTTCTGCGTGATGAGAGGCAGAAGCGTGGGTGGACTCCAGTCCATGTCATTGGCGGTATTAATGGTTTTGCATGCATGTAAATAAACGTCCTATCCACAGGAGTCTCAGGGTGTGTGTGTGTGTGTGTGTGTGTCTGTATCTGTGTGTGTGTGTGTGTGTGAGACTCTCAGCCATCTGGCTCTCATTGCACAGCAACTGGTTTCCATGCAGTAGCCTGTCATTATGAAGCTCCCGGGGGAAGAGAGAGAGAAGAAAAAAAAAAAAAAAAACCTCAGTCCCAGACTCGGACTCTAAATTTAGCGGCGGCACCGCACCTCTCCGCCAAGCAAAGCAACAGTTTGAGAGCAAAAAAAAAAAAAAAAAAAATGTAAACCGCTCGTAAATAAAGAGGGGGCAATAATTAGCCTCCCTTTTTTCCCCCCTCAGCTCCTTGTAGAGACTTTGTTATGTAATCTCGGCATGCGGACGTCCCACCAACGCTGACGTCACAAACTTGATGTGGCCAGAAACTTGAGTGTCGAAATGTCTTGATGTCGGTGTCGAAGCAGCAAAACCCCCACTTTTCCAAATGGGTTTAATCTCTATGTGGTCACTGGTTCCAATCCTGCATGGTTGGGTTTTTTTTTTCTTGTATAATACTTGATGTTACATTCTCTGTGTTTTCTGTTTAATTCTCCTGTAGCATTACTCATATAAGAACTATGACCGATATTGATGACAAATATTTAAATACCGTACAAAACGGATCAGAAACGTCAACGACACTCATGGAAAAGAAAAAAAAAAAAATCAGTCGTTCTGTCACGTAATCAAGAAATACAGACAAATTAATAAAGATAGTCGACGGAAGGCGGATAACTCCAAAACTAAAATCAATGTAATTAATCAAAGTAAAAAAAAGCTTGACAGGATAAATGTGATTAAAGAGAAATATATAAAATCATAGCAAAATATCGAAAGTGAAAACGACTATTAAGCTACTAAACAAACCACAGCCATTTTAAACTTCTTTAATTAGAATACATTATTTATTTGGGTTTTTTTGTTTGTTTTTTTAAATCTTATCTGGGTTTTATTTTGGTGTCCCGACATTTCCCTTGATTCGATTACTGACTATTTATTTACTGACTGAATGCATATATGAAGTCGTGGAAATACACCCGATTACAGTTTCAGGCTCTGTTTACATGGGAACGTTGAAAATGCAACTTTTTGTAAACGGCTCACCACGTATTCAAAACACTCCGATTGTGTTTCCATGGAAACGGGGGAGGGGGGGACTCAACTTTTCTGAAACGCTGCTCCGGTGCACCACGGCTGTAGTAAACAATTCTTCTGCACATGCTCAGTCGATGGACAATAACAAACATGGCCGCCTTTGTTGTGTCATGACTCCCAGTAACGACATCGTTTTCAGCATTTCTGACGTCGTTTTCAAAATGTCGTCGTGTAAACGCAGAACCGGTTTGAAACGAAAAAGTTAAAATGATGCATTTTCACTCAAAGCTAGCAAGGCAGCTAATTTTACAGCTTTGCCATTGGTCACTCAAAAACAAAAAGCTGTTTGGTTTATTTTAGCGTCTCTATTTACAACGTTTATCTGGTTAACTTCACAAGAGTTTCCAATTTTACTCATGACATTTTTTTTTCATGCAAATGCCCGGACTACTTTTAACAAACCGTTATAACATGCAACGTTGACAAGCTTCAACTATGTGTGATACTCACATTCATTACACGTGAATAATAAAGTCAAACTCAAGTTAATTACACTAGAAGGACAGTTTGATGGTCGAGGCTTCATAGAATATTTTCTGAATCAGTAAAAACATCAAATTACTTCCGTTTAATCAGCACGTTTGACAGTTTAGATGTAAATTAAGCTCAACTTATTAGTGCATCATCTCAATATCAGTTACGTTAAGTCGCCATCGACGGGACGCAGCCGATCGACGGACTTTACGGAGATCGTGACGTGGAATCGACAGAACTGGGTCGGAGTGGAACGTTGTGACGTGCAGCGGTCGGTCCTGACGTCCCGCGGAGAAGAGGCCTCGTTTCCCCTCACGCGGGGAGTCAACGTGCGAGTTATGTGCGCGGCAACGGCGTTCCGCTAGCAACCAGGCGATTAGCATGACAATGGCGAGCGTTTCATTTCTGACTGCTTCTGCCGGGAGGCCTGGCAACCGCGGGGGAGCCGCGCACCTACACACTGGGAACAGGCAGGACCCACGCACCGGTTTGAGGAGATTCAAGGACTCGTTCTGCTGCAGAGACGGAACGCTTCCTCGTAAAGTAGCGCCCGGAGCACACGGTATGTTCAAACCAGGTTTTACTGGGCTGAAAAGACCTGAGCTGCTCTGGTTCGGCAGCATTTTTTTGGGGGGGGGGTGAAATGCTTTCTAGTGATCGGTGATGAAAATGTAATTGAAAACAGCAGATTTCAGGGGGATTCCGTTTCCCACTGGAAGGGGGTCATATTAAGCAAAATTCACTTTCTAATGGGTTCCCCAATATGTTTCTCCACACCTGGAACGACGCCCCAGAGGTGAAGAAAGTGTGTCCTCTCTCTCCCTGGCTTGTTCCAGGTTTTAAAAAGTGTGTTGCTCCAACCAGCCAATCAGAAATCAAACCCTATATAGTGTCATCGGGGGGTTTAGCCAATCACAATAAAGGCAGGCTCCTCCCCCCTTTGACTCCTCCCACAATCAGGCAGCTCCGCTCTGGCACATGGCGCCACGAGAGGAAGTACTTCCTCCTTCTTCCTATAGATGGGCGTGTGTGGGCGGAGCCAGTCCAGCTCACACAGACACAGCAGATTCTGAATGCAGCTCCTAGGATCCAATATTCAAATGGAGGAAAAATCTCGGAGAACGAATAAACCTTGAATACAATAGGTTTGGACCATCAAGAGCTTTAACTATTTATTCTTTACCCGAGGTTATGGAACAATTAGCTGGATGCTATTTCTTCCTCCACGTAACCATATGATTCTAGAAACACTCTACTGGAAGTGTGATGAGACAAAATAAACTCTTTAGATAAGCTTTAGTGCAAAATCTCAAACTGTACTGAAAGACTTGGACTTGTCAAGTGAAAACGCTTTTGTTTTCCAGAAACGCTTCACATTTGTACATTAACGTCTTGAAAACAAAGTCCATTTCAGCTGAAACGGCAGAAACACTGAAAACGACGTAGTGAGCATCTCGGGCCACAGGTTGGCGCTGTTGTCTGTTTTTTGTAATTAAACCACACACACACACACACACACACACACACGCAGCGGTTGAACAATACACTATAAACATTAACGACGGGATTATCCCAATGTATTATGTATTAAAGGCGGTGGCGGCTGAGTTGGTCGACGTCTCCTATTCGCAAGATTTTGATCAAAATGTGTCCCCCGGATGAGACACTGGACAGAAACGTCATTCTCAATCAAAATCGGACATATCGGCCATGATCATTAGTGTGTGTTGTTTTTTTTTAATGTGAAACGGTTGTTGTTCGACACGTCGAAGCGTCTAACAAGCAGGGGGGAGTCACCTTGGAGTTGAGGTCTCGGTGGTAAATGTTCTTGTAGTGCAGGTAGATCATCCCTCGGCTGATGTCACAGGCCAGCTCCACCTTCTCCTTCCAGCACAGAGGAACGTCTTTCCTGGCCAGAAGCTCCTCCAAGCAGCCGCCATTCACGTACTGAAACGCCAAATATCCAGATGTGAGAATTAAATTATTTTTTTTTAAAAGAAGAAAATAAACATTTATAAGGCACTCGTTGAAATATTGTTCAAGAATATTCAGAACTTGCCCTTTAAATTCAAGATTTTTTAGAAATGTATGAATGTTGCTAAAGCTCTGAGAAAATTACCATATTATCTGGACTATGTGTTGCACTTTTTTTTTTTTTTTTGCTGCTCATGTAACTCATATACATGATAATTCAAAATATACATGTACGTACAATCCGTGGCCACTAGATGTCACAGTATGACAAATGAAAACTGCTACAGTACCACAGAAATAAAGCCTCCATTGCGATTTTTCCTATTGTTGAGGCTTTTTTTAATTTAATCAACAACACATTATATTCAGGAGTGACTTACGGTCTGGATATAACAATAATATATACAAATAATTTCCTAATTTTACATCCCGTTCATGTATTCCCACATACATCATTTTGGCTTTTCTTGATACCGATTATATATATTTCAAATGTGACCGTGAACAGAAATGGCATGATGTCTTGTAAAAGTTGGAAAAGAAATTATGTAAAACAAGCAAAGGAAAAAAAAACGAGAGCTCCAGATCTGATTGCGCAATACGAGACGTGACTCAACACTTCTCAAATCTGTTGTTCAGAACCGAGCCAGCAAACACTGGAACACTGACGGTGACTCAGAAAGACGCAGCTCACCTCTAAGATGGGATACAGCTTGTCTTCTTTCACACAGATCCCCAGATATCTAGAAAAAAAAAAAGAGCAACAATCAAGTGTTTGTCTCCAATATTACAAAAGAATACAGGCATGTTCATAAATCTACTGGCAGTGAAAGTGGTTCAATTTATTTCCTGCTGCAATAACTCCATTATTTTCATCAAAAATGTTACTTTAACATGCAAATAAAGTTAACACACGTCTTTATTTAATTCCAATTATCAGCTCATTTATTACATTTTTACAAGGAAAAAAGAGGAAAGAAAGAGAAAGGGAGGAAATGAAAAAGAATATTAAAAACAGATAAAAGAGGAAAAGGGAAATACAACATTGGCCTGTCATGGTAAAGCACAATCATATAAATTAAAAACAAAAACAAAGACTGAACAGAATGTGAAAGTAAAGAGAAAGTGACTCTAAAAGCTGATTATTGTCAATTATCAATAATAACAATAACAATATTAGGAACTATATTTAATGCCAGAAAAAGACACAAACAAAGCAATAAATCAATAATATTTTATATGCTGTAAGTTGTGTTACTTAAGTACATTTAAAGATTACACAGAAATCAATTCAGGATATTGAGCTTAATTTTTAAAATACAAATAAATCCAGACTAAATTTTCCAGACATTTGTGATGATTTTTTTGGCTTACAACTTTAATCCAGAACGCTGGAAATATTCGAAGACAGATTTGAGAAAGTTCCCACATAAAAAGAATGGAGATGTCGGACATCCTTCATTGTTTGTACACTTCAACTATGAGGGTCACAAACTAAAAAGAAAAGTCCATAAAATCACATCGTATGAGCTTTAAATAATTTGTATAGTTACCGTTCTTTAACGTTTTAAGTAAAATCTGAGAAGAAGTCTTTGGTCAAATCGCTCAGTATTGAAGTTTTATTAGTCGTAATCAGTGTGGCTCAGGCAAGAGCTCATTTTTAATTGCGAAAATAAGATTTTTGAAAGTTTCTGAGCCTAATGTGTTTATACAACACTTTATTTTAACAAACTAACTGAACATTTAAAACAAAATAGATTAAAAAACATAACTATTTAGCATTTTTAATGGGTTAAATTAATTGTGTGAAGGGATATGTACAAACATTTATAATTTATTTCAATAATAAAGTATTCAAGTATCCCTTGTTCTTCATTGCGTATTAATACAGAGCACAACAATTAATTTATATGGTTTTATTGTCTTTTCCATTATACGTCACATATTTTCTATAACTTAGACAACTTGGAAACCCTCACAGGCTTCAGGAGCGCGAGTGTGACGTTACCTGACGATGTTCGGGTGGGAGAGTTTCTGCAGGAGGCTGATCTCTCGCACGATGCTGTCCTGGTCCACGTCGTTTTTGTAGATCTTCACCACCATCACTTTGCGGGTGGTGCTGTGCATCACCTGTTTGGTTAAAGAGGAGAGGCGGAGCCGGCATTTCAGAAACAAGGCAGTTTCTCTTGTGCCGTCGTTAATGAAATGATAATTAGTTTTGTTCGATTGAAGTTTTTATGTGCAAATTTATAATATATTAACTGCTCTTTTCTCTTTTGCAGACTTTTTTGTAGTTTGGCTGCTCATGTGACTGGTATATAAAAATATATGGTACATACCATTTTCTACCACTAGATGTCACTGTATGACAACAGAAAGCTGCTACAGTGACACAGAATAACCTCAATTTCTACCATATTACTGAAGTCGAGAAAAAAAATCTACACCTCGGAAATTAAAGTGAAATCTACAAAATCAGCAGAAGAAAAAAACAAAACAAAAAAAAAGCAGGAGAAAGAGTTCAGAGAGTCTGGAAAAACTGAGGCGCGACTCATATTCAGATGTCACCTATATTCTGGAAAATACGGTAATCAAAATATTTTCATTTTGAAGTTGCAAGCGCACGTTTAACGAATGCATCGCGGTTCGTTCTGTGTTTTCATGGGTATCGTACATGTTCACATCGCGATGACGATCATTTATTGATGCTGGATCATCAATAAACGGAATCTATGTCTCTTTGGACTGCGGACGGAAACACAAATGTGGAAGAAGAGTTCAACTACTCCTGGTGGGAGGTGGGTCAACGTGAATGTCTGCCTTCCACAGTCTGCATTGGTCCACTCTAAAACATCATGGCAACACTCGGGCAACCGTTGTCATGGAAACATGGCAACTACTGAGGAGCGAGCGCACCGTGTTAAAATTTCAGGACAAAATGAATCGGGCAAGACGGAGACGGGGGAACTTTTGACAATGCGGGGAGGCGAGACTTGTTTGAAGGTTACGGGAAGACGTGAGAGAAACGATTGCGTGAAACGATGGAGGAGCGACACGGAAGCAGAGCACAAATAAACGGAAGACTGCAGAGAAAGAAATGGAAATGCTTTGTTGCGTTCAGTGGGTGCTTGATGCTCCGAACCCAATGAAAACGCAACTTTTTGAAAACGGCTACCAAGGCAGACAGTCTCGAAGACACTCTGACCCCCATCTCCGTGTCCAACTCCATCTCCATGGAAACAGGGGAAGTTGCAACTTTTTGAAAAAAAATGCTCTGACTCTGTCTCCATGGAAACGGGGAAAAACACAGCTTTTCTGAATTTGTGCATTTGCGTCATAGCTGTGGTAACTAGTTCTTCTGCACATGCTCAGTAGATGGACATTAACAGCAATGTCTTCCCCCAGGCCGTCAGGACTCCCAGTCTATATTCTCCCGGGACTTTTATTTTGATAGTCACCGTAATAGCAATCAAATTTCTTCGTCCGTCCGCTAGAATGACCGCGTCCTCCCATTGTTAATCTTTATACAGAGTTGTTCTCTGCTGCATGTCTGCGGTTTCATTACAAACACAAACAACAGCACCCACTAGTGGCCCAACATCAAAACTACACCGTTTTCCGGCGTTTCTGCCATTTCCGTGTACATGGACATCATTTTCAAAGTGTTGCCATATAAATACGAAACCTTTCTGAAACAGAAATGCAAAAAAAGTAGCCAGAGGATTTCAATTTGAGCAGCAGCAGCATCCGTCCTGCTCGTCTCTGTTTACCTCGCTGCGTCTGTCACCAACACGATGCTGTTATTTGAACCTAAGCTGTGAGTTAATGTGCAATTTGTCATTTGCTGATGCATCACAGACTCTGATTCACCTCTCCAAAAAAATAAAAAATAAACAAATAAATCAGCTAAATGGGTCAACTTCAGTGTGAAACTGGTAGAAATGTGGACATTTCTCGACCCTGAACCCCGAAACGCTCCCAAAGCTGTGCTGCTACTTTAAACGACAGCCGTCTCCGCTGGTGGGTGAGCGTGTGAAACGATGATTATGACTAAAAACAGAAAGCAACTTGCTTATGAAGCCAGGACAATGTGAAATGTGGGTGAAGCCGACTGACTGTCATTACTGCAGCTTATAATGTAAGTTGTCGCCGTTTCCTGTCACGTCAACGCCGCTTGTTCTTGTAAACCAACCCATGAAATCTTTACACCAGGTTAGACTAGATTCCGGGACTTCCCCAATCACTCATCCATCCTACAAACTGTTTCTTCATAATTTCATCGGGGACAAAGCTTGAATGTCTTGTACACTGGGACTGATGGAAGGTCCCGGGTTACTGAGCGACAGTTGTGACTCCCGAGGTCCCCGAAGCCGGTGGGCCAATTACAGAATGACAGGAATGTCCTAATTAGGGCCCGAAACAAAGCGAGCTTTGATGGCAGCTCACACGTAGGTGGCCTCGGATGGGTGGAGGAGTGGGGGGTGGACACGATAAGGGGGAACTAAAATATAAACAAACCTTGTAGACTTTGGAGAAAAAGCCGCTGCCGACCAGCTCGGCGCTGAAGTTTTCCCAGAACTCCAGCTTGCGGACGGCCGTGCGGAGCTTCTGCCAGCGGTCCACCTGGTAGTACTGGTCCGAGGACTCGCCGTAGAGCGTGGGACTGCTGGGCTCCGAGGACACGTCCACGTCGCACATGCTGGAGATGTCGGCTGGGGAGTTACAAACAGGTCAGGGTGGAAACGCTGTGATTTTAGGCTACGGCGATTAACTCGAGTCGAGTTCCGACAGAAGGAATTCACAGAAACTTTACATATCTATGCAGACGTGTCTGCTGTGAAGTGCGACTTCCAATCAAGGGCGATTGAAAGATACCAACCCATACCACCAAAGTTTATATTGTTAATAACGATGTCGCACCGCATACAATCACTCAAGGAGCTCACTCATTCAGGTTCCAGCTGGGTTTTTTTCTGTTAATAACTAAAAATTATGTAATCTTGAGCAATTTATTGTAATACTGTGTCAACTTGGGAGGAAAATAAATTAGTTTTCTTAAACTATGACTAAAAAATACAAATGCACCGATACTAGTGACGAGTATTGGTCCAATGCTGTGCAGCGGTAATTATAAAAGTGGTGCGACACCGTATCATTGACCAACATGTCACCTCAGCCGTGTGAAGATGAAAATGAAAATAAAAATGAATGAAGACTGTGAATTCAACAACCAAGCTTGTGCAACTTGGTGATCTGATTGAAGGGTTAATTTAAAACGACGGATTATAAAATGCAGGCGGGACGTTTTGGTGTTTCCATTATGAAACTCACGGAACACATTTTAGTTCAGTGGCTGGACCGCTAAAATGATGCATCACAACCTATAAACTTAAACTTTACAGTTTGTCTTTGTTGTGACACAGACTACTCATCTTGATAATATTTAGATTTCTACAGAAAATGACCACAATCCCAATATGAAGACGATTTTAAATTGAACCTTCTGATGCAAAATACAGTAATATGTCCAAAAACTTCTTCTTCTATAGCTGTTGCATTCTGGGAGTTTTTACAAACTTAAAAAAAATTATGTTTTCTTTGATGTCTTCACCATTTTCTTGGTGGTTTGACAGGATTTCGAGTCTCTTGTGGGCCAGTTTTATGTGTGACCCACCCAGTGGTGATCAGTGTGCGGCCAAATAAAGGTAAGCGACTGTGAAACCATCTAACTTCAACATATAAAACGCTTCCAAGATGCTTTGAGGAAAAGAAAACAAGCCGTTCCAGCTGTCGACGAATGTTTGAACGAACTCTTGAATTCAAATAAACCCTTTCTTGTTAGAAGACGTGATTCTCCAAGAAGCTGTGGCCGGTGTGTGGTTAAGCGGCGTTTACACAATGCAGCCGCAGCTGCTTGTACAAAATCCTCGACCTTTCCAAACGGTCCTGGTGTCTTTATACCAGAAGCGCTTTTGACTCGCCAGCGAAGAACAGGCCCGAAGTCAAAGACACACAATCAAAGAAAAGTGACCAAGTCAACAGCGTTTCGCCTCTGAAACGCTCTCGGTGGAATCTGTGGTTATGCAACTTTAGTTGACCCTGGAGCAGAAAGTCCACAAAACAGTGAAAATCGCAGTGACTGCGGTCAGAAAACCCTGGTTACGAATCCCGTTTGTGTTTGTGGACATATTTCAATGAAGTAACTGGGGATGTAATGTTGCAGAAACCCATTAAATGTTGAAGTAATAAATCTAGATTACAGGATCAGCAATGTATTGTCGTCACATTATAAAGTACTCCGGTCGGTTTCTGGGTATCGGCGAAGATCCAAATGTGAGTGGAGCGACTCTGAAAATGAGCCGTGTAATCACTTGTTAGGAAAGATTAAACGGGTTTCATGCCTATTGCTTTGCCTGGGCAGCCATTATTAAGTATTTCAATTGTACAACATGCTAAATTTGAAGTTTTATGAGGTGTAAAAATGATAAATGTCATTAACTGAAAAGGCAAAGCGAAAAGTCTGCGCTAATTTCTATAAATACATTTAGAATCATTGACATTTTGTGTGTTGATGTATTCCTCCTATTGTGGATCCTGGAAACCAGAAGCACATTTTAATCTCGTGGGACTTGTTTTTAAATGTGGTATGTGTTTATGCATTACATCAATGGGAAGGTAAGAGTGCCTGTGTGCCTACGCGGGTTCAACATGTTATAATGTTTGGATCTGATCTGAATCACTTCATTATTATTTATTAATATTTCAGCAACATCTGCAAAATATGTCTTTTTTTTTTTTTTAGCACAATGTCAAGAAATTGAATTTATAGAGATCGAATTTGAAAACAATTACAGACGACTTATTGTTTCAAAGTCTTTTTTTAAATCCGTCAATAAAACTATTCTGAATCATCTCCATATGTAAATTATAACTCAGTGATGTTATCCAGTTTTATTTTACAAGTATTTAAAAGTATTTGAAAAGACTGTAAATTTTTCTGAGAATCCTATTTTGCGGTAAAGTCACAAGGACATATGAGGATATTAGCAGGTAATATCAATGCTATGTCTGTATTTTAAATCAACGTTCATGCTTTGGGTATTTTTTAACTTGAAATAACCTTCTTTACATTCTTCATCACTTCTTCAGCTTTCCTCCCATCCACCACACGTTTCTTACACACTAGAAACTCTTTCTTTTCATTTTCTGATGCACATTTGATCAATTTTGACTTTAAATTGTGCAGATTTTTTTCGTGCTTTGTCAGTTAAATAAAGTGTAATGGAGGCTTTTCTGTGGTACCGTAGCGGAGCGCATGCATCATAACATTTCAATAAAAAAAGTCACATGACCAGCCAAAATAAAGTGTGACTTTATTCCAGAAAATACGGCAACTAGAATTGAACTGACTGTGCAGCTGCGGCTAAATTAAGCAGTAAAGATTGAGGTTTTTCCAAGGGGCTTTTTCAAGTTGCGCATTCATGAAGGTTTACCCAAAATTGTTAAGCTCTTGATTCTCATAATCCACGAGTAGTTTTCACTACATGTCACTCGCATATCTTCTCTTCACTCTGGCATCACACCAACCCGTATTAAATATTTCACACTGCACTCGGCCGCGGAGCCGATCACGCCAACACAATGGAGTGTGTGACGAGCAAAAGGGCAAATTTATTCACTTAACGGTATGAAAGCGACCCCACATGAAAAGGGGAGCTCACAAAAGGTCTAATTTCACTCTGCCACTTGTTAGCGGCACGGATGAAAGCAAGCGGGACCACTTTTCAGGGCGAAACAAAAGGCGGAGAATAATGCAGGGGCTTAAAATAGAAGCAAGTCCCTTCAATGAACTGTGACGGGAGACGTGACGGACGGGGGTTAGTTTTGTTTGTGGGAGGTGCTCGCGACACAACAAGGCCTCGCATTAGGATGTCAACTTTAAACTTTCCACAGAAAAGCAAATATAATGAAACGTTCTGGTGTAAAAGACAATGAAATATCCAAAAAGCTGGTTGCATTATGGGTGTTTTTACAAGTTTTGGCCCATGATCCTTATGTTTGATGTCCCTAAAAGGATAGGGTGACCAGGAATTAGAGCATCTTTCATTTCTTATGTGCTTGCTAGCTAGCTAGCTAGCTAGACAGATAGATAGATAGCAAGCACACAAGAAATGAAAGATGCTCTAACCAGCTAGCTAGCTAGCTAGATAGCTAGATAGCTAGATAGATAGATAGATAGATAGAGAGAGAGATAGATAGAAAGAAATATAAGAAATGAAGGGAATGTTTCAAGATCGACCGTGTGACACCGCGAGGTGTTTCACAATCTCCCAGACAACCTTGTGCCTCTTCCTCGATGTCAACATTCGTGCACTCATTCCACGAAGTAAACACTTTTACGCCCTTTGAAGTTTTCAGGTTTTCACGGGTACTTTGGTTTGAAAATCAAGTCATGAGCCTTGGTTCATGGCAGCACTCCAGCCTGTGCTTGATCCTTGAATAATCTCCATATTACTGCGGCACATTGCGACTTCGCTGCATCACATAAGGGATTAAGTTAATGCACAAGCGCCGAATGTACTCCTGTAACACTACTTTTCTGGCCCTGGTGTCTGGAGAACAGCTGTGAACGCTGACAGAAAACTACGGCCAAAAGCAACCCGGTTTCGAGCGTTTCCCTTCGTTCCTGTGGCATTAAGATTCAAGAACTCCTCTTTGTAAATAATGTGTGTTGTGCTTGACTGTTCGGCTCTGCTCCGCCGTACCTTAACTTCACTTATGCTACTTTTTTAACTTTATTTAAGATATACTTTTCCGTCTGTGTGGATCGACACCAACAAACTTCCCCCAGGGATAAATAAAGTACTGAGATTCTGATTCTGATTCTATTCTTTTGTTGATGTGACTCGACGAGGGATGCACCACTACGACGACTAACCTTTGGCTACTTGCCAACACCAAGTACTAGTACGAGTACTTCTTAAATGCTAGGAAGCCTAATTTATACATGTATATATATGGTCAGGCTCGCTGTGAATGAGTGTATCAGTCATATTTTAATCATGATTAGCATGTAGCATGTAGCACGGCTGAGCAATTAAACGACATTGCTGGTGTACGAACCGACTTTCTCCACCGCTTGATATTTTGGCAGGTCATAGTTCACAGTCCGTCCCGATACCCGATTCTGATATTGGTGCATTACACTGTTGGTGTAATTCTGGGACGCGGTTGAGAGTTCCCACACCCGGTCGAGGTGGGTAGTCCTGACCCACTTTCAGCCACAGAGGGCCGGTGTGACAGCAGCGAAGGCCAGAGTTGGTTTTGTCACAATGACGCCGGTGGGAAGCGCGCGCTGACACGCTAACACAATTGGCGGGGTTTTGTCCATCAAGCCAGGGGGGAATCAGCCCCGGCTATTCATGCCGGCGTTTGTTGGTCCGGCTCGGGACTGAACAATCACTGCACTTTTTCAACCCCGGCTCTGTCAGGGGGGGGGGGAAAAGCTTACAGTGCAGCTCTGGCGTCGGACGCCCGGTGCTCTTTATCTCAACTTCTTCTCTGTCGCTCGACTTAGAGACTAAAAATGAAATTCCGTTATTGTTTACTTTTAGTTCAACCCTGTTTCTGAGTCACTGGTCGAATGTGACGGGGTGAACGGAGATCATTCTGGTTGAGGGAGTGTTAATGTCAACCTGCTATGACGCAGTGGTTAGCTGGGTCACACTTTCTGAGGGTTTTCTCCAGGTGGGTGGATGGATGGATGAAATAATAGAAGATACCTGGATGGATGGAGGGATGATGGATAGATGGATGGAAGATACATGAATGAATGGAGAGATGATGGATAGATGGATGGAATAATAGAAGATACATGGATGGATGGAGGGATGATGGATAGATGGATGGAATAATAGAAGATACATGGATGGATGGAGGGATGATGGATAGATGGATGAAATAATAGAAGATACATGGATGGATGGAGGGATGATGGATAGATGGATGGAATAATAGAAGATGCATGGATGGATGGATGATAGATGGATGGAAAATAGAAGATATATGGATGGATGGAATAATAGAAGATACATGGATGAATGGAGGGATGATGGATAGATGGATGAAATAATAGAAGATACATGGATGGATGATGGATAGATGGATGAAATAATAGAAGATACATAGATGGATGGATGATAGATGGATGGAATAATAGAAGATACATGGATGGATGGAGGGATGATGGATAGATGGATGGAATAATAGAAGATACATGGATGGATGGAGGGATGATGGATAGATGGATGGAATAATAGAAGATACATGGATGGATGGAGAGATGGATGATAGATGGATGGAATAATAGAAGATACATGGATGGATGGAGAGATGGATGATAGATGGATGAAATAATAGAAGATACACGGATGAATGTTTGGATGGATGGATGGAATAATAGAAGATAGATGGGAGGTATGGATGGCTGGATGGACAAACAAACAGATGGAGAGATGGCTGGATAGATAAAACAAATGAATGAAGGGATGGATATAAGAACAGATGGATGGTTGAATCAAAACGAATGTATGACAACTGGATAATGCATATTTTTGTTGAGAGAAGTCTTCCTGGTTAAACTCCACCTTCAACCATTTTGCTGTTTCCCACCACGTCTATCCCTCTTTCTTTTTTTTTTTTCCCCTCAGCTGGCGGCTTCATCCAAACCTTCCCACACGCTACGTCATGCGTTGGTTTCTGGACATTTTCAAGGCTGCACTTTGGGCTTACCGCCTGTCGTGATCTTTCACCAGCCAGGAAAAAAAAAAAATCCACATTTAAGACGTCGCAGTGAGAATCTGCAGACGTACTCTAATCGCATCGACACCGCTATAATGACTTTAAACCGCGTACGCCACCAAACTGATGAGACTGGGTTCACGCTCATTGTGTGGCTTCCTGTTCTGTAAGCGAAGCGCAAGAAAAGAGGTCAGCTTCGGGTTGTCGAACTGCGCTCGACGACGTAAACAGATGGCTTATTGGAAACTTTTACTTTAATTAAGCGAGAGAATTTTCTGAATTTCCACCGCAGAGCTGTGCGCTCGCCACGGATTCATGTGGGGATATTTTTACAACCCGACAACTAAACAGGAGCTTTTAAAGAGCTCAGGGGTGAATTAGTTTAAGAGTTCCTTTGCGCCTGTGTCAGTTAAGTGTTATCATCAAGGTGAAATATATTAGATAGTGAATGGACATTTTGTGCTGAAAGCAAAAGAGTGTATTAGGATTTGAGCCATTCGGAACATCTATACACTTGCAGCTCTTGTCAGGTGTTTTCAGTCTCTATTAAAAAGAGGAATGGAGGTTATAGACAGCCATGGCCACAACTGAACCAAAGTGCCTGGAACAGAAATGTTCCAATGACCTAAAAACATCCCCCCTGCCCATTGTTACTTTTATTTTCCAATATGGCCTTAAATCCTAAGAGTATCATGCAAATCAGGTTGATGGTGTAGAGAAAAGCAACGAGTGTAAACACACTGCTGCTCCAATCGTCCAGAGTTACAACGCCGGAAAGGGCAAGATCAAGAACTGCTTCAGTAACTAGTTGATGGGTTTCTATGTTGACGGACCAAAGGGCCCGGGGTGTCACTGCTTGGTGACATATGGAGCTTTAGAGACCTTCAGTGTGGTCACATGGGGTACAAAGGAGGTCCCTCGCAATGGACCATGACCCTCTGAAGCAGAATTAGTTGGGCAAAAAAAAGGGAAGAACATGGGTTATGTAACCCTCGTCTATTAATATACTGTATTTAATCTTGTTGTATTCAAATCAACTCCAAATTAGCCGTCGGTGTTAATATGAGTGTGTGACTGTCCGTCTCTGTGTTTGTCCAGAGCAATCCTATTAGAGGGTTGTTGTTTTTTTTTTGTTTTGTTTTTTTGTTTAATCGAGCGTGAACTTGCTCGAGGAGCAATCCGGTCAGAATCCCTCTGCCGAGGCGAGCGTGTGAAACTCTGTGTCCTTTCACACGTGGGAGACGAAGGTCAAACCAGGGAAAATCCAGGAAACGTCTTGTTGTCGCAGCACGGTGCGAGGTCGACCGGCGTCTGGACAAACACGCCATCGACGGTTTAAAAAGAAAAGAAAAAAAAAAAGGAGAAGAAAAACAAATATCGGGGCCGAGGCCGCGCTGACGTCCTCGCAGTCCATCGGCGGCGCCGCTCGCGAACGTTTTAACGGTCAGAACACGTTCGCACGGAAGCGAGACTTTTCTCCAGAGATCCGACTGTCAGCGCGAGGAATCTGTCTGAGGAACGTGAGGAAGTGTGTGTGTGTGTGTGTGTGTGTGTGTGTGTGCGTGCACACTCAACACCGGGGCCTTGTGAGCAGCCATGAGGGACGGTGTCACTCCCCAGACGAGGTGATTCATGTCACCAGGTGACGTCACAGACGTTGACTCACTCGACTCGCACGAGGCCAAAAAGGGAAAAAAAAAAAAAAAAAAGCTCCGATTTGTTACACCCCACGTGCTAATGAACTTGACAACACGCTCGCTTCCCGGAGGACACGCACTCATCGAGACCCCGCGAGTTCACAAAGCTCCCAAACGCCGGGACGTTTCATGGTGGAGGTCGGAAATTTGAAATGATGCAACTAAACCCAAGCAAAAAGAATGTATTTTAACATTTAGTCAGAATTTCTGTCACGTCGATGGGTAAACTAACCTCCTATACATCCATGTTTTTTGTTTTTTTTAAAGAAACTACATAAAAAACATCCTGTATATCGGGTTTTGTGGCTCTTGTTTGTGGCGTCTGTTTGGTGGATGGGCTTCATTTGAGGATTCCAAAGACCCTGCCTTTCTATTTTTACCTGAAAACTGTTGGATCTATATGGCGGTACTGTTGGTGAAAAAGGTTTGCGCACTTGTAAAACATTTCAGTGAATTTGGTGGAAACATACATCTGTGAAGCTCTTTTTCCCCATGAGTCACAGACAAATCTCACATCACATCTGAGATATCTGGTGAAAACGGCAGTGGAGAAAAAGGCGGTGCTTATCTGGGACTGACTGATTTCACAGCCAATCAGGAGAGAGGATGTTGTCCCGCAGCCAATCAGAGAAGAGGAGCTAAACACTCTCAAACCTATTTTTTTTTTTTTACCAATAATACTTCCATATACCTGTCAATGTGCCTTTATGGCAATGTTGTTCATAATGAACCAGTCAAAGTTGTACCCTGACATGTGATTTGCTTCTACAATCACCAGTCAACTCTGGTTGAACCAGTGTGAAAAAAAAGTAAAGGATAGCTCCACCACGAACTTCCACCTTGTATTTATAACGCAGATTTGATAAAAGCTACGAAAGAAGCTGCCGATGGGAATAACTTCAGCAAGACCCTCATCCTCTTGCGATATTTGGATTTGTGGCTCATGAGCTGATGAAACTTCTCACATTTTCTCATGAAAAGCTGATTTTTTACTCTGATGAAAGGAGCTGAAAAAAAAGAGGCTTGGAGTTTAGGTGCAGAATTCAGATCAAAGTGACTTCAGACGTGAAGTGTGCAGCCTTTATAAAAAGAATAAAGCCAATAATGCAACAAGCGCCAATAGTGCAATACAATATTTGACCCAATAACTATTAAAATGTTCATTTTAAGTGGGTAATCAAAGTGCTTGCTTAACAAAAATGAAACTATAGAGAATATTATAGTTGTCACAATCATTCACTGAGGACACACAGCTAAAAGGATCACGTTATTGGACGTTATCGCATTATTGCTCCAGCCATGACAGTTACTAATAGCCGATCATTACACAAGAGGGGCTCTGGCTATTTTCCACCGCGTTGCCTCCATCAGGAGGAATCACCGATAGAAATCAGATCGATAGAGGAGATGGACCAGACCGAGCAGAGGCTCCATGGTGGCCATCAACCAGTGATGTAACGCTCCCAACACTTAAAAAAAAAAAAAAAAGAAAAAAGAAAAACCGTGCTCCCTAATGAGGCTCTCTAATGAGGCTTCAGAGCAAAACAACAAATAATCATCTCTAATAGTTATGAGATATGAGATTTTTGATGCAGATAAATATGAAAGACACAAAAAAAAACACAGGCCACATTGAAAATCCATCCCTTTGAACCGTTCACGTCTCTCACAGTATTAAACCAAATGAGAAGATTTCTCATGCGCAAAAAGCAACATCTAACAGTTGCTTAAATCTTAAGTAAATGTTCTAAAGCTGTCGTCTCTCTCAGTCTTTCTCAATGTTTGATGTTTATGTTGAGCAAAGAGCGACGCTGTTACTCTTCTCTAAACTGCTCGTGGAGGAAAAACTGCTAATTCCTCTCAGACCTGCTCTTAAAACATGAACGGGAATAACAACACTAATGCCTTAGTTACTAATTACTCTATCAATAAAGTTTTACCCAGTATTGTTATTCATGTAATTGATGAACCTATGTTAACATCTTGTTCAACTTATATTATAACAAGCTTTGGTTTTAGCAAACACTCAACACCTTTTTAACACAATGGGATTAAAAAAGAAGGAACAAATGAAAAGTAAAAGATTGCAAAAAGAAGAGAAATATATATAAAATATATATATAAAATATATAATATATATAAAAAATAAAAAATAGAAAACAGAAAAGGGAAAAAAGGGGAAAAAAGATTAAGTTTAAAAAAAGACACAAATAAAATCAAAAATAGAAAAGGAAAAAGGAAAAAAATTTGAAAAAGAAAAAAATCTAAGAAAAAATTTGAAAAAGAAAAAAGACAAAAAGATAAAAATTAAATTAAAAAATAGAAGGAAAAGAAAAAGGGGAAAATTTGAAAAAAGAAAAAAGAGAAAAAAGATTCAAATTAAATAAAATAAAAAAATAGAAAAAGAAAGGAAAAAAGGGGGAAAAAAGAAGAAAAAAAAGAAAGAAATTGAAAAAAAGAGAAAGAATAATACTATGATGGGATGAGTCGCACAGTTGCAGCGACTATAAAACAGAGTTGTAGTTCTGCCGTTTCGCTGTCGATGCTCTGAGCTTTAGCAAAAAGTGAAGACGTCGGTCCCCAACAAAGACAAGCTGGAGGAACGAACTGTATCACCTCCCAGTAACATCCTTTAACCAACACCTTTACAAAACTGCAATGTTTCTACTCCCAGCAGTTAAAGTGTTGGGAACTGATTAGTATGAGATTACTGCTGCTGCTCATGACGTCATAAATACATGCCTCTAAATTGATGCTAACCGTGGTAACTCATCCGGTTCATGAAAGCGCGTAAACAAACGCTCCAGTGGAGGGTTTTCTTTCTTTCTCAGCGCGAAGCCTCGTCACTCAGGAAACAATACATTATACATTTCTTCTCCTGTGTCTTTCCGCTCCACTGACCTCACTTCGCCGGATACATTTACCGAGCTCAAGATCGTCTTACGCCAAAGTTTGTCTTGCCTGAAACTATTCCTGTGATCAGCCAGGCTAATTACTAGCAGTTCTTCTCCGACCTGTCCGGCAGGAAGAGTTACAGGAACACTGACTGGGAAGGTTTCAAGGCTCCGACGTCCGAATCGTCGGGACATCCGAGAAGAAATGTGTTCCTGGCTGAACTGCCCCGCGGTACACCTCCAAATACCACGGTGAAGCCGTAATGTGGTCGCCGTCGTAAGCCGAGCTTCACGGAGGAGACGTCATGGATGCAGAAACAGACTTAAGGGTATTTTGGACGTGACATGCGAAGTGGCTGCTGACAAATTATGGGCTGGAGGAGGAGGAAGGAGGAAGGCCCATAAAGTAGAGAAGCTACGCTCTCATTAAATTTTCTTTTTTAACTGAAAAACACTGAATAAGTGGGATTTTTTTCGCTGTTTAGAAACAATATTCTGTTAAAAGCGTGCATTATTGTACTTTTAGCAGCAACAGAACATTAGGAAAGTTCAAGAGTTGCACAAACGTCTCATTCCTGCATGCAAATATGGGGATTTTCCACTGGGACCAACTCAACTTGATTTTTAGGCTTTTCCATTATGAGTTGTTACCCGATACCGGGTACTTTTCTAGTACCTACTTGTTTTAACAGCTAAAGACTCAAAGCAAGCTTCACAACAATACAGACCTGTGTAGATTAGTAAAACTAGACGAGCAGAGTGATACGAATGCTTGCGACACAAGGTTGAAATCCTCCTTGTTGGTTGTGAGGTTTACAGGCCAAAGCAAATATCAATCAAGGTCTCTCAAACTCAAAATGACAACAAGAGAGGGTCTATTTTTTTTCCCCTCCATATTTTTGGAGGAGATGTAACTTGTACATCTAACTTCCTGCTGAGTCGACAGAACAGCAGTGGAAACGCCGACATTGAGCGAGTCACTGCGTATTGATATGACGTGTTAAAACAGGAGCGCTCAAACACCGAGAGAGCAGGCGGCTCTCATAAAGCTGTAGAAACTTCACCAGGAGTTGACTTCTTCCAGGGACAATCACAGCACATACCAGAATAGTGGATAATTAAATCAAAGGTAGCACGCGAGCTGTGCTGTGACCCAGTCAGTCAATGGTTTGGTTTTCTGTGCCTGGAGCTGCAGCAGCTTTTTGACCGGACTGAAACTGAACACGCAGCAGCCTCTTTTCATGGGCACATGTGAAATGAGTATCGGCTTTAGCACCCGGGGAGGTCGGTAAGAGGATCGCACGTCTACACAAAACCTCGAGCCACGTTCAGGGTTGTAAACAACAAAAGCAAAAGCTGTTTCCAGCAGTGAATAATGGCTATATTAGCACTACCATGACAGGCAATGTTTAAAATAGTGAAGGGTGGCTATGTTAGCATTATAATTAGGGGATTTGTTGGGGCAGCATGGCTGCCCAAACCCCAAACTGCCTGGGTGAATGCAGTGTGAGAGAGAGTGATTGGCGGCACAGATTAGCACCATCACTTACAGGCAGCTGTAGCTACATACGTAGTTTACCACCTCGGAGTATGGAGTGAATAAATAATGCAATGTTTGTGTCTTTGAGTGTCCAGAAAAGCGCTATATAAAACCAATGCATTCATTATCATTATTATTTGTTTCCTATAGTGACGAGTAGCTACGTTAGCATTAGCATTATAGGATGTCTAATATGGTGAAGAGAAGCTATGTTAGCATTAGAATCAGAGCGCCTGTTCAATGCAGTAAAGAGAAGTTATTTTAGCATTCGGATTACAGGAGCTGTTAAATGGAGCGCATAGAGGCTGTTAGCTTTAGCAGTATAGCGTCTGTTAAATACATTGAAGATAGGATATCTTAGCATTACAGCAGCTGCCCTCTCGAGTGACGAGAAGCTATGTTAGCATTAGCATTACAGGGGCAGTTTCTACTTGCTGCCGCCTCGCTTTCTCGCTCACTGAGCCCACTGTTAGCATTAGCATTAGAGCGTCTGTTCAATGCAGTAAAGAGAAGTTATTTTAGCATTCGGATTACAGGAGCTGTTAAATGGAGTGAATAGTGGCTGTTAGCTTTAGCAGTATAGCGTCCGTTAAATACATTGAAGACAGGATATCTTAGCATTAGCATTACAGAGGCAGTTTCTACTTGCTGCCGCCTCTCTTTCTCGCTCACTGAGCCCATTGTTAGCATTAGCATTACAAGTAGCCGTTTCCTGCCACTATTTCACAGAAGAACTGGTTCATGGTTGTGAACAACAGAAGAAAAAGCTCTTTTTGAAAAAAAAATGCATTCAGGCCATCTGGGAACCCGAGAGTCTCACCATATCGGCCTGTATCTTCTCTCTGTGTTCTGCACAGCTTCCAGACAAACACCGCTGATTTTTTTTTGTGTTATTGTTGTTGTGGTTGCACAACAGAGTGACACCCAGACACCAGAGACAGAGAGAGATGCTCGGCTCTGTATTTCCCTCCACAGAGAGAGAGAGAGAGAGAAAAAAACTCTGCTTTGAGAACAGCACACCACTTGTGTGAGATGGGCGAGTGGGCTGTAAACGGTGTTGGAGGTCATATGAAATGTAGAAACGGCACAATGTATCCCTGTTCCTTTCCTGCAGCCTCCCACCAGCGAGCGGGACTGAAAACCCCCGCCAGCCTTCCAGCCGAACGGCAACGTTTGTCGAGCCGAGGTTGACCGGAGCGCACCTCGGGGGTCACGGGGTTCGTGAACGTCGTCGCGTCTTCACAAAGCCTGGAAGCTTATGATCCATCCGACGGTACTGCAGGCTGGAAGCTGTAGATCTACACCGGGAGTTTATGTGCGTGGTCGTCTAATAATCCCAACTCGGCCTTTTTACATCGCAAAAATACCCGATTGACCAGTGGGTCGAGAGGGGAGAGCAGAAAAAATGTGTCCATCATCCGTCATCATCATAGATGTTCAATTACACTATTGGGAAATTAGAATTATACTGTGAACTGGGGACAAAATGTGGTTTAAAGCCTAAATACATTAACGGAATCAACGCAAGTCTTCATATTGTTCCGTCGATACTTGACCCTCGGATGCTCAAGATATAAAATAAAGAGGCGGTGCCGAGCGAGAGATCATGAGGACGAGATGTGAAGTTCACAGGATTTGTCAGGGAGATTATTCTCCAGATTATTCTCAGGGGGCTTAGTTTTCCACGGTGCCGATGATCTGCATGAGAGGGAATCCCTCCTCAAAATCCCCACATCCAAGTGAAAGGAGGAGTCCTTCTCCGTCCATCCATCCATCCATCTCCACACTGTCCAGACTCCGACAACAAGCCTGAGCAGTAATCCACACCATCATCACAACACAGATGGTCTGCCAGGAACCTGATTCGGAACCGAGATGAGGGCCACGCGAAGAAAAGAAAAAAAACAAAAAACAGGCCGTGAATTAATTCAGACCTTGAGCCGTTAAGTCGATCAGCATGTAAACAGCTCGGAGAGACAAACTGCTGAAACTCAATCCGTAACGTTACGTTAGAAATCCTCCCGCGCTACGATTAGCATGACTCTATTTGATTAGATCAAATAACAATTTGAAAATGTATTTAAAAAGAGTGAATTTTTTTTAGAATAAAAATACTTCAATACCATATTTTCTAGACGAGAAGTCACATTTCTCAAAAAAATATAGATTCATGAGGAATAATAACACATAGAAGTCACACTTCTTTTAGCCGGTTGTAGCTAAAGGGGCTAATTAGCTCGTGGCTAATCAGTAGCAATAAACAGCCTTCAGACCAGCACCTTCCTCACTACTCCACAACGTATTTTTCTTTTTTTTTTTTTCTTTCCGCTTCTTCGGATTGTTTGTTCACTACCCAAAATGCAGAACATCTTCCTCCTCCTCTTGATATCTTGCCAGAACATAATTTACGGTCCATCTAATAATTCACTTCCGTCATTCTCATTCGTGCTAAAGAACCTCCAAACCGCCGACATCACACGTGCTCTCTTGTGAACCTGCGGTGCTGATGGATGATGTCACGTAGCACAGTATCGGACCCGATACCTGACACTGGCATCAGGTGCAATCATACGTGAAACCTTTCAATAAATCACAACCAAAACTGGGGGAAAACGAGGGGTCGAGACCACTCATCTTGCAAATTCTGTCACTATTTATACATTTTGCATCAGTTAGTCAGAATTTATGTAATAAATCTTATTTTTTTGTGTGTGTCTAAAAGCGTGTATGAACCGGCACTGAGGGGAGAAGCAGAGCTTCAGAAGAAACCTGCAGCCGGTTGCGGGACGAGTGGAGCTCGGAGGGGAAGGTCAGAGGACACCTCTCCTCTGTTCCGCTGCATGCTGAGCTCACGTCTTTCTATTTCAGAACAATGCAGAGCTCGACACAAACCCCGCAGCAGGCCGGTTCACCTGCACCACACGCCTACCGGGACACGTACGTGCCCTCTTCTTTACTTTCGCTCCAGACCCGCGAGATTTAGTGTGTAACTCTTGGTTTGGATGCTCTCAGTCAATCCACTTTAGAACAGGAGTGTAAAACACAGTGGCGAGTAATACGTGATGAAAATGTTGATATCTGTGCAAAACTAAACACTTGCTACTGAAAATGACCCCCATCTCAACATAAAGCCAATGTTTCTTTATTAATTTTTACACATTTTCCTGGTGTTTTGGTGGATCGGAGCCTCTTACGGGCCTTATGTTTGACACCCATGACTCTTAGTAGAATACAGCCTGTTGACATTTGCAGTACTCAGTACACACACATACCAAACACATGCACGCGTCTCACTATATAGACACACACAGCTTGAGTTTCTCAGCGTGCGCCCCCACAAAAATAAAATAAAAATAAAAAATAAAAAAATCAGCGTGCAAGGAGGATTTTGTAAAGTCTGGGTACTTACTCCATTGATTTAATAAGCTATTCATGTGCATCTTGTGGGCGGTGGAGCAGAGCTGGCGGTCTCTGTGCAGAAGCTGAGGAAGGAAAAAACACACACACACACACACACACAGATGCAACAACAAATGAGGCAAAGCACAAACACGGGGTGGTGGGCAGGAGCAACACATGAGCCGACGACACGACGCAGCAGGCTCCGCAACGATATTCTGTTGTTCTGCAATCAAAGTGAGACTAAAGGGAAAATAAACCCACAGATCTACTCGCTACCGTCACGATTCAAGTGTTTGCCAACCATGGAAATTACAACTTCACTGGTCTAAGAAGATTACATGACAAGAAATATTGACAATAAAACATTAATTGTGCCCATAAAAAAGATGAAAAAAAGTAGTTTGTTTTTTATTTATAGCGATAGTGCAGAATTGCAAAAACCTTACTCATGTGGATCTGATTCATGTTAAAGAAAAAAAAAAGGAATTGATAGGAAAGATAAAATTTTACTTCGGTCATCTAAAAACCGACTGTATACAGGGGTGATTACACCTTGTGGTAGAAAGTGGTACTACAATATATCAGGTTTCACATGTTTGATGTAAAAAGTCTTTAAATTAACTTCCTGGTTGTTGCTTTTTTCCCTCATTCTGTTGTTTTTTGGTAAACATTTTATCCTTGATACGTGGCGATACATATATTCAATGTTTAAAATATATAGTTAGAAAGATTTAAGGTTGTGTTGTGTCATTTATGGGCTGCAGAGTTCAGTTCCATCTGATTTTAAAGACTTTCAATTCATCTACAAACCCAGCTTGTCCGCAAGAGGGATTCTCCCTTGTGGCAGGAGGTGGTATTACAAGCTAGAACACTTGATGGGGTTCCACTGTTTCAGATTATAAATGTGTAAAAGTTGTTGCTCGAACGCAGTACGTGTTGTTTACTCTCCATATTCTAATCTGGGGTTATTTTATGACGGCCGCAGAAAAACACAGAGCAGAGGAAATGTACTCACGCAGACTCCTGCAGCTTCCCTGTGCAGCTTGTTGAAAGCAGGCAGACTTTAAAAGTCACACACTTTCCATCACATCGCCCCTGCAGGAAGCCTCGTGCGTCGGTGGCTTTTTTTTTTGCCGTTTCTTTCTTTCTTTCTTTCCTTCTTTCGTTCTTTCTTCTTCGTCTTGTTGTCTTTGCAGCAGCCTCTCTCAGCCTCTCTGATCATGCGAAATGCACGTTGCACCGTGTTGTCCTGGAAGCAGAGCCTCACGAGCGTCCGGGGGTGTAGCTCCGCCCACAGAGCGCGAGGGGCCCGTCCGGTGTTAAGAACAGATCGGCGCCCGTGCTGAACGGTGTCCCGCTCAATCGCGCGCAAACGAGACAAATTCACGCATAAGTGAAGTTTAAAACTGATATTTATTGAAACGAATCATAAATTAGCAATTATTTTTATTATAATAATTGATAATGTACATTTTTTTAATGTATCAATTGAAACAGCATTTGTACACAAACAAAATTTTATATTTTTGATCAATTTAACAGGCTAGAATAGAATAGAATAGAATAAAATAGAAATGCAATATTAATCCCAGAGGGCAATTCTATGCAACGATGCTCCACACAGAATAGAATAAAATAAATATAAATACAATAGAAAGTTAAAATATCATTAATAAAGAATACATATCAATCAAGCAATATTAAGTAAAAACATGCTGGTTTAATTGTTTTTTCTTATATGTTTGGTCAATTTCTTCACTGTCACAAGATCTTTGTAGGAATAAATCTTATATCAATCATTTGAAAAGTTCCAATCTGTTCCAAGCAACAGAAAAGAAAAGAAACGTTTGGGGGGGATTTTTCCTGCACAATGTCTTCATTGGTTGTGTAGAGGCAGAGGATCGGATGTACTTTATACTTCAATACACATGCACATGTATTATACTTGTTATTATAGCCCCACCTGGTGGCGTATCAGAGGAAGTAACTATTACTTCATGTTGTAAGGACCCTGATAGAAAAATAAAGTCCATAAATAGAAAATAACGTAGTTTTACATGTATTGTAAAACTATTAAAATGACTTTTTACAGAACGTGTTCAAAAGCCATATTTTCAATGTTACCTTTTTTACAAAATGGATTAGTTTATTTTTTTCTCAATTATTGCATGTTTGAGAATATTATTCATTTTTAAAAGTATTATTCACTTTCTTTTAACCTGGTTCCTTTTGTTTCCGTGTTTATTTTTTAGGCTTGTTTTTTTTATTGTATTAATCTATGTATTTAAATGTTTATATTAACCCTAATTATTTGTTATTAGCGAGAACGTTGAAGGATCATTGAGCTGTTTTATATTGTCGTTTGGCGCCATCTGGTGGTCAAATAAAATAATCTTACACATTTTAACATTATAATAGATATAACGGTGTAAAATTTTAATTGTTTCGTTGTGCTGAGTTACAATAGAGCCATTGTTAATCGTGTTAATGAAAATAAATATTTAAGATAAGTTAAAACGTTTAGTTAATGTCTTTTATGAGAAAGTTTTATTTACATTTATTTTCCAAACAGTTTTAACTGAATTTATAAGAAAAAAGAAGACCGAGTTCCTTAATTTCAGCATCTTTTTTATTGATTCAGCATTTGATTCCAGCATATTGAACTTAAACATCAGGAAGTGATTGGAAACAACAGCAGCATGAAAACAAAGACAAAAACAAGACTTCCTGTTCAGACAGCTTTGCTCCAGATAAAATATAAAACAGCATTTTCTTAGAAGTAAAAAAAACAAACAAAAAATAGGCATTTTTGGCGATAAAGGTCAAGGCGTGTTTGACTGGCTTCTACCAGCAGAGCCACAGAACAAACATGGAGAGGCACAGATCGATCCTGATCAATAAACCTGCAGAGCAACGGCTTCGCTCTCTTTAAAAGGTCCTGAACCTCCAGCAAGAACCATTACCGTACATCCTGGACTATAGGCACAATTTGTTTTAGCTCAACTGACCACGAGATGTCACTGTGTGACAAAAGAACACTGCGACTCACAGAAAAACGAGTTTTTCACCGAAACAACTACAGTTATTGAGTTCAGGGACGACAGATGTGACTTATAGTCTGGGTAATACGGTAATACTGTAATACAAACATTTAAACAACTCGGGAAACACACTTCAAAGCGCTACGCCTGCTTACATCCAGGATAGGTGGACTGAGTTCCGTCTCAAACGCATCTTTACGTTTAACGTCTTGGATGGCATGGAAGTAACTCAATGCAGCACCTAGTGGTACAAAGTGGTACTGCAAGGCTGGACTGCGTGTGCTCGCGGGTTAAATTGTTATTCTGATATATTGGGATTAAAGGTAATTTCACAAGGCATTTCCCTCATCAGCACAACAAACCGACATCCAACCCTGACACACGTGACACTTTTAAGATATCCTGCCGTTCTTGCGTGAGGCTCAGTGGATTTGTGGGTAACGGAGCCCCGCCTCCGGCCCATCAGGCACAAACTGAACAAGCATTACAGAGGTTTTGGTATAAAACTGACTTTCATAAATCAGTAAACAGCAGAAGAAACTGTGGAGTCTCCTATAAAACATTGGCTTTCCAGGCCCGTTGGCCTGACTACGCTAATATTGCACATCCATTTCTCTCCTGTAGGTGGAGCCATTACAACACGACCCGTCTCTTGAGTGCCCTCTAGTGGCAGCCATCGCCTCCGTCGCCCATATTTACTCCGCTTTTAACCAGGAAATAAAACAATCCACACGTTTGGTTCAGGACGGCGGTAACGGCGCCACCTGCAGGTGAGAAACTCGCAAACACACAAACATGGTAAGTATAAGATACTTATTGGTTTTATAAATAGAGCGCATGCTATAAATATATTAAAAGACCAACATGTTTAAATAGCGAGAGGGCCATACAGCAGATACTTTTACTCAGATTACAGTCAGACGTTTCGGTCTGTCAGGCAGACGGTGCAGAAATATTTGGCAAATGTTGATTTGCTGTTGCAAAAAAAAAAAAAAAAGACGTTAAAGTCATCATTTAGTTAAATTCCCTGATGTTCAGTGAAACATTCCTATTGGTATAATAATGATGTTTAGAATAATTCTAATAACAATAATGATAATAGAGTTGATTCACAATCAAATGTGATTTTTTTTGGAGGGTGCTAAAATATTAGTGTTGTTTTTAAATTATAAAACAAATTTATTAAATATATAATATATACATATGCTGGGGAAAAATGGCTTCTTTTTTAAGTTTTTGGCTTCAATTGAAAATGCAAAATTTCAAGACGAATTCAAAGTAACATACAACAAAAAAAAGTATAATTCCTGAAAATCCACCTGCGTAAATTGAATGATCATGATCATAATATCGCGATTCCACACGTTGAGAACCACCGAGTATTCTGACGTTCAAGTCCGGTTTACATGAAGATGACGAAAAAACAACAACTTTTTATGGCACTCTGGGAGTCGTTTCCATGACAACGGTGCTTGGAGTCACTGAAAACTTAAGAAAAAACGGATCCTCATATGGAAAACACAAAAATGATATGTTTGCACTTTGTGGTGTAAAAAAATCCTAAATTTCCAAATAGAAAACTGAATTTTAACAAAGAAAAACTTTTTTTTTTAAATGCCTGTTTGCAAGTTTTAGCTCATTCTGATTAAAAAAGGTAAAAAATTATTTGACATTGCACTTTGTTTTCATTCCTATTCACCTTTGTGATTGAAGAATATCTGAATTTAAACGAGATTCGTTGCACTTCTCAAGTATGACGAACAAAAATGATCAAACTTGACTTCATTCATTGGTCGAGTCTTTTTAAAGCAACACGCTTTTCTAAGTATTTTTACGATATTTCCTGACGGACACTCGGATCGTTGGACCGGGTCTTGACGGAACCACGGGTCTGGATGGCTGTGGTTCCGACTCCAGTTGGACCGGGTCTTGATGGAACCACGGGTCTGGATGGCTGTGGTTCCGACTCCAGTTGGACCGGGTCTTGATGGCTGTGGTTCCGTCCCCAGTTGGACCGGGTCTTGATGGCTGTGGTTCCGACTCCAGTTGGACTGGGTCTTGATGGTTGTGGTTCCGCCCCCAGTTGGACCGGGTCTTGACGGCTGTGGTTCCGACCTCAGTTGGACCGGGTCTTGACAGCTGTGGTTCCGACCCCAGTTGGACCGGGTCTTGACGGCTGTGGTTCCGTCCCCAGAAGGGTCAGCAGCTGCCGTGACCCCTGGAGAAGTCCCTCCAGGCCTCCTGCAGCTCCGCCGGCTGGAACCCGTTGACGATGACCCGCCGGGCGAAGCTGCAGCGGTCGTACTCCAGCGATCGGATCTCGAAGAGGTTCCTGAGGCCCAGCAGGTTCCGGGAGAACACCGGCCGGACCCCCAGGACCCGCAGGCACAGCCCCACGTAGACGTCCTCCATGGGTATGGCCCGGACGAACCCGGAGGCCCAGGAGATCCTCCGGGCCAGGTCGGCGGAGAAGACGTAGCCGGCGCCGGAGACGTAGGGCGGCAGGCGGTCCTCGGGGTACTGCTCCTCCGACAGGTACCACTTGCTGTCCGGGTCCCTCCGGGGCCGGCCGTCCCAGATCACCGACCCGGTGATGAAGCCCGTCCGGGGGGCGGTCCTGAGGAGCTCCAGGAGGTAGAAGACGTTGACGAAGATGTCCGAGTCGACCTTCATGGCGTAGGAGGCGTCGGGGCAGCGGGTGGCCACCCAGTTCATCATCATCAGGGTCTTGACGGTCAGGTTCTGGTAACTGTCCACGAAGTCCATCTGGATGATGTCCGCGTGGCGCCGGCTCTCCTCCCGGAGGAGGCGCCCCCGGTCCTCACCTGCACGGACCCCCGTGAAGAACAAGGTGAGGGTTCCCGCCCCTGCGGAGCCCCACGTGGCCCGGACCGCCCGCCGCGCCGCGGCGTCCCCGGGCGCCACCGGAACCAGGAGCACCAGGACCGGGCTGCGGTCCCGGCAGGCGTGCGGCTGGTCGAGGAGGAACCGGTAGCTCCGGGGGGAGATGAGGCGGTAGTCCTCCGCGGGGAGCGGGCTCGGTAGGACCGGATCCTCGCGCTCGCTCCGGCCGCTCAGCGCGAACAACAGAAGCGGGAGCGCGAGCAGCGCCGCGGCCGACACAAACTTCACCAGCCTCCAGGGAAAAGTTGTCCACATCGCCGCCGCCCGCGAGTCGCTTCTGTCGGGCGAACGCGAACAGATCCCGGCGCGGAACCACCGCCGCCTCGGCCTCCGCCAGCTACATATATCCCTCCAAACTGGTCCGACCGGACCGCGACAGCACCAGGAAGTGAGCCTGCAGCCACTCCCACTGAGACCACAGGGTCCTGGTGAGCAGGAGCCGAGAAGCGCCGAGAAGAGCCGAGAAGGGCCGACAGGAGCCGAGAAGGGCCGAGTGGAGCCGAAGGTCACAGAACGAAAGCCTTATCTTGATTGGCGGCGATATAACTGGATCATCAAAACTACCATGAACGTATAAAGAGTTATAAATAGATAATACATATTGTATATACTACTACTACTACTACTACTACTACAAATAATAATAATAAAATGAATAATATAATAATATTATTATTATAAGTATTATTAGTTCATATACAAAGTGTTTTGCATAAAACTATAACAGTTTATAAAAAATTAAATAGAAGCAAGTTATTAAAAAATAATCTAAATGGTCATTTAAAAAAAAAAATTAAGAATAAGGTATCACCAAAAGCCCAAAAGTTCCGAGCCACATCAGCGCAACAAATTGCAGCCTACATTATATATGAATGTATTAAAATTATAACCTTTATTTAAACATATTTATACTCAAATATGAATTAGTTATATTATCTGCAAATTACCCATCGGGAATAAGAATGAATACAATTACTATACAAATTGCGTGATTCTATTTTTCTTGATAAATAGTTGACGTTAAGCATCAGGTGGAGCCATTAGAACACGTAAACTTTTCTCCCTGTGATGAAATCTTACTTGTTGCTTTACAGCCTCATTAATAGTGGAGAAACATTTGAAGACAATATGTTACACTGAAATGTTTTTGGGGATTCTGTTCTGTGCTCGCCGACTTTCTACAGATATTAAGAGAATAAAGAGTGTTGGTGAACAATAGAGTACAGTTCTAAAGTAACTTGACAGTGTGTGCATCAGAGAGTAACTCAGAGTTTCTCTCGATTGGATCTCAGTAGAGAAGGTGGGTCGTTCATCTGAATTTGGCTCTAATATTTTGGCAAATTTAAGATGATGAGGGTGTTTTTAAAGGGCCGGTGTAGAGTAGCCCGGAATCACCGCAGCTGCAATAGGTATGAATCCTTAAATGTACAATTTCAGCTGCATTTAATAGAAAATACATTGAGATTTGCTCCTGAAAGTGTATTAAAAAAAACAAAAAACAAAAAAAACCTCTGACATCCTTTTAAAACAAACTGTTTTATTGTAATACAGCTTACAGAGAAACACCTGTTTTTCACCCAGTTATAAACAAATAGAAACAAACTTAATTTACACAGGCATTCTTTTAGAAGGTCAGTGGTTTAGTATCCTGCCGGGGCAGGAAGGGGACTGGGTGGGGGGTAAAGGGGTGGGGGGGGGGGGGGATCAGAGGGGAAGGGTTTTTTTTCTTCTTTTTTATTAGGGCGTGGGTCGGGGTAAAAACAGTAACTAGTTCTCTATTTTTGGCCTGTCCGAACACTATTTTCATCAACTTACTATGACAACTGGAATTCCACTGGAGTTGGCCTTTTTTTTTTTCTTTTCTTTTTTCCCCAAAAGTTTCGAGCATCACAATAACATTCTCTTGTTCCACATATATGTACTGTATTCACATTTTGCAAAAAAAAAAAAAACTTAAAAAAGAGAAATTATAAAAAAAAAAAAAAAAAAAAAGAAATTCACCGCATGTCATTAATATACTGAATAATAGGTCCTGCCTCGGATTCATTAAAGAAACAAATCTTTTTTTTCTTCTTCTTCTTCTTCTTTCTTTTCAGCTCTTCAAAAACCCTCCATGACGCCTTCGGGGGCTCGGGGGGACGGTGGGAAATGTGGCCGTCCGCCCGGACGCGAGGGTGAAACACTTCCACCTTTAAATCCTGGGATGGGGGGGGGGTGAATGAAGGGGGGGGTAAAGTGACACGGAGACGAGTTAAGTCGAATAAAGACGGACGGAGGGGCGAGTGGGCGGGAAACTTCTGAGCTTTTACCAGCGTCGGAGGCCCGGTGGGGGGGAGGGGTGGGGGTAGGAGGGAGGGGTGGGGGTGGTTCCGCACGAGACGATCGAGTTAAAAAAAAAAAACGTTCGCCGAATCTCCATGTTGTGGTCATGCTCATTCGTCGTTTATGCAACTCAAACGCACTGGAGTAAATCCACACGTGTACCGGGAGAACATGCATGTAGAGACGTGGACTCAAACCGGGAACCATCCCAGTGTGACGTGGGAGAGCAAACCACTGCGCCACCGTGAGAAGCCCTGTGCTTGTGTTTCCTTCCTCTTAATTGAAATGTGGCGGAGTGGTTTGCTCTCCGTGGTCACAATGAGGGGTTACAGGTTCGATTCCAGGCTTTCCGTGTGGAGTTTGCATTTTTCTCTCCGGGCTTTAAAACGGCCTTTCACACAAGTAGTGCTTATAAAGTCAATGAGAGTTTTCTTGTTCAATCACTCAAAACGCTGGATTGCAACGATGTGAACGTGAGCCACATGTAACGCCGCGAGCAGCAAATAAATAATCAAGAGCTGGCAAAGAAGGAAGCTGTTGATTTTGGAGCGTTTGTGAAGAAGGACATTTTCTATTATGGAAGATGTGGAAGGCGGAAGTGGTGCAGTTGAGTCAGGGGTGTCAAACCCAAGGCCCGCGGTCCAAAATCGGCTCTAATCTGGACAGATGGCCCCAAAAATTGGAATTTTTTTTTACTTTAAAAAAAAAAAATTACATTTTTTTTCCACACATTTCTTAAGAATCCTTCACTGAGCGCTGAGCTGAGATATCAGTGATGTTGTCATAAAAGAGAGCAAACTAACACGAGCCCATGTTGTCGGGGAGTTTGTAAAAAAAAACAAAACAAAAAAAACACCCATAATGCAACAGCTTCAGAAGGTTTCATTAAAATTGGTTTCATTTTGGAATTGTAGTGATTTTCCATAGTAATATTTAAATTTATTCATTTTTAAATGTCGACAATTTCATTACGTATATTCTGCACCACATCATCTTTCAAGTTTAAATTTAACGGTTACCGTGGCACTATTTTAGGCGCGGGGTGAAATTGGGCCGAACGTGGAACCTGATCTAAAATGAGTTTGACACCGTTGATCTTAGTGGAAGATTCTGTCCTTTTTTTTTGTTTTGTTTTTTTTAATTCCTGGTAAAAAGAGAGCTTTTCCTTTTATGTGTTGATTTTAAAATCGGTTTAAATGAAACCGAAACGTAAATATGTTCACAAGCGTTTGTATTTGACATAAAGACAAAGTGGAGATGTGGACGTCTGGATTTTTCTCATATTGTTGAACCCCCAACGCCACCCCCCCCCCCCCCCCCCCCCCCCGAGTTCCTCTGATGATCGGGATGATCGACACTGATTGTTGTTGTTGGCGACGGCCGAGAGCCCTGCTCATGCCTCCAGAAGTAGAGGGGGTGGGCAGGGGGTCGGGGTGGGGTGGGGGGGGGGGGGGGGGGGGGTCACAGCCGGTTGTCTTTGGTGCGTGAGCAGGGTCTGTTGGTGGGCTTCGCTTTAAGTCCAGTTCGTAACATGCACACGAGGGTTTACGCACTGCCGGCGGGTGGAGGAGGAAGAGGAGGAGGAGGAGGAGGGGAGGAGGAGGATGAGTGGAGGTGGTGGAGGAATGGTTGGTTCGGAGGCAGCGGGGCTCTTGGCAGTGGCTTTGGTGGAGGTGGAGACAGAGTGGTAGCACTGTTGTTGTTGTTGTTGTTGTTGTTTATGAGCGTTTCCTCCTCCCCTCCAGGTTCCTGAAGTTGGATGGTCGGATCTTCATCTCGGCGAACTCGATAGAATGCTCGTGTCCTTTCCAGTGGAACCAGTTCACCCCCTGAGGAGGAGAGGAAGAGTGTCGTGTGACTCTACGTGCAGATTTAGGAAAAGAAATACACTTTTTTTTTTTGTTTTGTTTTTTTTTGTACTTTGAGGCGACTTTAAGCTTTTTTTTATCTGTGATTTCTTGTGTTTTTGGAATAACGGCGTTAGGTAACGGCGTTATTTTTTCAGTAACGGGGTAATCTAGCTAATTATTTTTTACGCCGTTAACGTTACTGGACGTTAAATGGGGTGCGTCACGTTGCATTGACGTCATCCAGGAGCACCCCAGGCTTCCAAACCCGGCTGCAGTGACTGTGAGGAGGTGGCTTAAAAACGAGGTCAGTGATTGGCTGGGGCGGAGTCGTCTTTCATGGGAGCCAATCAGAGCCAGTGTTTTTTTTTTTACAATACGTGCCAGCTGACCACACACATACACACACACCTACACAAACACGAGAGCAGCGTGAAGCAGCCCGATTAACTTTTTTTTTTCATTTTTCAGTACTTTAAATTCAGTGTGATCAAAGGCAAGAACGTGCATGAGAAGTGTACATTATGTCCCGGAGCAAAGACTTTGTCGACGTCCGTGGTGAGCAACTCAAGTTTGATGAAGCGTCTCACAACGACACACGCGTCTACAAAGCTTGTAGCCAAAACGACACCTCAACCACAGACGAGATCAAAGAAGGACACAGATCAAAGTCGTCCCAAGCAGCAAAAGCTAGCTTTTTCTCCCTCACCTTTTTTTTGTTGTTTAAACATTTACTTTTGTTGTGAACAAAATACTTGGAAGTACACGTCGTGTTACTTGACCAGTTGTCTCAGGTTGTGAACATTTGATTTAATTTGATATCGAGTAAAACACACTCTTTACTTTTCAAGATAATACTTGAAGTGCAGGATGAACCTCTGTTGATGTACAATAAATATAGTTATGTACAACAACAACAAGCACCTGTCTGTTCTACTCATTTCTATTGACTTGTGAAACCTGCTAAAAAAAAAAGCAGGATTTTTTGACATATAGCAACTTTTTTTAATAGTAACGGAAATAGTTACTTTCCTTGGTATTCAGTTACTTTTATTAGAGTAATTCAATGACTAACTCAGTAAAATTTTGGAACAAGTAGTGAGTAACTATAACTAATTACTTTTTTTAAAGTAACGTTCCCAACACTGGTGATTTCTCAACGAAACCACGCGTCGTCTTAGTTTTCGGTCTTTCCAGTCGCACTACATGAGATTTCCGGCACAGCGAAGAGTTGGGCGCGCTGAAAAAAGGAAAAGACGTATGGCGGCGGGTACCTTGCTGTGGCTGTTGTCGCCGTATCGTCCCATCAGGTTGACCCGGTGGCAGTTCTTGTACCAGAACGCCCCCTTGTAGGACAGGGCGCAGTTCGTCACGGCGATGTCGTTGTCGTGGTCGTACGTGGAGAACGGCCGGCCGTGGTGGTAGGTCATCGAGTCGCCTGCACGCCAGAACAACGCGGTGAGTGCGCTCACGCTCCACCGGCGTTTATCATTATTTGTTGACAAATATGGTCGGGAATTCAGAATTGTGTCAATATTTCAAGAGAATAAATAAAGAAGTACGTAAGTAAGTAAGTACCTAACTAACTAACTGCATAGTTATGTAAATAAATAAATAAGTCAGTCGTGAATAACTAAGGAAGTAAATTACAAACTTACTAAGTAACTCAATAAATAAGTAAGTAAATAAGACAGTGACCCACAAACTCACAAACAAACTAAATAGATAAATAAAGTAAATAAATAAAAAATAAAGAAGTAATTTAATAAATCACTAACCAAACTAGCTAGTTAAATAAATAAAGAAGTAACTAACTCACTACATAGATAAGTATATAAATAAATAAGTCAGTCAGTAAATAACTAAGGAAGTAACTAACAAACTTACTAAGTAACTCAATAAATAAGTAAGTAAATAAGACAGTAACCCACAAACTCACTAACTAACAAACTAGTTAAATAAAGTAAATAAAGAAATAATAATGAAGTAAATAAATAAATCACTAACCAAACTAACTAGTTAAATAAATAAAGAAGTAAGTAACTAACTATATAGTTAAGTAAATAAATAAATAAATAAGTCAGTCAGTAAATAACTAAGGAAGTAACTAACAAACTTATTATTAACTAAGTAACTAAATAAATAAGTAAATAAAACAGTAACCCACAAAGTCACTCACGAACACACTCACTAAATAAATAAAGTAAATAAATAAAAAAAATTAAGAAATAATTTAATAAATCACTCACCAAACTAACTAGTTAAATAAATCAAGAAGTAACTAACTAACTACATAGATAAGTAAACAAATAAGTCGGTCAGTAAATAACTAAGGAAGTAACTAACAAATTTACTAACTAAGTAACTAAATAAAGTAAATAAATAAAAAAAATAAAGAAGTAATTAAATAAATCACTAACCAAACTAACTACTTAAATTAATAAAGAAGTAACTAACGAATTAAATAGTTAAGTAAATAAATAACCAAACAAACAAGTGAGTAAATAAATCACTAACTCATTAAATAAATAAAGACGTAAATAAATACATGAATTAAAAAAATTTAAAAATAAAGAAGTCAGTAAATAAATCCTTAACTAACAAACTAACTAAATAAATAAAGAAGTAAATAAATAAACTAACTAAAGAGAGAAACAAACAAACAAACCTACGTATGTAGATATATTCCTAGGGTATGGACAGAGTTATGTCTGTATATTTTGTGTACTGATGGTATTATTATATTCATTGTGAGTAAGAACTTTTCACTTTTCCCTCTGAATGAGTCAATCGGGTCTTTTATCTCCATGCAAATTATTTTCTTTGTGTCGTGATTAAAGTTCCAATTCAACTGTTTATCCCAAAACCTGGAGCGAAAAATAAATAAACACCAGAGATGCAAGAATCACGTCAGACGAAAACGAGCGTCCCCTGTGAAGCGTCCCAGAGCCGATCGGCTTTCGTCTTCCGTCTCAGGTGGAACGAGTTTAGAGAGGCACAGTTTGGCGTTCGCGTCACCGTGGCGACCGCGGGCGAGTGAAAGACCTGCGTTTGAGACCCACCTGCCGTCCCGCTGTATCCGCCCACGTGGACCTTGTAGCGCGTCCGCGGCTCGGAGACGGAGAACTTGTCGTACTGCGCGTAGGCCGCCTCGCCTTTGTCTCGCAGGTCCACTCGCAGCTCGTACTGACCGCCGGCCGTGATCTTATGCAGGTTGGACAGACCTGGGGACAGACCGGGGGGGGGGGACAGTCACAAACTCCACTTTCAGCCTCCGTTATTTTTGTTTCGGCTGAAACGACGGAAACACTGAAAACTATGTAATTAGCATGTCAAACCAGGAGGTGGTGCTGTTGGGTGTTTTTTTTTTTTTTTTTTTGTAATGAAACTACATATACATGCAGCAGAGAATAATACGCTCTAAAACATTAACAATGGCGAGTGCACGGACATTGTTGTGGACAGACGACCAAGTTGGACTGTTATTAGTGTGACTGTCAAAATAAAAGTACCAAGTCCCAGGAGAATATGGACCGGGAGTCCTGACACTCTATTGTCCACCACCTGAGCATGTGCACATTCGCAGTGGCGGGCGTTTCTGCTGTCTACTCGTAAACGAGGGCCGGGTCGTTCCCAGTAAAGTCTCGTTTTCGCCCGTCTCCATGGCGATAAAGCGAAAATCGAAAGTTTCCACTCTCTGAGCCGTTTTCAAAAAAATTGCCTTTGCGGTGGCTCCGAGCACCGTTTCTCATGCAAACAGACTCCCAAAATGCAACGGGGTGGATTTGGTTTTCACTGGAAATCGTTGCCGTGGAAACGCAGCTACAGCTTCTTTCCCCCGGCCATCAGGCTTCTAAATGCCAAATAACATTATAACATCACACTGTGCAATATCACACTGTGCAATTATTCCATTTTAATCGATCCCATTTCTCATCCTGCTCTTTTATTTATCGTTCATATGCACCTTATTTTAACTGTTTGACTGTTTGCACTACTTTTTAAAATATATTTAAATGCATTTTTTTTATGCCTTTTTTACCGGTTGCTAAGCAACGACATTTCGTTGCCAGTTCGTCACAGCGTGATGTACCGTGCAATGACAATAAAGAAAGTCCAAGTCCAAGGCCAAACGGGCCCTCAGACAAAAAACAAACAAAAAACACAAAAAAAAATTTAAAGTTACCCACCCAGCCAGAACTCGTCGTTCATGTCCCCGAAACCAGCCGTGTAATTCTTCCAGTTACGGAAAAACTCCAATCGGCCGCTCTGACGTCGAAGGAAAACCTGCAAACACACACACATACACACACACACACACACACACACACACACACACACACACATAAATTTGAATGTTTCTGTGTGACTCTATAGCTCCGCCTCCCCGCTTTTTGAACTTACGATCCATCCGCCTCCGTCGGTGGTCATGTCGCAGTGAACCTGCAGCGGCTGGCTCTCGTCTCCGCCCACGTAGACGGTGTAGAGGCCGGAGGACGTGTCTCCGTTCAGCAGGGCCTGCGAGCAGTCCCTCGGGTGTCTGTACAGGACGCCGGCTGCAATAAACAAGCAAACAAACACAAAGAGGAACCCGTCAGGATTGGAACCACCAGCGTGCTGCGGTCTAAGCAGTTAATCCTGGTGAAAATAAATGTTCAATCCAACAAACTGCCGTTAAACCCGAAAGAAGAAGAAGATAAACAGATGATCACATAAATAACAATCCAGACTTCATGACACACGCTCCAATTTTTTTCAATCACAAACACAAACAATTACATGTTTGAAAAGAAGGTCGGAAGAAGTAGAACTCTTATTTTCACGTGTTGTAAAAGGAAAACTCATTAAATGTTGATTAAACTTCTTAATAATAAGATACTTTGTTGCACTAAAATAAAGACTTAAACTTCTAGTTATTTTTACATTTTAGTGTAAAAATTCACCAATTATGATGCTAAAATTATACTTTTTAAGACGTTCAGATTTTGCTCTTAAGCAGGTCTGTTAGTGATTAAGTTAACATGAAATGTTGCTTTTTGCACTCATTTATAGAATCAGTGACTTTGTGGAACTTCAACTCGTCGAAACATTTCTGGTTTTAGGGGGGAAACAAATAACAACAACAGTGGCCCCAGGATACGTCCTTGTGGAACACCACATTAAAAACAACTGGATTTGAGGCCAAATGAAAAAAACTCCAAACAATACTATTGTTTTCAGTTTTTACTTCTTTATTTCTACATTTTGCAACATTTTCTATAAAATGCAGCAGTGGATTTATGTTTTAAACTCTAATGTTTGTTTGCTAGTTAGCTAAACGAGTCCGCGGCTACCAAGCATCATAATGTTCCTTTCTAGAGGAAAAAATAAAAAATCTTATCTGTACTTTGTTCAGCAGTTTGTTGCTTTGAATAAAGATATTTTAGACAGTTTACGTAAAAAAACAACAAAAAAAAACCTATTTTTAACTAAAAAAGTGCACATTTTTATGACTTTTCTCAACTCTGGGTCAGTTTGTGGTGACTCTGGATTGTCAGATGAACGTTTTCAACCTGCATTGAAGTAATGGATTACATTCGAGACTGTTGTGTCTGCTGTGTGTCGCGGAGCCGCGCTGGCGACCAACTCACTGGTGGTGAAGACGGTGGAGATGACCCGGCTCCTCTTGGGCCCGGCGAGCGCCTGCAGCCTCACGGAGTACTCTGTGGAGGCGCTGAGCTGAGCCATGTTGTACGACACGGCGGTGGGGCTGAGGACGACTTCCTGCGGGGGAAAACGACAAAGATAACGTCGTGCTGCGCGCCGAGAGCAAAACTGACAACACGGAAAACAATTAAAAACGTTCAATTCTGCCACAATTCTGAAAGCGTGCTCGTCATAAACGCAACTCCTACATCAATATGACACGTTGACGCGCACAGCCTTCGGGTATCGACTGCACATTGAGTCTAAGTTAGACTTTGACAGGTGGATAAAGGTTAATGCCGAACCCTTTAAAAAAGTAGTATCGGTTAACGTTAACAGACTCCCAGTTAATGACGTCATATTATTCAGCTTTTCAACACTCACATGGTCTCATTGGTCCAAAAACACTGCAATTAAAGTTTATTGCTCCAAATCCAGCTTTTCCTTGATTTTTTTCCTCCATTTGAATATCGGATCCTAGGAGCTACATTCAGAATCTGCTGTGTCTGTGTGAGCTGGACTGGCTCCGCCCACACACACGCCAAATCTATGGGAAGAGGAGGAAGTCCTTCCTCTCATGGCGCCATGTGCCAGAGCGGAGCTGCCTGATTGTGGGAGGAGTCAAAGGGGGAGGAGCCAACCTTGACTGTGATTGGCTAAAACCCCCGATGACACTATATAGGGTTTGATTTCTGATTGGCTGGTAGGAGCAACACACTTTTTAAAACCTGGAACAAGCCAGGGAGAGAGAGGACACACTTTCTTCACTTCTGGGGAGTCGTTCCAGGTGTGGAGACGATTATTACTGCTGGAAAAACCTTTAGAAAGTGAATTCTGCATAATATGACCTTTTAACAGCTGAAAATTAAAGCCTAATTTTGGGGTGTATTATTAGAGCAAAACTATTTGTCAATGTCTCTGGAGAGTTGTCTGTCAGTATTCAAATCTGTCTGTCCACGTGTAACAGCGATTTGTCAGTGGTAACCGGAATCTGCAAAAGTCGCCTTAAAATGCGTCTGTGATCAGGTTCAAATGTGTAAAAATCGTCTGAAAACCTCAATAAAAACCTGTACATGTAATACAAATCGGTTGATGTCTACAAAGAGATTAAAAAATAGAAAAGTCACAGACGAATTCCTTCAAAATAATGGTCTTGGGACAGACGGTGAGGTGAGGCTGACCCTCGTCAGGCCGGCGGCCGACTCGTAGGTGAGGATGTATCCGGTGATGTCGGCTCGGGGACGCCTCCAGGTCAGCATGGCGTTCTCCGTCTGGACGTTGCTGGCCGTCAGGTGCTGGGGGGCGTCCACGTCTGGAAACGCAAAAACCGAATTAGCTTCAGTTTTTTGTTTTTTAGTTTTTGTTTTTTTCGCCGTCCGATCGCCTCAAACTCGTCACTTCCTCCTCTCAACGCAGGAAAACGCACCGGTGGTGAACTCGGTGGTGGTGGCGGCGCTCTTGGCCAGGTCCCTCACGGCGTACACCTTCACCGTGTAGTGCGTCGCCGGCGCCAGAGAGCTCATCTCGTATTCCACCACGTTGCCCGACACGTGCTCCATCACCGACGCCCCTAGAGGGCGACAAGACACACACACACACACACACACACACAAAGGTCAGAGGTCAGAGATGTCAGCGAGTGAGACTGACATTTTCATGTTTACTACTTATTTCTAAATAGTCAACTATACGTTGTACAAGTGCATGTGAGGGGGAAATAAGACTTTGTTAGTTAATTTGACAGTTATTCCTTTATTTTAAGATTTAAATTCTTGCATTTGGAAAAAATAAGGAAAATATCCAATGTTATGAAATATTTTAAGTTTTATTTGTAATTTTTCATGATTTATCAGCCAAGATATTGAAAAACAAAACAAAACAGTGTATTGTTCCATCTGTTCTCCACTCAGTGGTAAGTTTGGTTGGTTTGTTCTTTGACAGCTGGGCTTAAGACGTTTCTTTAATAAAGCTTAATAAAGCTTATAGTTACGGCTGCTTCAGGCCACCCTGGACCCTTTTCTAGTCAAGCTGCTGCAGGTTACCACAATGAACTTCCTTCCTTTCACACTCAAAATGTTTATTACACTATTACATGTTACTAACATCTCTTTCCTCTACTTCCTGTCTGTCTATCGTATCTATTTCTCTCCTTTCGTTAAAGGAGAATTTTTCCTTTCCGCCGTCTCCTCTACATGTGGAATTGTTGTTTTTTCCTCTATAAAAGTTCCCGTAATGAGCGTGTCGTATTGGATGCCATAGAAATAACGTTGAATTGAATTGAACTTCTCTTTTAATCATTTTTGTGTTTTCTATTGAATGACAGGAGGGTAAAGTCACATGTTTAGGAACATCTGGAAGGTCCTTTTATGGTCTTTAATAGAAATGTATTCTAATTCATCTGAGAAAGTCATTAAAAGACCAAAATCTTAAAAATAGCACAACATTAAGAAGAATACAAGATAAAAAAAATTTAAAAAACCTAATAAAACATATATTTGATGCACATAAATATCCTTTTTTAAGATGTATTTTAAAAGTTTTAATCATTTTTAAATAAGAAACCTTTGCGTGCCTCGTTGATTAACAGTGAATCTCGATGTAGAAACATTTAAAATCAAACATGTTAGAAAAATATCCACAGGATTACTGAACAAAAAGCTGAAATTCTTAAGCGGAGGTGCAGAAAGCCAACTGAGTTTTTAAAACGTGATTTGAATGAAACGTGTCAGATCAGCACAATGACAGTTCAGTATTAAAATTGAGACGTCGCTCGTTTCGCAAAAGGACGAGCAGGAAATGTGTCCGATTGTATATGAAAATAATAAACCTGTGTCTGCGAGGTACGTGATGACGTATCCGTCCACGGTGGCGATGGCCGGCTGCCACAGCAGCAGAGCCTCAGTGTCCGTGATGTTGACCGCCGTCAGGCCGCGGGGTTTGTCCAGAGCTGGAACACACACACACACACACACACACACACACAGATATTATCAACCTTTTAATTATCCACATTCCCCGATTCTGACCCCCGAAAAGTGTCGGATTTGTCGCATCGGGATTTTGAGTTACCTGTGGTGACGCTGTCCGACCCCGGCTCGCTCTCCCGGGAGCCTTTGACCGCCACCACGGTGACCTCGTACGTGACCCCGGGCGTCAGGTTGGGCAGCACGGTCTGAGAGTCGGAGCCGTCCACCGTCAGCGTCTTGGCGTTTCCTGGGAGGGCCGACAGCTCACGTCACGCGCCCGGCCAAAGCTCGCGATCAGTAAATGTAAACAATCTTAGTTTGTTGGGTTTTTTTTGGTTTTATTAATCACCTGAAACAGGTAAAGCGTGAGTGTGAACCTTGTGTCTCAGTGACGACGAAGGTTAATCGTTCTGCTCAGAGCTCAGTGGAGCTTATTGCTTTCAGGATCAACAGAAACAACACAAATTATCGTGCTGCAAATAAAACACATTGAGCTTTATTATTTGCATATAGATGAACTGTGAGGAGATTAGAATTATCCGTCTGATTCAGTATTTGTTAATCCAGATGTCATGAAATGTGGAAACTTTGAACAATGTGGAAACTTTGAATATTGTGAATACTCACAAAGTTCCAGATAACAAACACATCGTTTCCTGTTTTGTTTCCCTGTTTTGTCAATATCATCTTGATAATCAGTCAATATAGGTTATAGAGAACACGCCAATCCTTTATTTATTGAAAATAAACTTCTTAAAGTTAAGGACCTTGTCGACTTAAAAATTTGGATTATTATGTGGAAAGCAAAACAAACAAAACAAATTGCCAAACGATGTTCAAAGTAATTTTGTTGCACAAACCATTCGCCAGAGGAGAAAATATAATTTTCAGAACAATGTTTGCACGGACATCGTTGAAACAGAAAGGTCTATCTATTTATGGAGTATAAACTGTGGAACTCTTTAAGTGTGGAATTTAAATGTTGTTCCGAGTGTTTACCAATTTAAGAAAATGTACAAAGAGAAAATTCTGAGAGACTACGAACATTTTTTTTTTTAAATAGTTGACTGTACCTGTAGAGCTGTGAGACAAAAGGAGGCTGTTTTTGTTAAGTTTTGTGAATCGAATTGATTTGATTTTGTTGTAAAGTTGCAAATAGGAACAGATAAGACAAGATTAATCTTCTCTCTGTTCCTTTTTGTTCATGTATGGATGACAAATATATATATATATATTGTGAAATGGCATGACACAACATGAACAAATAAATAAAATAAATAAATAAATATCTCTCCTGCTTTAGAGTGGATTTCTGTACGTGGCCAGCAGGGGGCAGCATCAGTCCGTCGTGTACAGTAAAGACACTCCTGAGGTATGAACAGCTGCTGCAGCAGCCAGGGTGTGCGCACTGTGTAAACTCAGTAATGAGGCGTCGTCGCACTGTGAAATCAGCTAAATGGAAGAAATCACGGCATTTTGTTCGACAATCTGTTGGCCAGGCGTCACAAATCGTTTCCTCATTTCCTCCGTGTTGTGGCCCGTACTGACCTCCGTGGGCCGGCATGTAGGTGACCCGGTAGCTGTCCACCCGGGCCCTCGGGGTCACCCAGTGGACGGTGGCCGACGTGTCGGTCACGTCGGAGAAGCGGATGCCTTTGGGGGAGCCCATGTCTGACACACACAAACACATAGAAGACAGAGGACAGTGAGTTGGTGGGTGTGCCGACGTGTTGCGTTCCGCGATGGAAACGAAGCAGCGGGACGTGCAAAGACACAGAGAGACTGTTATTGTAGCTGAAGCAGATCCACCACCCAAAAGAAGACGGAGCGGGACAAAAAAGAGAGGGTGGGGTGGGATGGGGGGGGGTGGCCCGGAGGCCTGCGGGAGTGGGTGGAGGGGGGGTCCTGGAGGGGTGGGCACTGGGCTGGAGTCAGAGGCCCTTCCTGGTTAAGAGCGAAGCCGCAGTATCTCGCGTGACAGACCTGAGGAGATTAACTTGCCCCCATTTCATGGACACACAAAAGTGATACATGCGCCACGCAACCCAAGAGCAAAGCCTAAACCCTCAGGGAGGACACGGACCCCACCCCACCCCACCACCACACCACCACCTAAAACCACCACAGAACACCTCTCCTCACAAAGACAACACATGTGGCAGGACGGAGACGCACTACTCAGCGACACAGAGCTGAAAAGACGGGAGAAAAAGCTGAGCAATAACCTGTATTCAATTTTTTACATCTGAATTGATAAAGTGCTGCAGGATTTAGTGCAAAAACATTAAAACAATTAAAAAACAGAGCATATATTCTGCTTCTTGTTTATGTCTTTTCACTCTCTGTGCATGTATTACCATATAAGTAGCTTTAATGTGTATAAATTGAGTAAATTTAAATGGAACTGTTTCTCTATTAGCAATATTTCTCTTTGGGCTACTTATCTTTTTGCTGTATCTGTTTCTCAATATGTTTGTTTTTAAATATATTTTAAATTAGTTGGTCTATTTGTTCTGATTAAAGTAGCTAAGAGTCAAAAATGGTGGATACATTTATTAATGATTATTATTTGGTTTCACTCGGATTGAATTAATGTGGGATTTTGTTCATTTTTGTGCATTTGTTTATTTTCAACTTGGAATTCTGACCTAAACTTTTGACCTGAAGGGGGCGGGGCTTACGTCTGACACTCACCTGAGAACACAACCTGGAATTCTCAAGTCAAATGAGTTTTTTTTCTGCTTATGAAACTGTAAAATAATTCAGAGATTTTGAGCTACTAGATATTCTGCTTCTCAAATTTGATATTCCTTAAAGTTTTTCGATCTGGTACCGAGTAATGAGATGGGTCAGAGGAATGTAGACTATACATGTTAATAAATACGAGCTTAATTTGACCCTTAATCTTTTTATGTCTTTCGTGAACTCAAATAAAAGGAATTTCAAGAATTGATGAGTACGCTATAACAGTTCCTTTAAAACATTGCGATTGTTAAGAGATCCCACGTTGAGACTAATAAGACAAAAGTATTGAATCCTGTAACTTGGATTTGATCAAAATTACCAAAAATTATAGTGTTATTGATTCACTTTGGCTTTAAAAAAAGCCAAAAGTTTCAGCATCACTCTGTATTGTCATAACGCTGCATCATCGGTGTAGAGGTTTATTTTCCTGGTAGTAGGATGTGAAGCAACTAAAAGAAGAGCCAGATCCGGCGGCAGCCTGTGAGGAGGTTTGTTGGTTTGAGCCTCTGGTGAAGGACAAGGGACGTAGTGAGGCTCCCGCCATCCACTGGAACCGCTCAGGAACACCAAGAACCCGACACACAGCGAGCTTCGGACGAACACCGCCGGCGCTTTGCCGAGAGGTTAGCAGACAACACAGACCGGAGGCGTCGAGGACGAGTGTTAGAACACAGCTGACTACTGACACCACAGGGACAACATCGGGCGGGGGGGGCGGCCAGCCCCGGACGTGACTTCCGTCCTTTAGAAAAACCGTGTACCTGTTCTCACCCGCTCCGTCAAAGACTTGGAGCGTTTTCCCAAAACCAGGCCGAACATTTCAATAGTGTACAGGGTGTCCTCGGCGAGGTCCGTCAGCTCGGCGCCCGTCTCCTCGCCGCCCAGCACCAGCTCTCTGGGCTGGCCGGGGTCGTCGGCCTCGCTCACCATCACCACAAACGTGTCAAAGACGTCTTCCTCGGCCTCCCAGGACAGCCTAAAGCTGCCGGGGCTCACGTCAGAGACCAGGAGATCCTGCACCTCCGGTTCGGCCTCTGAGTGACAGGGGGGGTTGCGACAGTTAGTTTCTCCTCCACTCCCCACTGGAACTTAAAGAGCTTTATTTGAGATTTGAAGAACAGCAGAAGAAGGCGGAGAAGTTTCCAGAGCGGAGAGACGAGAAGAGGAAAAAGTTCAGGTTGATCCAGACGAGCTGTTTCAGGCTTCGGACGTGTGATCCACCGATGTTAGTACGTGGTTAGTAAAGCTTTATTGAAAAATGTAATTTACCAGCATCATCTCATCTTCAATGTCATATACCGTTTTTAAAAAAAAACCCAGCTTTTTACATCTAAATTAGTGTTTTTCTCTATGGTCTAGTATTTTGACCAATGAAAAATGTAAATGTTCATGTTAATTCTTGAATAGATTTACAATCGAGTGCACAGGAGGTACCAGCTAACTGAGCTCATCATCAATGTTGTGGAAGCTACTGAAAAATTGTAATTAATTACAGTTACTGGATAAATCTTTAAAATTAGTTACTTCAATAGTGATTATAAATTAAACGCAAGTATTTGCTGGGGAAAGTAACTTTGCATCGTCGCCTGTTAGTGCAGTGAAATAAGGCTCAGATAGCGTTAGCATTATCATTAGTTGCCAGCACCGTGTTGGTCCGTTGAGTTTAGACGAAATGACATCAGTTAGTGGAGGAAGATGCTCTATAATGTGGATGTTAGCTGTTCTTGAAAGAAACTGATTTATGAATTGATACACATACAGACAGCTCTCACAAAGGAAATCCATTGGCTAATTAATTTACTTCAGCATTGAGCTAAAATTGGAAGTCACGTGTTTCTGCTTGAAATCTACACAAAGACAATTTTCCGGATTTACTGGGAAATGGGAAAAAGTCCAGATTCGTGTTCGGACAAAATTGAAAAAAAGGTCAAATCAAAGCCTGGAAAGAAAATTAATTTGTCATTTTCCATTTTCACTTTGCCTTAGTATGTCTATTTAAGAATTCTTTACCTTTATATGACAATGACGTTTTGTGAAATGCTCACAAAGCTTCTCCGTAAATAATTTCATTCAACATATTCAACATAAATGAGTCAAGACTGGAAACGTCCCCTACTGGTTGATGAGTTTAAGTAGCACAAAGCTAAAAGTCTTCCAGTGAAAATGTCTCGAGTTTACTTTGCCTCTGCAAGGAAAATCTATCCATCACGCAGATTTCACTGGTAATAATATTAAACGCGCCCAAGCTTTGATTCAATCGAGCGATCAAAGCAAAGCCACACGAGCCGCTCTTGAAATGATTTTCAAATTGCCAAAAATTCTTCGGGTCCAATCGACCGAGCGCAGATAAAAGCAAAGTGCCTGTGTCAAACAACAACAGCTGCTTCCCTCGGAATGGCGCGGCGGTACTGTACGGCGCGGCGCAATCACCGGCGCGCATGCAGATGGGAGCGTGTGCATGTGGCGCCGTAAAAGAGCTGGTAGTTAAGCAGTCATTAGCGGCGGCTAATAATGGCAGTGATAGGAAGAGGGGCTGAGAGACAGCAGGAGCCTCCAGCTGCTGGAGAAAGAGCTCCGTTTCTCCAGAGGACGAGTCCGCTGCAGCTAATTAGCCAGGGAAACTTCCGGAAGCGGCGCAGATGGATGCACGGACCGGACGGAGCTTTTAAAGCGGTCTGGATAGAAGCAGATATTAAGTGGGCTCGGGGAGAAGAGAGAAGAAAAAAAAAAAAAAGGAAAGGCTCAATAAAGCCCAGCGCCACTGCTCATTAAAACACTACACCAAATGTGAGGGTCTCAGGGGTCCTTGAACTCGCCTCAAACCCCCAGTTTTCTTTTTTTTTTTTGTAAGGGGGGGGTGGGGGGGCATTTGTTGTGAGAAGAAGCGGTGGAAATGAGAAGCAGAGCAGACAAATCCCAGGGAGCTGTCACTCTTCATTAGCCGCCGGGCGGCTTTAGCTGGTCAGTGGAGGAGAGGGAGGGCCGCGTCCATCAGCTAACATGTGCTAGCTCGCTACTGATTTCACCCTCCTCCTCCTCCTCCTCCTCTTCTTCTCCTCCAGCCTCCCCTTCAAGACCTGCGGGAACACAATCCCGGCTCTGTGTTTAGAGGAGGTACGTCGGCGCCAGCGGACCTCCTGAAAAGGAGGAGGAGGAGGGGGGGGGGGGTCTGGGTATCCGAACCCAGACTTGATAACTCTGGTCTGATACCAGCCTCGTCTCTTTGTGGCTCCATCAATCGCTCTCTCTGTTCGTCAAACTTTTCTCCCGTCTCTTCCCCTTCCTCCCGGCGGTCCGCCCCGCCGAGCGCCGCGCATAACGTGATCAAATTAGCCGGCGCTTCTTGTTATTCGCGAGTCGGGAATGTTTTATGGATTAAGCGATGCTAATGGAAAATGTCGGGATGTTTTTTTTTTTTTTTTATTCCGCCGTGCGATTAGCATGCACACAATGGGGCCGTGTTGAGCGCATGCCATATTCGGCGTGGCCCCAGAAGCCCCTGGCACCCCGGCACCAGAGCCCAGGGGCAATGGCAGCATGAGAATGAAGAGCGGTCCAGGCTGGAGGGGACTGGGGATGCATACAGACGAGAGGCCTCACACAAAGTGACAAAAGCGCCTCGGGGTTTTTTTTTTTTTTTTTCTGTCCTCCGCTCTGTCAGTCCTCCCATCTTTCTTCCACTTGACTGATTCTCATCAGTGAACCGCTGAATGATGATGATAGAAAAGATGTAGACGATTATTTGAATAAAAAAAAAAAAACTGAAAATTTTTTGGCGCTTCCCGTCTTTCCTCAGGTCGTCGTTGTTTGTGTTTGCAAAGCCGCATTGTTTTGGCCTCACTGTTTACAGCCCTCTCATTAGGCGCATACTGTGATTTACAGCTTTTTAATCGCAGATAATGACTGTGATTGGCGCGGTGGGCGGCGACTCCGCCGCACCTGTTGGTTCACCGCTGAAACAACACGCTGCCCCCCCCCCCTTTTATTTTAGATTATTATTTTATGTGCTTTTTTACCCAATCGAACAACAGACCAGGTGCCGCTTCAGGCTGGACTCGTACCAAAGAAGCGGACCGACGGCTCGGGCGTGGATCAAACGGCGGCGGACTGAAAGAACCCGTCTCGCCGGCGGCGAGCGAAGGGCGCCGTGCCCGACGGAGCAAGGAGATTTTGTTTACTCTGCGAAGGATAACTATCCTATCAGCTCTTCACGTGTGCTTCCAGCGATGCAGGTAAACAAGGAGGATTTGAAATGTCTCAACTGGAGATGAAGAAAAGATCCACACAAAGGAAACTTCAGCTGCGGAAATCCGTCAGAACAGCAAACATTTCTGTTTTGTTTTCATCGATATATGTGTAAATACCTGAGAGACACTGCAGACATCATTTATGGAAGTAACATCAACATTTCGAGAGAAAAAACTTCAAAGTGTGAAAAAAAAGTACCGAAGAAGCAAGTTTCAGTCATGAACATTCATCATATGAAGGTTTTTTGTTTTTTTTTTCCCCAAGGAAAGAATCTGACTAAGAAAAAGAAGCACAAGAGGTTTCGGTTGCACCGATTCAAGCAAATGAAACACCAAAAGAAGTTTTGTCACAAAGATTCATCGAGGAAAAGTTTCCATTGAAAATGAAGTGAAATTCATAGTATTTTTTGGGAAAAGCTTAAGCAAAAGAAGCAAAGAGCCAAAAAAGATAAGAAACATGACCAGAATCTATTTAACCTTGTGGAAATAGAGGAAGAAAACTCAGCATGAGTCAGCGTCTCAGGCCCCGTTTACGCGATTCAAGTGAAAATGGCGAGAATAAGGACCGGGAGTCGTGACACACCATTTATTATTGTCCACCGACTCGTGGAAGAGCCAAAAATAAATATATACTACAGTTGACGGAGCCTGATCATTTACAGAACGTGTTTGTAGGTGCCATATTAGTTATATAAGTATTTCATGGTAATTTAAGTTCATGGTACAATACATTTAGGATTTATATTAGTTTCGTTATTTAATTGTATTTAAATGTGTTGATTTAAGTTGTAAAATATTAATATTTGCATTATTGATGTTGCACACGAACGTTGATATTTCATTATTTTTTGTGTGGTGGATAAAAATAAGAGCCTGTAGCTTTAAGGAGTTAAGTTTCGTTTTTGAGGCTCGGAAGCTAGCATCGTGCTAAGACCGAGTTAGGAATGTGTACGAAGAGTGTTTGGTTCGAGGGATTTCGTGTGGAACAGGTGCTTGTCTTTTTGTATTTTTTGCCGAATAAATAACATAAAAGAGAGACCACTGTGGAGGACACACTTATTTTAAACGCGCGTCAGCGATAAGCTCCGGTGGACAGTGGAAGGTTTTACTGGAAAACCTACAGTGTTGTTTTTGCCCCTTTACACGACGACGGAGATGAAAGGGGTTTCGAAAGGCGTTCACGCACCGTGGTGTAAACCGACACACGAAATGCATTTTCACTTGAAGCGGTCGCCCTGGTTGTAAACGGGCCCTCATGCTAACTGAAGAACCGAAGTTGTAACTTTAAGAAAGAGCCGCAAGCTCTACAGGTTGTTGGTGGCCTAGGCCACAGACATCCTGACAGAAATCCGATGCTTTGACGAGCACGGGTTCAGAAAGCATCCCAGGACCTGGAAGCTAACCACGTTGAGATAGAGCAGAGGGGGATGGGGAAGCGCTGGTTAATCGGCTGGCAGAAGGAGGAATCGAGGGGACAGAGCGAGGCCTCGGCAGTGACGGCGGGGGGGGGGGGGGGGGGGGGGGTACCTGTGATGGTGTCCGCAAAGACGGGGTCTAACGCCAGCCCCTTGAACACCCCGTACAGGCTGACCCTGTACCAGGTGGCCGGGGAGAGGCCGGCGACGGCGAGGCTGCGAGCGTCGGCGGACGCCGTGTGGTTCTGCCACTCGGCGCCCGTCTCGGCGTCGGTAACCTCGACCAGAAAGGCCTCGAACGCACCGTCGTCCGAGGACCAGGACAAGAGGAAGCCGTCCCACGTCACGTCGCTGATGGTGACGTTGGTCACCAGGGGCTTCTCCTCCTCTGGGTGGCGACAGACACATCGACAACACACAGTGAACAGACGATTAGATCCTCGCGGACCCGGAGGTCAAGCCCACCGCCACGAAACCTCGACATTTCAAAACAGCTTCACACTTTCCACTTTCGAAGATCAAAGACCCCCCAAGATGCTTCCCAATGCGTGTGAGTGGGTGAATGCGATCAACGGCGTGAGGTGCTCTCAGCTCATTGCTCAATAAGTGAAATCCATTTACCATTTGAAGGCAATAGACGACGTCTGAATTGACTTTTCGGCGGGGGTTCCACAACCCCGTCCACTTGGAAATGTCTTCTTTCACCCAAAACGCTTGTTCGGTTTAACTCAAAGTTTGGGGCTTCAATATGTAGACGATTTGCAAGGAGTATGCGTACTTGTTTGCTCCCGTTTTTACCGATCAACATCAAGTCATTACAACACGTATCAGACATTTGTCTTCTTGTTCGGCTAATAAACTGACATCGTATAGTCAAAAGAAACACGTAAAAGTGATCATGTAGCGCCATATTCCATCAAATCCAACGCAAAACTCACACACTCGAAGACCTTTGATAGGATTCAAAAAAATTTTTTTTTATCCCTTGTTCGGAGACACGCCGCACGCAACCAAAACAGAAGACGCGCCTCTGCTTCGCGTGTGAACGAGCCCATCTGCAACAAAGGGCCCGACGCCGACGAGCTCTCGTTTGTGTTTTCAATCATTTCATTTTGCTGTCGGGAGAGAAAGAGAGAGGACGTGGAGTGGAAATATTCCCTCTATTTCCACTACAAAAGGCCAGAGGGAACAAACAGGCTCATTATCGGCGGGGCCGCCTGCAGCCGTCTCCTCTGTATTACCATATAAGTGGGAAGACGTAAAGAGGGAAAGCGGCGGGCGGACATGCTGATGCAGCTTGTGCGGCATTAATGGCCGTGAACGAGCCATTAACGTCGGAAGGTGCAGCGTAGCCCGGCCGGTGAGGCAGAAGTACGCTGTCCACTTCAAACCTGTGGTGGTTGTGGGGGGGGGGGGGGGGCGTGCAGAGCCTCGTGCGGCGGACTGTAATTGGAGTCCATTGTGTGTGCAAGCATTCAGAGAGCAGATTAGAAAGAGATGGAGATAGATGGCACAGGTAAACATCAAGGCGGCCATTATCCTCTCCTCACTGAGTGCAGAGTAAATGGGATGGGAGACAATAGGAATGTGATGGGCAATGTGGGGCAGGGTGGGGGTGGTGGTGAAGTGTGTGTGGGGGGAGGTGGGTGGGGGGGGGGGGGGGGGGGTGCTTTGCTGGAATCAGCTGATCACTGAGAGAGGCACATGGATGAGGGGAAGTGCATTTACTGCATGTTGTGACTGATGGTGATCTGGTCCTGAGAGATGTGACTCAGCAATGCAGGGTTCAGATGCATAAAGACAATTAGCACTGTATTATCAGACACACAAAGATTATGTCTTAAATGGTGTAAAGATTAAATCAGTCCTGGAGTCAGAGTATATGTAATATATATATATATATACATTTCTTTGCCAGTAACTTAGATGTATATACATTTTTTCTTTGCATTTTTTTTTCCAATGTTAACATTTCGTGAATGCTAACATGCATTAGATTCTTTTTAGGTTTAAAAAAAAATAAACATCAAATAGCAACGTGTTTGTTTTAAGGTGGTCTGAAGTGGTTCTTTACAGACTCAAGTGCTCAGTTGACGGAAAATAAGGAGAAACGATGGCTTTTTGCCCAATTAGCACAGGAAGAAAGGCTGGAATGTGATTAGAAGGAACTTCCCAACATCTAAAGTCAATAATAATAATAATAATAATAATAATAATAATAATAATAATAATAATAATAAAAGTTAAAAAAATCTATCTTTTTTTTACCATTTTGGTAAACCCCTCTTGAAAATCTATTTCTTTTGCTCCCAAGACCAAAAGAAAAGCAGTTTATCTTCACTGTACATCCGAGCTTTGTGTCGTGACGGACGCTTTCAATCAAGCCATGCAAGTTAGAAACATGTGAAAATCAAATGTTCCCCACAGATATCGCCCCGTCATCCAGATATCTTGCATTTGATCCACACTCCTTCATGTGTTAGCAGCAGCATCTCATGTCAGTCCGGAGGCAGCGTCTTCAACCTTCCCGACGCTGCAGCACAGATCACCTCCACGCATGCAGGGCGGCGATCTTGCTATTTTTCATGCTTTACGCGCTCTCCGGTTCTTCAGTGGAGAACCGAGACGTTCATGCACGACCGTCACGAGAGGTCCAACGAGCCGATGGGAGGCTCGTAATAAGAAATAAATAAATAAATAAATAAATAAAACCAAATCTGGCTAAAGTTCGGCCAGAAATTAAACCCCTGTCAAGAAAATTTGCTTCAATAGTGTTTTTTTTGTTTGTTTTCCATTGCACAAATCCAGGTTTTGGATAGGATATCTTTCATCTTTTGATGTTCTGCTGTAATGGCGTCAGTTAGAGTAGATCTTCATCCAGTCTCATGGTCGGTGGTTCAATCCCCAACTTCACTGTGAAAGCAAAGCACTCCCGATGGAGGTGGTCAACATCTTGTCCGTCATCGGTCCGATGAAAGAAATGTCTGAGTTGAATCATAGACGGATCATAAACTGGAAGTCTTGGTAGGGTTGTTCACGAATAACACAATGACGACGACCCTTGTGAAATAACCTTGTGAAATAAATGAGTTATAACATGGTGATTAGTTTACAAAAACTCAACACTTAATTCATGGAAAGATTTTCATTGATCGATTATTTCATGTTTGTTAGAAATTAGAAGTAGAATCAAGAAAATAAATTACTGAAAAAGAAGTCCAAGAAATGTTACGATCGTCTAGTGAAGTGTTTTTATCGCAAATCGTATCGCTACAACATTATATAACATTATATAACAACATTACTGTCCAATTGCAAATTACTAATTAACTCATGAGTTGAAAAGAAAAAAACAAAACAAACATCTAATGCACAACTTATATCTTACGCACTGCGCCTTTAAGTGGCGGCTGCACTGCTGTTCCTATTCGCAGTCAGCCGATTAAATTCGGGTCTGTTTCTGCAGGTTTTTCACGTTGAAGCTGCATTAAATTTCATCTGTAAATATCCTTATGTTGAGAATCTTGTCACAGCTCGGTGTTTGCTCTCTCGCTCCTCTGAAACATTACAGATCGGGACGTTAACCCTTCTCGATGATTGTCAAGTACAAGACGAGCCCCACGGCCACATTTCACCTCCGCCCCCCCCCCCCCCCCCCCCGGAAAACCGAGCGTGATCCGTGTCTGGAGACGATAAAGTCTGTGGATCGGGCCGGGTCGGTGGATTAGAGGCGGGTGGGTCGGTGGGGTGTGTGTGTGTGCGTGTGTGTGGGTGGGTGGGTGTGTGGGTGGGGGGGGGCTTATTCTGGAGACAATGTTTGAACAGGAGTCGCAGCATGTGGCCTTTTATCTGACACAGCCCGCAGTTCATCGCGGTCAAATCGCACAAAACCAGAGGGGAGCAGGGCTCACGCCAACAATTATCACATGAATGAACAATGCGCAGGGCGCACACATGTCCGCACAATCCCCCAGACACACACACACACACACACACACACACACACACACACACACGCACACACACACTCGAGTCATTCATCTAATATATTAGCCTCATTGCTGAATTATGCACGTGCTACGCGTGCGTGCGTGTGTGTGTGTGTGTGTGTGTGTGTGTCTGCGTGCATCTCATTACAGACACGCATTATAAATACAAACACTCAGGCTTTCATTATATCAGATTCTCATTTCACAATTATCTCCAGTTAGCACAGTGCACTAGCTTAGCATAATGAATAATGGGGAAACTCGAGCCTTTTTTGGTAAAACTGCAAAAAAAACAAAAAAAACAAGAGAGCAATTAGGAAGTAACTATAACCGCAGCCCGCCTCACTACAACCTTCACAGGCGCGTGTCTAACGCCAAAGATTCTCTCCAGCTATCAAGGCTAGCTATGTAGGCTAGGACCCCGTTTTCATAACAGTGAAAATACACCATTTTTGCATTTTCATTTGAGAAAACTTTCCAACGTTTTGAAAACGTCGTCTGTTTACAACGGTGTAGCTAGCATGCCAGGCCACGAGGTGGCGCTGTTGGTTGCTTCTGTCATAAAAGCCACACAAACGTGCGCCCAGAGAACGAGTGACGATGCTCTGGAGGAAAACATTGTTCATATTGTCAACTGAGCATGTCTACAACAACTGTTTACTCCAGCCGTAGTGATATGTGCATGTTTTGGAAAAATTGCGTTTCCACGGAGACGGAGTGGGAGCATTTTCAAGCATTTCCCACTCAATGGCACTTTTCAAAAAGTTGCATTTCTAGCATTTACTTAGCACACTTTGTGCAAGATTTCAGGCTCGATGTGTTGAAATAGCACTGGATCGCTCTCTCTGAGGCGCACACACACACACACACACACACACACACACACACCGTATATTCTCTTTGGCAGCGTGCAATCCTCCCAGAAATGCAGCAAAAGATAGTTTTTCCAGAACTTTTCCCTCATGCCGTATCGACGTTCGCCCGTAGCCATGCGTTTAATGGGCACACGTTGCATAACAGGAAGATTTATATATGAAATATATTTGTCTTGGAGGCACAAAAAAATGTACCACAATCAGCCCATTTGTCTTCACTTGTTTAAGTTTAGAAAAAAAAAAAGGCGGGGGGGGTAAACTAGCAGGGGGGGGGGGGAGTAAAAAAATAATCCCACATGCTATAAATGAGCCTTGATGGGGGGAGGTAGAGACAGAGTGACTTACATTCAGAAGCTAACAATGAATTCAATTCATTGCCTGGGTTTGGCTGCCGTACTGAAGGACAGAAAAAAAAAAAAAAAAAAAATGAACCTCTGGTTAATGAGAACTTCTCTTGTTCTTTAACGCTGCGCCACCAGCTCCAAGCCGTGGTGGAAACGGCGGGCTGCGAGACGCCCGGCGGTCCCGCACGCCAAGTCTCACTCCGCTCCGGTGGCATTGCGGACCAGCGGCGCTTTAAATCGGATCGGATTTCCACGTCGTTTAATGTGTCTTTTACACTCAAAGCCACTTTGCAATAAGTGCTGGAACAGCTGCACACATTACAACGTCTGCTTCCTCCGCGAGTCTCCCAGGGGCGGAGCGACGGTCTCCACCAGATATTAAAGAGCTAAAATCCACTTTATAGGTGAAATACAGAAGCAAATATCTGGATTGAAACTAAAAATTGAGGCTAAATTACAACTTCTTCCACTCGATCCTTCCCTACACCCAGTTAAACTTGAACTTTTTTGTATTTGCATATTTTTGAGTTATCCAAAAAAGACTTTGGCCAATTGATGCAAATTGACTCATGAAGTTCCATGTATTTTCAATATCTGCCTTCCTGTGGAGTTTAAGTGTAATCTTATATAGCGTTAGCAGTTTCGATCCTCACGGATTGGAGAAAAGTTGGCGTGAGCGATGCTAACTTGCACCGTTTTCCACAAACTATATATTTGAGTGCATTGTGTGAATGCAGCATTAGCCGTATTTGCTACGGCTAATGATGTATCTGTGTTGACGTCTGATTCATTGGAAAAACTAATACATGAAGACTTTTACACCCGGAGCTGATACAGAATCTGTGGAAAAACGTTAGCGCTTGTAAACGCGGCTCACCTAGCTTCCTCAGACACGATTAATTATCTTCGAAAAATGTAAAAATAAACTTTTTTTTCCCCTTTACAATGCTTGGTATTATCTAACTAGCTTGGCCCTCCAAGGGGAAGCGAGTCACACTGTTTTCTACAAACACAAGGTATTTGAGGGTTAAATGCTAATGCTACATTTGTGGTGCACTGGAATAAAAAAAAAAAGAAAATTAGCTCCAGGCTAGAAAAATTCAAATTATAGAAATATCGATGTGCAGCAGCGAGTACATCTCTGCATATGAGACAGTGAAGCACTGGAGATTCAAATCCTTTTTTTACAAAAAGCACATTCTTATACCTGAAATTAGCGAAACGGATGGTCATTATCTGCCCCACTCTTTTCTGCAAACCGAAGATGTTCGGCTCTGAATGCTGAAGTGAAAGTTAAAACCGTCTCCCTTCCATCATGGACATGGATCACAAACATGAATAAAACATTTGATTAATTAAAATAAAAAAAATCTGTCGAATCGCAATCAAAGATTTATGTCGTATCGCAAATATCCGTCTGGCGCTGACCTGTGGGGGCGGAGATGGTGGCGGGCACGCTGGTCCGGCGGCCCCTCTCCGCCGAGATGCTGACGGTGTACAGCATGCCGGGCGTCAGCCCCCTCAGGGCGTGCGACTCGGCGCCGCCGGGGACCACGTCCTCGGCCCTGTGGCCGTCGGCCGACACGTAGACCAGCCGGTAGGCGTCCAGCTTGGCCAGCGGGCGCCTCCACTCCAGCGCCATGGTGGTCTCCGTCACCTCAGCCACCGTCAGGTCTTTGGGAGCGTCCAGGGCTGGTGGGTGGAGGGAGGGAGGGGGGAGACGAGAGTTTGTCACAGAAGTCACTGAAGTGCTGAGGCAGGAAACTCGTGATTTGAATTGTTACACACAAACAGGAAAGCGAAAAAAATGCGTTTATGATGGTGACAAAAAACCTACAAAAGAAGATACTTTCTCATTGCCGATGTATAGTTTCTTTTCTATTATAAGATATGCTTACAAAATAAAAGCATCGAGGAAGGGGGCAGTGGAAGTAAATGTATTAACTCGACGTAGTAGAAAGTTTATCTTAGACTCCGTTGACACAGCAGCGCAAAAATACTGCGTTTTCATTGTTAAACTGACAAGTAAACAGGGTCTAAGTTTGTTCAGAAGACAGCCCTGAAAATAGGCCTGTTAAAGTGTGGCGGTCTCACATTCAGGGTCTAAAAAGAAACAAGAGCAACATCAAGGATGAGCTGGTTCAGCGTCAGGTGACTTGATGACCAGGCGCTAGCAGCACATGGTTTATAATGAGTCAAGGGCCCGCGTGCAACGGTTTTTGGTCAGAGTCACTGAAAACACTACTTTTTTTGGCTCGTCTCTGTGAGGAGCAGGCGGAACCGGCGCGGCGATAGCTGAAGTGAAAACCCAGCGGGCAAGAAAATCCGTGTGAGGAAGGAAGCGAGGAGACCGTTGCATAAAATACTTATAAAACTGCAGGAATCCAGGAAACATCTGAGAAGTTTGGCAAAGTTTTGGAAAAGGAGTCTGGCTCCGATTGAAGGAAGAGTTTTCTTTTTTGCAGGATCAATTAGAGTTCGCGAAGGGAACTGTGATGGTGTGTTAAAGTGCGTTATAGTCGTCCCAATAAATTCCACAGGTAACGGGGCCGTACATTCCCGGCTTTTTCCCGGTAAGTGCAGACTAATGAGGGGCCGGATGCACGCTTCGCGTTTCGCCTTCATACGACACCGAGACGACGTGATGAATTCCTCACGATGGGATTCATGGATACCCCAAAGTGCAGTGAAAGGCGTCTCACCGGTCACGGCGTTGGTGGTGGTGGGCAGACTCTCCCGCTCCTCTTTCACCGCCGTCACTCCCATCCCGTACTCGGTGCCGGGCCTCAGACCTGCAGGAGTACATTGGAATTCAGAAACGAGCTGTGATATGGAGATTTGATAGAAAAAAAAAAAAAATCCCTGTCATGTTTCTGTTTCCAGCGAGGCGAACGAGGGGAAGACTCTGTAGTCAAGTGGCCAGCTGTTTGGGCTAAAAGCTCTGGTGCCTTTGGAAAACACACACACACACACACACACACACACACACACACACACACACACACACACACACACACACACACACACACACACACACACACACACACACACACACACACACACACACACACACACACACACACACACACAGACACACACACATACAAAAACGCTCTCTTGTGGCGTGATTGCACAATGGATCGCAGCCTAATTGCGTTTCACGGCGAGCCTGTGGCTCCGCGGAGCGCCGGGCCCGCCCGTATTTGCATTGATGGATCTATAGGGCCCTTGTCGCGGCGCGGGAACGCTCCTTGCTATGATACCGCCGGCTCCGGGGGCCCTTTGGTCCCCCACAATTAAGCCCTCTCCAGGACTGATCGCCTCTAATTCCTTTATTAACTCCCACAGAGGTCATCGCACACCGAGTCCTGCAGCATGAAATTACACCTAATGCCCAGGAAACTCATTATCAATAAAATCACGAGCGTGAAGGCAATTACAGATAATAAGTGTGTGAAAGAAGTGCTGAGGTGTGTGTGTGTGTGTGTGTGTGTGTGTGTGTGTGTGTGTGTGTGTGTGTGTGTGTGTGTGTGTGTGTGTGTGTGTGTGTGTGTGTGTGTGTGTGTGTGTGTGGAGCTGAGTGGGGTGGGGGGCGTCGGCTGAATGGACACACTGCTTTATTTCCGCGGGACGGGCCTCCCAAGGACAAAGACGGGGTCCAGACAAAGACACAACAAGCCAGTTTTTTGGGGTGTTTTTTTTTTTTTTTTTTCAACATGTTTCTCATGGTTTTTTAATGCTGCTTCACTGTGGCATGTTGAGCAGAAACTTAACTCCCAAGTTAAAACACACACACACACACACACACACACACACACACACACACACACACACACACACACACACACACACACACACACACACACACACACACACACACACACACACACACACACACACACACACACACACACACACACACACACACACACACACACACACCCCCGCCTGGAAGCTTTGTGATGTCAGCGGTGCAGAACGGCGAAAACGAGTAAAAAAAAAAGGAAAAGAGAGAGAGAGAGAAAAAAAAAACAACAACCTGCTGTTGGTCCGCTTAACGAGTGAATGCCAAAAAACCCCTCCTGGGTGGTTTTCTAATAAAGTGGAGGCTTTTGTGGACGAGGCAAACATTTCACGACGCGGGACAAAGGGAACCCATTTTGGAAAATGAGCAGGCTGAACGTAACACCGAGCGTCTAACAGGGACACTTGCCCCGAGAATTAGGAGACCAAACACTCCACACTGTATCTCTCTCTCTTTTTCTTTTCTTTTCTTTTTTTTTTTTAACTCTCTGCTGTTCATTGGGATGCAAAGTGGTAATGAGCCGATGTGAGAACCGGGGTGAGACAGCTCTTTCACTCCGCAGGAGAGGAAGGGCTTTATTACTGGTTAAACAGCCTCTGATGTGCTTCATTTCTCATTTGAAACGCCTTCATGAGACGCCGTGAATTCTAAATATTGTTGGTTTTCGTGTCTTACAACTTGAGTGAATCATGTTATCTGTTGCTTTCGGGTTAATAGAGAAGTAAATACGGACTTTTGAGAGGAATGTACAGAAAAAGCTGTCTTATATCTTCAATGATAATCATTACAGGTCTTCAAGAAGGACTTAGATTGTGTTGCAAGGTAACTTTCTTCCAAGATGAAACTCTGGAAGCTTCAGAAGAAGCTGCAGATTATCAAGGTTTTTAAGTTTAAACTTTAAACTTTTGAAGCAGAGAAGTTTAGTTGCATTTTGGATTTCCCTTTACATGATAACCAAATGCTCAGTCTGTCACCGTGGAGACAGATGGACATTAAGAACAATATGTCATTACTCTCGGAGTTTTATTTTGACAGTCACAGTATAGCAGCATCCCATTTGTCTCTTCTCCACACGAATGTCACTATTGTTAATGTTTATATCGTATCGTTCTCTGCCACAAATTTGCGTGATTTCATTACGAAAACAACTAACAGCACCCACTAGTGGCCCGACGTGAAAACTACATAGTTTTCCATGCGTTGATGTGTAAACGCGAAACTTTTCTGTCGAAAATTATGGCGTTTTTCTCAGAAAAATGCAAAAACTATGCAGGACGAGACAGGACCTTATTTTATCACTTCGAAAAAGTTGGTAATACTGCATTACTATATTGATTGCTTAGCTCCTCATGTCCCACCTAACTTTATTTCAGGTTTGTGTTTTTATTCTTAAAGCTCCTGAATAAATGTGGTTGAAAGCTGTGAGCAACGCCTGTGGTTAGTCCTGCAGTCGGTGTAAATGTGCGACGACTCCTGGCTGGCCGGTGTGTGAGCCTGTGGGTTGTGGTACCGGTGATCTTGGCCTGCGTGGAGCCTTTGGGTCCCGGTGGGAACAGCAGCTCCCCGTGCTCGCCGCCGGACAGCGGCCCGTACTTGATGCGGTAGTTGTCCACGTCGGCGCGGCTGTTCCTCCACTCCAGGGTGATGCTCTCGTCCGTCAGCTCCACCGTCTGCAGGTCCGTGGGGGCGTCCAGGTCTGCGACACAGAACGTGGGCGTACAGTTAATCTCACCTTCCACTGTATGTACAGGAGCTGCACTTCTCTATGACCTACGGAGCATCTTCCTCCACGAACTTCCAGATTATAGAGCATCTTCAGTTGTAGCCACATTAGCAGAACATTAAGATAAGATGGACTTGGACTTTCTTTATTGTCATTGCACGGTACATCACACTGTGACGAACTGGCAACGAAATGTCGTTGCTTAGCAACCGGTAAAAAAAGGCATTAAAAAAAACGTACTTAAATATATTTAAAAAAGTAGTGCAAACAGTCAAACAGTTAAAATAAGGTGCATATGAACGATAAATAAAAGAGCAGGATGAGAAATGGCATAGATTAAAATGTAATAATTGCACAGTGTGATATTGCACAGTATGATGTTATAACGTTATTTGGCATTTTGGCATTTAGAAGCCAGATAAGATAAGATAAGATAAGATAAGCCTTTATTGAATCTCACAATGGAGAAATTTACTTCTTACATTCTGCTCTTAATGACACTCATGGGTATGAAAGACAAGAAATGTGCAAACAGTTAGGTAAGAATAGAGGTATATTATATACTATCAAGAACCCTAAGGACCAAAAATATTTACAGTAAGAGTAATAATAAGTAGATAAAAAATAGGACTAAAAAATAAGATAAAAATCACAAACTATAATAAAGTATAATAAGTTCTAAGGGGAGCAAAATATACAGTAAGATGAGATACAAGGAAAATAAACTATGATGGGGGCGGGGGGCAAAGTGTAGAATAGGTACTGGAATAAGTACTGGTATTATTTTTTTACTATAGTATGTTTATTACATACTATAGTAAAAAAAAATAATACCAGTGTTGGCAGTGCAGGTTCAGTCGTAACAAGTGGTCAATTAGTGACGTAGATAAAGTGGCATTAATTTTTACTTAATATTGTAACATAATCTAAAACGAATGAACAACTTAAAAGTGTTTAGCAGAAATAATCAGTACACGCTGATAAATGGTGTGATTGTGGCAGAGAAAGGGAAAAGCTTGTCTCTGGACAGAGTCTCCCTAAAAACACAGCTGGACAGTGAAAGTCAGCGTGATCCTTGATAATGAAATCCTCATGCAGACTTAAAAAAAAGCCACAATTTTCTGGCTCATTTTCCGGTTGCCACAGGTGTTTTTCTTTCCTCCGTGTTCCTTCCCTTTTCCCCTACAGAGTGATCGACTTTCTACTTAAACCCGCAGACACCTTGGCCCCCCCAACTGGCCCGCGGAGCGACGGCCTCACCTGTGACGAAGGACTCGTAGACGGGGTCGCTGCCGCGCTCGCCCTTCCTCGCCGTCAGCGTCACCTCGTACTGGGTGTCGGGGCTGAGCCCCCCCAGGTGGTACTGGGTGTCGGTGGGGGACATGTCCACCGCGCTGCGCTCCGCCGGGCTGGAGCTCGGCCCGTACGAGATGCTGACGCCGTCCACGTCGGCCACGGGCTGGAACCAGGTGATCAGCGCCGTGGTGTCGGTCACGTCGCGGACGTCCACCTGGCTCGGCGAGTCGATCACTGCAGGGGGGGGAGGGGGGGGGGGATTTCATCAGCAACAGTTTCTTCAACTTCTGTGCAAATTGTACCTTCAATTTGAGTTGGGAAACATTTCTGTCTGTAGTTTCTTGGGTTTCAAACGTGTGTTTGAGGTAAACTGGGGAACGTCAACCACCTGCCGCCAGCCTCAGCTCGGATTAGCACCAACGACAAACCACAGCTGGATCAAGAAAGTCTGGTTGAATTGAGTCAATCATCTTCAAGTGAGAAAATGAGAGTCCTTGTAAGGAACTGATGTTTTAAAACGTCACTTTCTCACACGGATAACCTTCATGCTTAATCGCCAAAATGATGTGATCCCTCAATGGTTTGATCCGTTTCGTTGCTGGTCAGTGGAGGTATGACGGGCTGGAGCTCTCCAGTTTCTTACTTCACCTCAAACAAAAGAGTCCTGCCGGTTAAAACTGGTTATTCGGGTTAAACATTCAACTATTGTGTAGCGTTGTACTGTAATTTAAACGGAACGCTATCAGACTAATCGTCTCATTTCCTCCTCCAATCCAACATGTATTTCACACAAAAGCATCAGAAACGTATCTGATCGGCGTTGTTCAGACTCGGGATGCAGAACAAATCACAGATTTTATCGTTATCGCGATATAAACATCTGTAATAAATGTATCTCTAAAGACTGAACTACACTAAACGATGTGTCCGGAATTTCAAGCATGAAGGAAAACTTCAATAATTAAAAAACTGTGCAATTAACTCATTTAAAAAAAATTTAATTGGTTCACTATTTATTTCACACGACGTGGGGTGACGGGGCAGAGCTCAAGGAGGAAGTTCTAATGTTGTGGCTGACTGGTGTGTCTTCCATAATGAGTATAAACCTGCGATCGGCCCTCTCCCTCAGACGGCCAAAAGTAAAACGTTGGGAAAAGCTGCGAAGGCGTGAACATCGGGGAGTCGTACGCGCGAACGCAGTCGAGTCTCCTCGGCTGAGCAGGTGCCTCCATGAGGTTTATTCAAACTATTTTCAGATCCGATCCCAAAAAACGCCGTGAAGGGCGTCTTTTCACCGCCCGCTCAGATTGATTTGTCACACGCAGGCAACTTGGGGAAAGTCAAGCCTCTGCGCCGGGCTGATAAAGGGAAGGATCTGCATGTGAGCTTAACACAGATTTGAGTGCGAGAGGCTGGCGATGGCGCTCCGCTGGGAGGCCGGCGTCCCTCCGAGTCTGACTGCCTGAATGACTGCAGCCTCCCACACATGGCGGGAGGGAGCGAGAGAGAGAGAGCGCGAGAGAGAGAGAGAGAGAGAGAGAGAGACTCTTCACACAATTAGCTCCACAGCATGCAAATCCCACAGTGTTGCTCTCGCAAGCTGCTGTAATGGGAAACATTAAGAGCCTGAGTGACATGAAGAACTCTCAACCTCCCTAATCCGAGCAGAGCTGTGTGTGTGTGTGTGTGTGTGTGTGTGTGTGTGTGTGTGTGTGTGTGTGTGTGTGTGTGTGTGTGTGTGTGTGTGTGCGTGCGTGTGTACCTGCATAGTGTCGTCTCACAAAGTGCAAATCTGTGCATGTTTCAGCTTGTATGTTTGTGTTTACGTGTGTGTATTTATCACCACGTGCGCTTAAGTGTGTAAGCATGCATGTGTGTAAATTGGTTTGTTTATTTAGTTTTAGATTTTTTTATTTATTATATCGAGGGTCTTGCTCACGGGACCCACGGTGCACGTTGTGTGAGGAAACACACGCGCACACGGAGAGAACACGCAAAGTCCACACAGAAAGGCCGCGGTTGGTATTTGAACCAGGATCCTTCTCTTTAAAAAAAAGATCCAGACTCTTTAAAAAAAAAAAAAAAAAAAATCCATATTTTTAATAAAAGAACAAGAGTCAAACTTTTGATTAAAAAAAATCCAGACTATTTAAGAAAAAATAAGAAAAAGATCCAGACTTTTTATAAAAAGATCCAGACTTTAAAAAAAAAAAAAAAAGATGTAACAGCAGCCATGAATCATTCGAACCAGGCTCAGAATATTCGAGTTGGATTCTTTACGTTTACCTCCTATAATCCGACTTTAAAGTGAATTTCTCCAGAAACAGAACATGTTCCAGCGACACGGTAAAGAGCTTCTCGTGCATTAAACCTGGAGAACCAACACCAGAACTGAGTTGGTTTGTTAAACTCTAGAAAATCCGAGTCCAGTTCATGATGTCCACTGCAGCGTTCGTGTCTGGTGGTATTTCCACGCAGAACATTTTCACACCATAAATAATGGGTGACCTGCTGCTGGTCGGAGCTGCCAGGAACCGAGGTGGCGAGCGTCCGCAGCGCCTGCTTCAAACCGGCGCGTTGAAAGGCAAAACTCCCGCGGGACGGACCGGGCGAGCGTGGTCCAGGTTTCAGTTTCAGCCACGCAGCCTTACTTTTTGAAAGAAAACACACGTTTAACAACTCGGAGCAGAGTTTTAATGATGACCCCCTCCGCTTCCCTCCCACTCCTTCCAACTGGGGCGCCTGAAATAGTCTTTAAAACAGAGCAAATTCAATAAACAGTGTGGCCGTCGTGAGCTGGACTCAAAACAATCTGAAGCGAAAGAACAACGGGTTCACTCAGACTCTTTCAGATCGATGTATAAATGGACTTCTTCATGAAATACGGCATGAAAATATACGATTAAATTAAACTAAACTCAAAGTCCTCATGTACGCGAAATACATTACCAGAGGTTCCAGAGATTTGCTCAAAAGTGTTCAGACGTTTCATTAAAAACATGTTTTAATGTATTTATAGTGATAAACTGTGTAAGCTTGGTAAAAAAAAAAAATAATAAAAAAATCTAAAAATGCATCAGAATTCCTATGCTATGCTAACGAGGCTAACAATCCGGCGAGCGGAAAGAAGACCGGCTACACATGGTTAGCATGCTAAAATCGTATTTGAATGACAAATGATTGAACAAAAAAAAGGAGAGAGAGAATTTCTTTAATGTGTTTCTTGGACTAAAGGAACAAAAACGACATTTGTTAATCTAATAGTTGTGGAAACTCCCTCGCAGCGTGCGGCTAGCGAGCTAACGCTTTTTAAATTCGGGGTCATTTCCTGTCGACATCAAAAGATGCGTAAAATGAATGAAGCAGTTTCTGTGGTGCGTTGAATCGTTCTCCAGATTCCACTCCCACCCCCCCCACCCCCCGACTCCATATTGATCTCCTCCTGCTCGCTCCTCCGAGCCTCACAAACCCTCGGTCTTCATCGTGACGAAGGCGATGGAGGAATCTCATCGCCTGCCAATACGTCTGAGGTTCTCTTTTTAACTACGCGCGCTAAATCACAACAATGCGGTGACAGCTAATGAGCCGGGTCGCTCAGGGATGAAGCGTCAGGCTGTTTCCTGTACCGACGGGCGGCGAGACGGATAAATCAGATCTGGGGAAGCAATGATCCCGCATGAAGGATTTGAAATGTGACGGCTCGCTGTTTGCGTTCCCTTCCAACAGCCGCAATTTCTGGGGAGTCGCAGCCGTCAGGCCACGTGTTGGAAAAAGAAAAGGTCGCATCGATTCTCTGCAAATATCACGGAGTGATCGGATGCGCGTCTTTCATTACTGGACTGATGAGCAACAGCTTTCAGATGTGACATCCCCCGCGTCTCGCCTCTCATCTCTTTCTGTTTCCGTCGCATTACTTGAAGGTTTCTCCTGGAAAACCTTCAGTTTAATGAAGTCTGTGCCTGACTTCCTTCCACGCATAACAGAAAGTACAGTTCTGACTTGAAATGATCTGTTTCAGACAAGCTTTTAAAAGCTTTCGTCAATATTGGCTGGCTGTTTTTTCTCCATTAACCATTTTTTTTTCTGGTGTGATTAAAAAATTTAGAGAAATCAATCAAATCGTTGCGATTTCAGCACCGTTGTCGTGTAAACTTTCACTTTTATCACGTAAACGGGGCTTAAAATGAGCTGCAAGGAGACGCAAAGTTTCAGTTTCTGGTTCTGTCCATTTTTCCTCAAACTGCTGAGAAAGAATAACAGGGTTTTCTACAAAACTAGCATCGGAACACTCTTATTTTGAAAGTGATAATCCCTCCTGTCTGGCGTTAAAACTCCCGTCTGCTCCTCATATGTAAAAAGCTGTGAAGTCTTTGATCTCTGAGGTAAAAGCGCCTCAGTGTGACACTATTGTTTTCATACTTTCTACACTATTGATTTGGAAGTAAGACAGTACATAACCTTTCTCCTGTGCGTCCAGTTGGGAGGCTTGTCCGCTTCCTGACATCATATTTTAGGGGGAAGAGGAGGACGACTACTCATTTATAAGCAGGAAAACGGTTCAAAAATCATCCGGAGCTTGAAAAAGGAGCAGATTTCAAACCTTTTCGGTAGAAAATCCAAACAAGCCGGTAAATCGGCAGCTAATTCAGCAGATGTTTTTTTGTTTTTTTCCCTTCTTTTCTGCACCTTGTGTTTGTTGTCTGAATCCCCCGCGGCTCTGCAGCAGCGCGAGAGCGGCAGACAGACGATACATTCATCCCTACCCGGGACCCGAACCGTCGCCAGACAAAAGCTCCGTAAAAACCGGTTAGCGGCGTGACCGGGGAAAAACACTCACTCGTGAAGACGTTGGTGGAGGCCGGCGGTCCACGCATGTTGTTCTTCACCACCGACAGTTTGACCTCGTACTCCTGGCCCGGACCCAGGCCCGACTGCTCAAAGGTGGTCTCCGGACGGCCCAGGGAGTTCAGAATCTCACCGTCCTCCTCTTTCTGCCAAGAGAAACCCCCCCACCACCATATAATAAAAAAAAAAAACAACAAAAAAACACTGCAGTCATCAACCACCACAAAGCCCCGTCCTGGCAGAAAAGTGTAGAAAACCCCAGCTAAAACATACATAAAAGCATTCTGGGTGGTGTTTGGACTTAAGAGCTGACAGCCAGTTGGGTTTAATAGAGTGTGGCTTTGAGCGGATCCCAGCGGCACCGCTTGGAAAGGCTTGTATGAGCGCTCCGAAAGGGGAAAATAATGCGTTAAACAAAGTGACATTCAGCGGGTGCTGTACGGTCGTTTGGAGCTGTCAGGGCTCGCTAACAGTTTTAACTGCTCTGTTTTTTTTTCGCCTTCTGGCTCGGCCCGAGCGTTTTTTTTCCAAGCGGACGCTCGGCCTGAACCTCGTGTGTGTGTAGGTAGAACGAGGAAGAAGAAGAAGAAGCAGAAGCAGAAGGTCAGATATGCTTTCCACCGGAGGAAAATGTGGATAATGACAGGGGGGTGTTTGAGTTCAGCCACAGGACGAGGACTCACGGTGTTTCTGAAGATGAGGTTCCAGCCGTCGAAGGGGATGTTCAGCGGGTCCCACTGCACCTCCACCGACGTCTCTCGCACCGACTTGAACTTCAGTCCCTCGGGCTCCGGGAGGTCTGGCAGGAAAAGGGAGACAAAGGGAACACATTGTCTTCAGCTTTAAACGCTTCATAGCGTCCACCGGCGTTTGGCTTCACCTGGAAGGTTTTGTCTAATCAAAGGTGATCTGGGGAAGCTGAAGGGAAAAACATCGGAATCCAGTATAAGGCAGTGATTGATTTTACTCCATCATCCAGGTTTTAAAGTGGAAATCCAGCTGTGTAGTTGGCATTATAGAGGAGTGTCAAACATAAGGCCCGCGGCCCAACACTGACCCACAAAAGGCTCCAATCCGGTCAAACCATCAAGCAGATGGTAAAAACTTCAAAGAAAACACGGATTTCTAACAGATTTCTTAAGAGTAGTGTACACGACTCAACACCGGGACTCCAGCTGAGACGTCGGTGACGCTGCCATGAAAACTAGCATCAAAGCCACAACCCTAACAAAAAATACTCTAAAGTTTAAATATAAAGGTTATGACACAAATCAACACTGGGGATTGTCAGTGCAGTTTTGTTTTTATTTCATTCACTGCTGTAAAACAATTAAAATGTTCTTCCTCTTCTTTTTTTGTTTTCTTCAGTTCTGACCATTAACTGACCCAAAGACCCGATACCGGTACCGATACCGATACCAGTATCGGGTCAATGGGCCAATACTCGTAATTGTAAAAGATCCTTGATTTTACTCCACATTGAGTATGTTAATTGTTCATTATTATTAATTCATACTTTGTATGAAGTATGAATTAGGCTTTACGGCATTTAATAAGTAGTCATCTGGATACTCCGTAGCAGGTAGCTAAAGGTTAGTACTCATACTTGTACTCGGTATCGGTGCATCCCCAGCAAAATCCACCCACAGAAAACGTCTGGAGACGGCATCAACTCACGTGTGGCCACTCGTGCGGTGACGGGAACGCTCTTCTTGTTGCTCAGCACGGCGTAGACGCTGATCAGGTACTCGATGCCCGGCTCCAGCTCCTGAATGGTGGCCAGCTTCTGGTCGCCGGGCACCTTCATGTCCAGCTCCAGACCCCCGAGGCTGGTGGGCACGTAGGTGATGAGGTACTCCGTCACACGCATCTCGTTCTCCCAGGACAGGCCCAACGACTCCGGGGTGACCTCCACCACGTTCAGGTCTTTGGGTGGAGACACTGTGGGGGGACACCGAACGTCACTCACGTCGGAAACACGGCGACCCGGATTTAATCCGTTTTGAGAAACGTCACTGATGGGGGGAATTTTTTAGGCTAGGCCCTTTTTCCCTGATTTTCATCCCTTTGAAAATTTTAATATGAGCTGCATTCAGAATCTGTTGTGTCTGTGTGGCTGGACAGGCTCCACGATAACAGTTTCTCTCACAGGTTTCTCACTCTGAACTCTTCCTGTTGCCCCTTTTCTGTTTTATGATGCCCATTTTACCACTTTTAAGTGCTGCTCTGGAGGTTTTTTAAGAGAAATACAGTTGTGATGGAGTATTTTCTGTGGCACCATGGCAGCTTTCTACAGTCATACAGTGACATCTAGTGGCCACAGGTGGTATGTAACGTATATTTTAATATATAGATGACTTCTTTACTGTATATAACTTGTATGAGCAGCCAAACGCCTATAAAGGTATGCGTTATTGTCTTGAAAATACGATACTACTTCTTTGGATTTGAATCAAACATAAAATGAATCTGAAGGATTTTCATTAAAATGAGTCGTCCAGATAAAGTTCACCTAAAGATGTACCTTAAAATATAAAAACACATTTCTTAATCAAAAGGTTTTCCTGAATCGTCAGCAGTCATTGATAAATTGTACTTATTTTTTCTTTTCTAGGCTGTATTTTGTATTAAATTTACACGTCTATGGCTAACTTAATAAGCCAGCTAAAATGTGTGGACCCTTACATAACAGTGAGAAACAGGAAGTCTCAGCCTGGTTGTATTTTCACTGTTGTATTTTAACAGACAAAGAACATTATTTTAATTTCAGCGTCTTCCTATTGCCCCCTTGAGTTCACTTAAAGATTTTAGTGATCACTTTGAAAGCCTGCTGGTGTGACATTTGAGAAACGTTGGACCTTTATGAGAGTGTTTTCAGCCTCAGGGCCTCGGTGGGACTGTTAAGTTGTTCCTAAGTGAAATTTAAAGGTGACCGAGGATTTTATATCGGGCCCTCGTTGTTTGAATCAGGTTGATATAAAAATGTTTGATGTGGCTGTGCATTGATCTGTGGAGGGATTTCATCACCTCTTAGTTTTATGACACAATTACATGTTAATTAGTTTTTTTTTTGTTTAATATTCTGACAAGTTCTTTCCGGGCTTGTTGACACGATTTCAAGAGAAACGTAAAACTTTCCCAGAAGCTATAATGACTCTTAAAAATTCAGATCAATTTTTCCATCAAGAAGATACACTTGTGATGATCTAAAATTAAACGTTAAAACATTAAATAAATCCACATGAACCAAACCGAGTTTGTGGTTTGTATCTGAAATACAAGACATTCAAAAGATGCATTAATTCTCCATTATTTCGTGCTGCCAACGTCTAATCAGCTTCCAAAAAACACATTTTTAACTTTTTTCCCCCACTGGATATTTAGCAGGAAAAAAACGTAGAGGCAATTAAAATCCAGACATCAATTCACAAAACAACAGAAAATCAAAGCTCATCGCTCATCATGTGTCACTTAAAATGAGTGGGATCATTTTTCATCCTTGCGGAATGATGGAAACAGAGAAATTCTGCACAGAAAACACAGCGTTCACCAAGGCAAACTGAGGATTTAAAGAGAAAAGCCTTACCAGATGATTTAAATGTGTCTCAGTGGTTTGAACTAATCAGATTGTCAGTAAAACAAACATGAAAGGAATCACTCAGGACTTACAAGTTAATGTTGAGGGCTGCAGAATATTTATAGCTTCTTAAAGAAGAAGCAGTTTTTCATTTCTGTTGGGTTATCACTTATTTGGAAACGACCAAAGAAAAAAAAAGTGTTGGAGCCGCAGAGGTTTTTCTTAAAAATTGAAACAAGCCAGTTCTGGGGCGTCATTCCAGGCATGGGGACGAGTATTACCGTTGGAAGAAAGTGAATTTTGCATAAATTCACTTTCTTTTTGCACAACATTTTGCATAATATTTGTCTCCTCTGGTGGGAAAGGTTACAAAACTCTTACTTGAATCTCTCTTAATATCATCAAAGCTTCTTCCCTGGCGTCTTACCTTCAGAGCAGTCCTCCCCGATGAAGCCCTCGTCGCAGATGCACAGCCCGTTCTCGCAGCGGCCCTGGTCCTGGCAGTCTCCCGGGCAGGTCAGGAGGGAGCAGTCGGGCCCGGTGAAGTCCTTGTAGCACACGCAGCTGCCGTCCACGCAGTAGCCGTGGTCCATGCAGTCGTTGGGGCACGTCTTCTCGCCGCAGTCCTCGCCGGTGAACCCTTTGTGGCAGACGCACTGGCCGTCGACGCAGCGCCCGCGGTCCAGGCAGTCGTTGGGGCAGGTCAGCTCGCCGCAGTCCTTCCCCGCGAAGCCCGGGAAGCACACGCACTTGCCGTCCACGCACTCCCCGCGTCCCATGCAGTCCTTTGGGCAGGTCTTGACGCCGCAGTCGTCGCCGGCGAAGCCCTTGTCGCAGACGCAGCGGCCGTCGACGCAGCGGCCGCGGCTCTGGCAGGCGTTGGGGCAGGAGAGCTCGCCGCAGTCCTCGCCCTCGTAGCCGGCGTCGCACGCGCACTCCCCGTTCACGCACTGGCCGCGGTCGCTGCAGTTGTCGGGGCAGGACAGGACGGAGCAGTCGTCGCCCTCGAAGCCCGGGTCGCAGATGCACTTGCCGTTGAAGCAGTGGCCCCTCTCGTTGCAGTTCTTCGGGCAGGTGAGCTTGGAGCAGTCCTCGCCGCTGTAGCCGGTCTGGCACACGCACTGGCCGCTCACGCACACGCCGCGGCTGTTGCAGTCGCCGGGGCACGTGACCTCGCCGCAGTCCTCGCCGGCGAAGCCCTCGTCGCAGTAGCAGGTGCCGTTGACGCAGCGGCCCCGGTCGTAGCAGTCGTTGGGGCAGATGAGCTCCGAGCAGTCGAAGCCCGTCCACGGGTGGTCGCAGGCGCACTCGTCCTCCACGCAGCGTCCGCGGCCCAGGCAGTTGTTGAGGCAGTTGGTCTGGGAGCAGTCTTCGCCGACGAAGCCGTCCTCGCAGAGGCAGGAGCCCTCGATGCAGTTGCCGTAGTCGCCGCAGTCCGGCAGGCAGAGCTCCAGGCCGCAGTCGTCGCCGCCGAAGCCCTCGAAGCACTCGCACCGGCCGTCCGCGCAGCGGCCCTGGTCCTGGCAGTCGTTGGGGCACTCGGGCTCGGTGCAGTTGGGGCCCTTCCAGCCGGCTTCGCACACGCAGCCGCAGGTCTCCGCGCTCCAGTTCCCCCGGCCGTTGCAGAACGGCTTGGTGGACAGTTCACCTGGACGGAGGGCGAGAAGAGGGAAAGGAAAAGTGAACGGCTGCGTCGTGACGAGGAGTTTACTGGGGTGTGAGTTTACTGAAGTCCCGAGGCACTCTGTGGTTTGGTGACATCACAGATTCAAACGCACGACGGGGTTTCAAGTGAAAACTCATCGTTCTTAGTTATGTTCACATGTGGTCTTGTGTTAAATTGCAGCGATATTGGTCCAGCATTGTAAATGTACTGTGCTCTATTTTCAATACCCCAATCCAGCTGGACCCTAAGTGTCTCTTACTTGGTCTGACAGACAAAGGTATCGCCAACAGAGATCACAAGAGGCTTTATAATATCCTGACCTTTTGCTGCTAGGAAAAATACCCTATCCTTTTGGATTGATGAGTCTGCCCCAACTCTAAGATCATGGTAATAGAATCAGGGACTGCATTCCAAGTGAACTAATTACCTGTATGTCTCACTCAAGATTGGATGCCTTTTGCAGAGTCTGGGATCTTTATTTACAACATGTTGGTCCTACTGTATCATCAACGCTTTTGCGGGGATTCCCGAGGTCAGCGTGATATGCTTTGTGTACAACCTGTTCATCTTCTTGTACTGGGATGTCTGTGTTTTGAGCTGATACCTTATGTGGCTACTGTCGAGAATTGAGAAGTATCTTAATCTAGACAAATGTATATAGTGCTGTATGTGAGCTATTGTGTTGTTGTGTTTGTCGTTTGCTTGAAAATACAATAAAAATATTTTTTTTTAAAAGAAAACTCGTCGTTCTTACGTGTTTTATGAGTTTCTGGAAAGTCTGCATTTACACAGCAAAGTGTAACCCCAGATGTGCACAGGTACATCTCATAAATCTATCCCAGAATCCTCTGCTGCTTAAAATCAGCTGTTGACTTGGTGCGTTAACCCCTGGTGGGTCATTGCCTGATTCCAAACTACTGAAACGTATTGGACTGAAACTTTGATTCAAATTTTATGAAAGTAAAAGTGTTTTTTGATTGTTTTCCAGCCTGAAGTTCAATCGAGAGACGATGAACGATACTCAAGTTAGTGGAGGTGACCTTGGGTCAGAGAACTGAGCAGGTTCAATGTGGAGTCCTTAGCGTGACCCTTGACCCCCATCAGCTCACTGGAGCGCCGACCGCCTCCCAGAAAGAGGATTAGTCAATGAGGAAAAAAGGAATTTCCCAAGGGGATTAATAAAGTATGATTAATTTATTTTTAAATCTAAATAAACCTTTGTGTTCTTTAAGTCGGACGAGTTTGAATATCTTATGCAATTAATGTAAAAAAGGGTTCAAACGTACACTTCTGAAACACTGACTGCATAGATTTAAATATTTGGTATTTAAATATGCATGTCAGGGATAAATAAAGGTTGAAAATGTAACGCATCTAGTTTTTTGGCAACCGCACAGCCGTTTGTTTGTCGGGACAACTATGAAATCAAGCCACTTCTGCATGAGCATTGAAGATAAATTTCATTAGGTTGTGCTTTCTTGTGAGAAATCCGTGTTGGCACTGCGGCTAATCCGAGCCGCCTGGTCTTGAATACGTTCCGCCACTTCTAAACATCACCTCGGGCTGCTTTTGAAATGGAGTTGTGTTCGTTCCACTGCGTAAAAAAGCCGGTAAACACGACCTTCCTCCCCGCAGACGGCGAATGGCTCGAGGCGCTTTTGCAAAATAAGAAATTTTTTCACACGCAGGATAAACTCATTTAAGCACAACCACTCTCGTCCGGGTGGAGGGCGGTGGAGGGTGGAGGCGTACCGGTGACCGGAGCTCCGCAGCAGCCCGCCCCGCTGCCGCACTGCTCCCTGAGGCTGGACAGCTCCGACTCCAGCATCTCCAGCCGGCTCAGGATGTCCTTGATGTCGGGCAGCTGGTGGTCGCAGCCGCACGCCTGCCTGGGGATGTTGATGCGGTGCGTGAAGACGATCTGGTTGTCGCCGTCCAGCGTCTGGTCCATGTGCTCCGTGTTCTGCACGTCCGCCGGGGCGGCGCTCCCGTGCTTGAGGTCGGCGCCGCCGGGCGAGTCCAGGTCGACGGAGCAGAGGGAGGTGGACGGGACGTTGATGTTGTAGACGTGGTTGAACACCACCGGCTGGTCGGGGTGGGGCAGGGTGAGGTTCTCCTGGGTCTTCCTGGGCATCAGCGCCTCCCGGCGGTGGCGGATGACCTTCTTGACCAGGCCGGCGGCGGCGAGGTGGAGGAGCAGGGCCGCGGTCAGGCAGCCCAGCGCCAAGCCTTTCGTCTCCATGGCGACGGCGACTTCCTTGCACCCGACTGAAAGTAGGAGAGCCGGGCGGTCAAACGCGCTGCGATCTCCGGTCCTGCAGCGAAACAAACACAGGCAGAAACAAATGATGAGAGAGGGGAAGTAATAAAATTGACATTTTAATCATCTTCAACACGCTTTTATCGTCGGGTCTCAGTGTTCTGGAGCCAATCGGAGCTGATAATGAGCGAAGCCGGGTTAGATTCTTACATTCGATCGCAGGGCAAGTTAGTACGTTTGCGTGACGTTTCAAGTGAAAATGCATCATTTTTGCATTTTTGTTTCAGAATGTTACAGAGGAACATTTAGAAAACGATCCGTTTCCACGGTAACGGCAAAGTACGTACATTTTTTTTGTACATTTTGTACAGCGCTTTTCACAGACCCAGTCACAAAGTGCTTCACAGTAAAATTAGATAAGAAAACGTCCTATAAACACACCAGGTGCCGACAATCACAGGCACAGAGTCATAAAGTGCTTCGCAGTAAAGACAGATGAGAAAACATAATATTTAAAACACAATAAATGACGAAAAGGAATTTCATATTGGTCACTGTTGATTTTTATTGTTTTTTTAATGAAACCACACACACATGCATGGTGAGCATGTGCCGTGGCAGTGTTTTCGAAAAGTTCCAACTTGGGAGCCATTTTCAAAGAGTTGCATTTTCAGTCGCTCCAAGCAACCGTTGATATTTAAACAGACACTCAAAATGAAACTAAGCTTTTCTATTTTCACTCGAAAATGCCGTCTTGTAACCGAGGCTCGGGTCCAACCGGCCTGATAAAGTTGCTTTGAGTTTCTCCCTCTCAACAAGAACAAACCTCCATCATGGAGGTTTGTTCTTGTTGAGAGGAAAAAAAAAAAAACAGAGGGCAGGTTGATATGTATGGAGAAAAAAAACAAAAAACAGGCGAACTACTTAAGTGGAGGAGTAGCAGGACTTTTCCTCCACTTTTTAAAAGTTGCGTTTTCAGTGTGTGGACAACTACAACTTTGAACATTTCATTCATTCATTCAGAAAACAAAAAAGTCTCTCTTCAGTGGTTATTTCACGCCTTCAGTTGACACTCTTCCGGTTCTCCTTCGTCATCCAAGCTGGAGTGGGAAAACGATCGCATCCACCTTAAAAAGCAATTAACCTTCCGGCGTTGCGCCCGAACAAAAGCCCCCCACCCCCCCCATCCACCCCTGTTTCCCCTCGACTCTCGACGGAGGAGACACACACACTTAGCGGCGTGTCACCGGGTGCATTCTTCCCACAATTCCTCCGAGAACCAAGGGCAGCAATTACCGTGAGGGGGCGGCGGCGGGGTGTGACCTTGTCTATGAAAGGTTTTCTGACCAGGCTACATGAACAGGACCCCCCCCCCCCCCCCACCCCCCTCTGTAACACCTGCAAAGCCTGGGAGCCTCCTCCTCCCCTCAGACCACAACCCCAGCTGACAGATTAATACCAGCGTATGGTTAAAACATCTGGGGGCTTCCTGTTAAAAACCTGAGCAGAGAGTCTCCGCAACCTTTAAAAAAAAAAAAAAAGTCCGAAAGAAATCATCAGGTCAGCATTCCTGGACAGCTCTCCTGAGTTCTCTGAAACATGATTCACGCTGGCGGCTTTCAACCTTTCAGACACTGGAGTCTTTTAAAAGGTCTGCGGGAAATATGTGAGGATTCATGATAAAATACACTGGTCGGTTGAAGGTTTGCTACATTCAAGGCAAAGGAAGCTTTCATTGCCGATTTCCATTGTCTGAGACGTTTCCTGGAGATGAATCGTCGTACAAGCAACTACTTACTGGCTGTCATGTTGTGGAAATGTCCTCTTTCACCAAAATATATCCTCGAGGACACATATATGAATATGAATCATGTATATTTTGTACAATTTTAACAACAGAAGGCACAATACAGTGGATCCTGAGCGGATAATGGAGACACTCTCCACTTTTAATATGTTACGTTGCCCCATTTATTTATATTGTGAATCTTTTTAAGTGAAAATGGAAAACTTTCATTGCGTTTCGATCGTTTAAGTGACAACGGTGGCTGGCGTCACTGAAAACGCGGCTTTTTGAAAATGATCCGTCTCATTTCATTCCATTTCTCATCTTTTCATTTACTTTCCGCAATTTAACACAAAACACCAGGGATTTTGACTTGTGCATGAATTATGTGAAATCATGAAAAAATGACACCCCCCCGAAGGAGTTTCCATGATACTGGGGCAAAACACAACTTTTTGAAAATTGACATGCGCCCCATGGCTGTAGTAAATAGTTCTTCTGCACATGCTCAGTAGAAAACACAATAATGGTGCGTTTGTCACTTTAAATGATTGTAAAGTAACAAAACACTGACAAACGTTACATGCACCTTATTTTTCAGGCTGTAGGACTTTAACACTTTAAAAAAAAAAAGAACTATTAAAAAGTGACATACATCAAAATAAAGGGGAACATACCATGTGTGACCACAAGATGTCACTGTATCACAACAGAATGATGCTACAGTACCTCAGAAACTCCCAGTTACTTCTGTATGTATCCGGAAAAGTCACACAGAAAATACTAAACAGCAAAAATTTGTAAAAATCCCCCCAAAAATCTGGCCAGTACAGCGATACCTGGACGTAACACGATGTGCGAGTTTGTTGTTTAATGAAATCAGAAAATAACCGCATGACAAAATCGCCCTGTTAAAATTACTTTATTTTTTTTATCCCTGAGAAAACTACACAAAAAGCACCATTTAGGCAGCAATTTAAGAAAAAAAAAAAATCCTTTTTCTCGTTTGCAGTTCTTCAAATGGCGGAACGTGATGAGCGACATGAAATAAAAAGTGCTCTGCCTGTCAGTACTGGAAGCACAATGATGAATACTGATTTAACACAGACTTGCTGAGAGCGTCTGGCTCAGGTTGAGTTCGAATAATTGCACTTTTTTTTTTTTTTTTCACTCTGCCTTGCTCGGAGACGCTGACACTGATCATTTCGCACCTGGAGTAAAAAGCCGCTGTGTGCCTTGGCGGCTCCGAAGGTTAACGCCGCCCGCGAGCAGCCAAACGTCTGGAAGAGCTGACGTGCAAACGGGGAAGACGCCGCGCGGTGGATTATGTATGAGGAGGCCTCGCAGTGAAAACACGTCGTTCGTCGGCCATTTTTAGTCTGACAGGTGAGAGGAAGTGGCTCTTTTTTTAATCCTGCTTTGGCGTGCGATCACACCCGGGGAGCGGATTTCTTCACCTTCACCACCGATGAAGCCCCAGTGACATTGCAGTTTATCGTACATATTGCTCTATTTATTGGCATTTTATGTTCACGACTGCTCTTTATCTCTGCTATGTTTTACTGCGGTTTATTGTGATTTGTTCTTACCTTTTTGATCTTATCTTAGTTATTTATCGATGCATAGCGGAACACTGAGCACATGTCCTGTCTGTCTTGTTTCACTTGTGTGTTTTCTAAACAAATCTGCCCACGGTTACTAAATAAAGCAACCTTGAACCTCGAACCTTTGCCACCCCGGGTATAAATCAACAGAATCGTCATAAAGGGCAACAGAGTGAGAGAATTCAACAACAGAAGCTTCACTCGACACCCGAGGTGCAGGAAATAAGTGTTACGAGAGGAACTTGGCTGCAATTGTGAAGAGAACAAGCAGGGATCAGCGCAGCAAGAAATTAGGAGACTTAAGCGTCCCCATCTTTATTAAAAAAACACTGAAGGCTGAGCCGACTACTGCATCTGCATTACAAATCGGACAAATCGGTCAGTGTCTACGCCAGGAGCGGGCAAAACTTTTTAAAAAAGCATTACAGTGTTAATATAGAGTTGTTGATCACCTTTTTTTTATTGCCATTGCATGTAAGTGTGTTCGTTTTGTTGAAGCAATTCTCAGGTGTTCGTCAGTGATCTGGGACCTGCAGGGTGATTTGGTTCATTTCATTTAATCCTTTATGTCGAACAAGCTCGGATTCTAATATTAAGATTAACAGTGCACGCCAATCAACCAAAGTTATTACACCAATCAAACTGAAGAATAAACAGCTGAAAGGTGTCAGTCTGCTTGTCCGAAAAGGAGTGAGAAGCAGTGCAGTACCACTTATAAATTAAATTAAATTAAATTAAATTAAATTAAATTAAATTAAATTAAATTAAATTAAATTAAATTAAATTAAATTAAATTAAATTAAATTAAATTAAATTAAATTAAATTAAATTAAATTAAATTAAATTAAATTAAATTAAATTAAATTAAATTAAATTTTTAAAAAAAATTATTCCCTGAAGGGACAGAGTTGAAGCATTTTCAAAAAAAGTTGTTTACCGTGTAAACAGACACTGAAAACACCATGAAAGAGTTTTGCTTTCACTCGTGTAAACGCGGCCTAATTGAGAAGACACTCGAACTGCACAATCACTGCCACTTTGCATCTGGTTGCGGCACACTTTAATCTGCTCTCTGTGCCGCTGCGGCCCAATCGCCCTCTGCCTCGCTGAGTGTAAATTCACACGGCGCAGTGATGAAGCGTGGTGAGCTCAGCTTGAAGGGATCCCACGGCCTCCCTCCAACCTTCAGGCCGTCTAATTAGACAGGCGGGGGATGAGCGCTTCCATGTGTGGACTGTGATCATGCCTCGCCGACGGGAGAGTTGAGGCTCGGGACCTTTGGGAGAAAGTACCCCCCCCCCCCCCCAACTCTACACCTTCATCCTCCTGTCTCACACCGAATCTCCACACTACAGTCACACTGCTGTGGCCAAGCATCACAAACCAGGGATTAAATCAATGAAACAGCCAGAAAATTGCATTGAGTCGCTGCTGAGGTTTTAGTTCTGGGCGGATGGTTGGCTTTCTCACTTTGAAGCTGGCTGCTCTCCCCGCGGTGGAGCCGAGACCTTTTGTGAGAGAATCTGAGGAGTTTGGCAAAAAAAAACAAAAAAACAACAACAAACAAACAAAAAAAAAAACTGTGGCTCGGCACAGAAATAGTCGAAGAGGAGAAACTTCCACGGAGTGGTCGAAACGTTCGGATCTGATCTTTCCCCCCACGTCGACGTTGCTGTCGGCGTGAAGCAGAACCGCCACAATGAGAGAATCTGAGTGTGACCCTGAGAAAAGCGCGGCGCTGATCCCTCTGTCTCGGACTTCCTTCACGGACTCCCTGTGGTCCCGGGGGCGGCTATGCTAATGCGGGCCGGGGCCGGCTGGCACCGCGGACACGACTTGATCCAATCTGACTCGCCGCCGCTTTTGTGGTTCCCCTCGCTCGGTTCGGCTCTATAGTTAGCTTTCTCAAGGCGGCAACAAAGCTCGTTGCCCGCCTTGCGGTTTGGGCTGTGAGGAGAATTTTACCAGGCGGGAACCTGCTGGCACGCTCGCGCCTCGCCGGCCACTGATCTAAGTTGCCCCCGTTGTGAGCGGGCGCTCGGGGAAACACTTGAAGTTTTGTAGCTCACACAGTGGAGAGCTGGAAAACGCTCCGACAGGGGGCCCCGATTCAAAAAGGTGATTCGGTGTGTGGCGGTGAGGGATGGTAAATTAATTTGATGGCATTGTCGTTGTTTGAATTGAGGTGAAATGGGAGCGCCGGTCGGAACCGTCTGAACCAAGCTGACCCCCAGAATAGACAAACACATACGGTATCTATCGAGCACCCATGAGAAAAATAGTTTTCTGACTTCCTCTATGGAAAGACTTGGATTTGTTTGGACAATTACAGTTTTCCTGTATTATAAGTTGGGGTTTTTTTTAAACTAGACTTTACAAAGATTGACATACAAACAATATTTCATCGTTTACCTGCAGAAGAGCTGCCGCTGACAGGTATGTTCAAGTATTTTAACAACAAAGGTAAATCAGTTCACCATTCAACACCAATGAGAAGCCAACCGACTGCCTTGATTTCAACTAATCCCTGGAAAGTTGTGTAAAATCTCTACCCCCCCCCCCCCCAAAAGAAAAAAAACACGGGAAAGAGATTTTTTATGATTTAATGTGGCATCTCTGCAGTTAAAGCTTGGTATACTTAAACTTTCAAAAATAACTGGTTAAAGTAACACCCAAAAAGAAATGTAATAATAGAAATTGACAATCAAAATTCACTATAAAACCCAAATATTTTAGTAATTCATTAACCTGACGGTGCATCTAGTTTGTTTTTATTTTCATACTTTATTGATACCTTTGGTAAACGTATATCTCTGCGTATACCCGTGTTATTTCTAGCATGGGTGGGCTGCCAGGGTCAAGGGTCAAGTACTGACCTGCCTGCTGTGGGATTTAAACCTGCAAACGTCCAATCCCAAGGTAAGCTCCTCTGATCTCCAGGTTATGAAAAAAAGGGGTACAATTGCTCAATTTTCATCTCAGTGTTCATCTTCTTTTTTTTTTTTTACAGCTTTAAATATTTTATTGCTGTCGCGCCCATATTTGGTGATTTCTGTGATTTTCACGTCCAGTAAAAGTGATCGGACGTCTATTCTCACAAATACTCCCAACGCATCCAGTGAGTCAAATTAACTCTCTTTCATTGCCAATAACACAGAATATTGTAGATTATTAGACTCAGATCATCAACTCAAAACACTTCCAACTCGTAGACCTGGGGAATCGAACCTGCAACCTCACAATTAATAGATGATGATTCTACCAACCAAACCGATAAGTAAGGGTATTTATTTACATATATTAAGTGGAAAAAAAAGTCATGAAAGATGTTTGAAACAAACTCTACAATGGAAAATGTCTGATTTTAAAGGAAAAGTCAAAACACTTCACCTAAACTTATTTCAACCTTTTTTAATCATTATTACATCCATTATAAGGCTACATGATAACAATAAAGCTGTTTTTAAAGTAATAAAGACGAGTTACAATAAACACAAACACTTGCGCAGACGATGCCGAATTTCTGCCTTCAGATATTTTGTTTCACTTAAATCGACTCTTCCTCTGTCATTCAGTAAAAATGTTCTAATTAAGAGATTTTTAGAAAATACCTAAATCCATCTCCTGCCATTTGAAACACGCAGTAAATGGAAACAATAACAAGCTGAAGTGACGTCGCTATTTGTGCGTGGAACTACTCGGACAATCTATTCCATGTGAATAATGCATGCGAGTAATTCGTAATGTCCGACCCAATCCTGCACAGACGATTTTCCTCTTCAGCTTAATGTGAAAAACATTCCAGCTCCACGCAGAGGAGCACACTTCCTGCAAGGGAGGGGGGGGGGGGCTTCCTTTCCCTCGTCTCAAATCTCTACCGTCGAGAAGAGTATTTGTTGTACACAAACTTCTACTTTCCATTGTTTTCAAAGACTGATGAGCAGATCCTGTGTGTTTCTCCTGATGGGCGGCGAATAACTGAAGATCAGTAGAATCTTCCGTAAGTCGCCACACATCAGGTACTCCCCGCTGAGTAAAGGCAGCTGGAAACTGGAAACGCTTATTCAGTACAAATGTGTGGAATTATTGTCAAACGCTTGCTGGTTGTGTTTCTGTTTCTAGGTAATACATTATTCATGTGGCTCATCTGAGCTGAGGGATCGGCTCTAATGCTCCGTGGCCCTGAACTGAACGACGCCGCAAAGAAGATGGAAGGATGGATGGATTATTTATTTCATCTTGTATTTATGACTTGGTTCTGTTGTCGTATAATTTTGGTTTAAATCGGCTTGAGTTTTGTTGTGCTGCGACACGACAGTTCAAATAAACCGAACAAGCAAAACCCTGCAGTGTGCCGTTTAGCGGGGATGGCAGCCATCTTGGAAAATGGGCTTTCAATCTGAAATTTCTCGATAAATGTTAGCCGACTGTTATTATTTTCATCGTTTTAATTTTGGCGACTCTACTTTTGATCCAAATGTATTCAGTTTTTCGATGGTTTCCATTAACTAGTAAGAGTTGCGTTAGCGTTCGCTAATCTTGTGGCCAAGAGTGCTTTGTCTTTGAGGAGAATGGCGGCCATCTTGGAAAACGACAAACGATATTCGCTAAATGTCTTTTTTCATGTCTAGAGTGTTATTTTACATGCTATACGTACTATACACACTGCACATTTTACATTTCAGCAAGTCTTTCCACAATTATTTTAATCCATTCCTGACAGTTTATTTAGACTTCATATCAGTTGTTCCTGGTTCAGTTCGTTGTTGAACCACGACTTTTTGTAGCGAGTGGCAATGTGCCAGCCAACCTGAAATTTTGCATTATTTTACATCGTTTCTATTTTTCCACTTGGAATATTCTGTAACTGTACCATCTGTCAAATCTTAATCACTTTTCCAGCCGCTTGTACGCCGGTGCTTATAATACGAGATGAGTTTCCGTGCCAATTTCACGGCTTGTTTCAAAGTTGTAACACTTCTTCCTTTTCCCTCCACTTCTTTGCCGCACTAACGCGGGTGTCACAACTTTCAGGCGGGCGCCAACGCGCAGGTGAACTCAATCATCGCTGCAGTCCACCCCCGCCGCCGCCTCCACCATGTGGCGGCCGCGAGATAAATCTAAACGGAAAGCCATTACCTGGCGAGCGCGGAGCCGCGATTGGTTATCTGCTACGAGTCCTTTTTGAAGGGGAAATGCAATTTGTTTTGGCGAGAAAGAAAAGGCAAAAGTTATCAGTCTGTGGTTTTTTTTTTTTCTCTAAATAAGCGGCGCGGCGCGGAGATGCAGTCGGCGTGTTTCCAACGGGGGAGGGGGAAGAATCGAGCAGACGCCGCGGCCAACGTTCGTCTGATAACCCGACAACAAACAAAGTGAATAATGAAGCAGCGTGCCCCACTTGGTGTGTCAAAAAAAAAAGAAGAAAAAAAAAAAGCTGTAAATATTCAATGACGACAACTACAACTCAAGTCCCACGACTGTATGTTAAACAGGTCTGATAGGACGCTTTTCTTTTTTTTTTCAATTCTGAAGAATTTATCAAGCTTGCCTAGTTTTGTAGGTCAGCCATGACAAAAACTCAGCTTGCCTCCTTTTGGTTCGGAATTCCAAATCTGGGTCGCCGCGAGCGAGGACTGAATGAGGGGGTTGTTGTCTGACGGCTCCTTTCACCTTGAGATCCTGTCCCACTGTAGAGCAGGAAACGGGCCTCCGCCGCGCCAGGAAATAAGACTTCCCCCTCCGATCCCGTCTGTATCGCTCCGAGCCGGCGATTTCCACATCAGAAGCGATGAGCGTATTTATTACGGTCGAGTCGTGGAGCGGCGTGGAGGAATTCTCCCACGCGTATACGAGCAGGTGAATATTGATCTGGCCAGCGGAGCTGCGCCAAGGTCAGCGCCGGAGAGAGATAAAGCGAGCTGCTGAGGACGGCAGAACCACGGTGAGTTATGATCGTCAAACGCAGAAATGAAATTTCCAGGAAGCGGCGCCGGCTCGGGACGGCCGCTCGAAGCGCGATCGATGCGTTTGGTTTTGACGCCGCTTTCAAGAAAGAGGTTTATTTTTCTTTTTTAATTTTATCGCCTCACGCTCTGGGGAGCGCGTGCCGTCTTTCTCCGTCTGCCTTTTTATCTGCCTTTTTTTTTTTTTTTTATGACCGATGTGGCCATCGCTGTTGTGCTGAAGTAAACAACAACAAAAAAAAAGGGGGGGGGGAGAAAAAGCTGCCTGTCGGCAGAATGGAGAAGCAAACTGCTCACTTGATGGGCGACGGAGGGAGGAGACCAGGCGCAGCTCATGTCGTCGCCAGTCTGCAGGTAGGAATGTCTGACAATTCGCCAACCCACCTGTCCAAGAGCAGACTTTTTTTTTAGATTTGAATAAGCCGGCGAAGTTGTGGTTTGCGCCGCTGCCTCACAACAACAAGTCCCTTGTTTGACTGCGGTTGGCGTATTCTGCTTGCGCGTGTGTCGGGTTTCTGCAGGTCGTTGAGCTTCATACCGTCGTCTGTCTCTGCGTTTTCCCTGCGACGTTCAAGGAACCTCTCCAGCCTTCATATCTGCTGAAATAAACTTTATCTCCTCATTGCACGAAAGTGCATAAAACACATATAGGGGATGGGCGATTGGCTTAAAACGTGGTCATACATAAATGATTCCGATTAACTGTCTATGAAGAGTAGTGTTAGGAATTGCATATTACAATACAATGATGACTTTCACATAGGTGTCAGAGATCCAACAACTTTGTATTTAAAGTGAATTTCGCCAAATCCAGCCTTCGTCCTGAACTTCAGCCGGTCTAAAAGTCCCTCTAGACTGAGAACAGGCGGTTTCTGTGTCTGTACCTTTAAATGCTAATGAGCTGTGTCGGCCTGAAAAATGGCACCTGCTATTAATTTTAGAGAGCAGAACTCATCTACCTGTGTGAGGTTCAAAGTGTGTATCCGCTACCAAAGGGAGCGGTTGGTTCCCCACATGATGTCATGAAGGGAAAATCGTTGATTCACCTGTATGATCACGAAAAAGTGGAGCGACTATGTGAGGGAGATGACAGACTTTTTTACACTTCTGGGTTTTCATACAGAGACTATTAGTACACATATTGTTGTTGGAAAACCATTAGAAAGTGGAGTTTACATAATTTGGGACCTTTAACGGTTACGTTTTCCCTACATTTCAGTCATCCTGTCATAACTGTGGAAAATAACTTGATTTTAAATGTCTGCCATCTATAAAGACAAACAAAATCGTTAAAAGCTTCCAAGCTCAAGATGGAGAATCTCAACTATATGTGAAAATTAATTTCCAAGATTACCTCTTAGAAGCAACCGGTTCAAAAAGGGTTTCAAGTGAAAGCTTCCAGTTTGTAATTTGATTCAGCATCCTCACCTGGGCGGGTTCGTACTGATCGACGGGAGGATGAGTCGTCATCTATCATTCCGTATTTGACTTGGCGACAGGTCCATATTGTAACCTGCCCTTCACCCACAACACGTGAAATATACCGCGGCTCCTCGCAGCCCTAACTTGGATAACTTGTGTGTATAGAAGACTGATGGACGTGTCAGCGATCTGGTCGGGCCATGACATCGGGTCACAGCTAATTGGCTAAAAACCAGGATTCCTCTCGGGCTTGTCTCCAGTTGACAGATACATATTTCGGGCCTGAGTCGGGTTCAGGGGGTCAGCGAACGCTTCACAGAGCAGCATGAATGACTGTAACTAATCTAAGCTACCAGCTTGTGAGGGAACTGTGCAGCCCTCGCAAATCATCCCTCTGACACGCCCCGCTTTTCGGAGATGTAGCTAGGAGACTGGACCACCCAGTGAGGCAGTGATTAGCATTATCACCGGACCGCAGGAGCGTCTCTTGTCTAAACCTGAAGGTAAATGTTCAGGGTTTAGTTTGCACTTTCAGGTACGTTGAATTCTTACAACAAGATGAATACATGTTTGTGAATCTGCTGATGGATTCATTGCACAAACTGAATTCACCCAGTGATCAAGATGATGACAAGATCTAACATTAGTGGCTTTGTTTGAATGAACCGATGGATGCATGGATGGATGGATCGATGATAGATGATAGATGGATGGATGGACATTACCCATTTGACTCTACATACACATGAAAAAATTTCATGTGTCCATCAAACCAATGTAAATGTTATTTCCTTTACACTCCAATACGTCCAATGTGTTGGAAAGCGCATTTAGGATTCAACCCAACAGAGGGCGCTGCTCTAAATCAATACAGTGATCCAAGAAGAAGAGCAAACTTCCGTATAGACTGAAAAAAAAAATGAACAATAACTACAATGGTAACATCAAGAGGTTGAACTGATGATAATGTTGAGAACGAAGCACAGCAGTTGTTAAACAAACGGCCGTTATCTGACCATTTCCTCCACTGGTTATCCAGTCCTCACCTAGAAACTGTTCCCCGGCTACAGGTGGGACGTCTCCGTTTGTCCTCAGAACTGATACCCAGGAGCGTCCCAGAGTAAGGACAGAAGACTTCCGATAAGGGTTCGGGTTATTCAACACACTTAAATTATTTGCAGTACAATCAATTATCCAGGACGATTAGATGGTTCTGTGAGTCTCACCAGAGACTAGTGATGGAACCAAAACCACCAAGCCTGAGACCGAGTCAAGATAAAGACCAGAACATCCCAAGACTTTAAGGGACGGAAACCTTAAAGTCCTTGAAAATGTCTCCAGACCAGACATCACTTTATCCGAATGAAAATTATGTTTGTGTTCAGTCACTTTACAAACAAGACAAGATCTTGTTTGATAAAATAATAATTTACCAAATGAAATTGTTTCGCAACAAAATGAAAAAAAAAAAAAGTTTTTGCTCCAAGACAATAATTTGGTCTCATTGTGATGCAAAATAAAGCGCCTTATCCGTCACGCGCCGATTTCTCACTGAATGATAATCGAGGTTCTGCTCGGCATTTTCCAAAACAAGTGAACATATTTGAGCCAATAAGCTAGAATGTGGAGAGAATGACACAAGAAGTCTTTGACGTTTTACGTCCTTGAAAACAAATATGCCACACGGTTCAATTAAAAGCAATTTCGTCAGCAGAGGCAAGTTTTTCTTGAAGGAATCCAAGGAGATTGCCCGAAAAAATAGAAAGTACCACATTGCCCTATCTGCCCACTTCGATTTCCCTTCAGACGACGAGATGATTTCGGTGTCAGCCTGCCTTCACAGTCAATAAAATCCACCTCTTCTCACTTTCTTTCTCTTTGAAGAATGAAATCTTTCCGTTCCAAAGCGTTCTGACTGAAGGCGCCGCGGAGAAATCAATGAAGCGTATCAATATTTTCATTACAACTTTCTCTCTGCGCTATCATTATTTCCCACAGGGTCGGGGAGGGAAAGAAAAGGAAAAAAAAGAAAAGGAAAAAAAAAAAATAAGGATTTGACTTGCTAAACACGAGGGAAATGGGGGGGTGGGGGGGGGGGTGGGGATGCGCTGTTTTTGATGGATGAAAAGAGGACTTGGTTTCATCAAAGCGAGGCTGTGCTCATTGGCTCTCCGCTGTGACCCCATTGGATCCGATGACACAGATAGCGGGGGAGTGGTGGGGGTTAGTGTGTTCCAGGCTGATAAGGTGGACGGGGGGGGGGGGGAGGCATGGCTGGGAGATACGGGAGAGGAAACACTTATCTGGATACTCTGCGAAGAGGAGAGGCTCTGCCAACGACGCCGAGCCGCTATCGCGCCGGCGGAGTGATTCGGAGGGCCGGGGCCGACGCGTCTGACTGATACCCGAGCAAAAAAAAAAAAAAAAAAAAAAAAAAAAAAACCCCTAAGTCTATTTCGTTCAACCAAAACCAATTTCCAACTTTGACACTGAGATAACGCGGGAAAAAACGAATGTTGACGAACGAGCGCGCTCCTCGGGTCAACCCCGTCAATGCGATTGTGCCCGTCGTGAGGCCCATCAATATTCTTTATGAGCCCCTCCCCCTCCCCCCCCCCCCCCCCCCCCTCCCATCCCACCCACCCGACACGCCGCCGTCCTCGCCGGGTCCAGATGGAGACGTTAAGACGCTCGTCATTGTTCACGAGCCCTTTAACGTGCCGGGCGCCGGTGACCTGCTGTTTATTGGCCTAACCCCCTTGCGGGCCGCGCCGGCTTGGCAGCCATTGCGGCACGTCCACCTGCTGTTCCCCTCCAGACGCTCTGTACGTTTTTTGCGCAAACCCACATCCTCTCCTCGGCTTTCGCGCCGCGATCGCTATAAGAATCCGACGGGCACCCGGGCCGGCGTCGTGGCGCTACACAGAGGTATTGATATCAACTCCGGGGACCCGTCTAAACTTACCGTGTAACTAACACCTTGCCTCTCAGGTAATCAGCTGCAAGGAGAGAGAGCGAGAGAGAGAGAGGGAGAGAGAGAGAGCAATCTCATTGCGATCTCAGACGAGCTTCGGCCTGCAGGATTGTCTGGGGAGCTTTGGAACGTGTAATCTAGAGGTCAGGAGCAGGTTTCACATTAGTATTTGCGCAGCTCTTTCCGGGATCAACGTGGATTTTCACATATCGTTTTTTTTTTTTTTTTCAATCATTCACACCTCTTGACGGGCCGTAATTGATTATTTCTCAGTGCAGAGTTATTCTGACTTGCTCAACAGAACGAGGGACATAGGAAGTAAAGCGAATTTTGACACTTACTGCAACGAACAATGTCAGATATTGAAAATGAGCAGATGTGTGGATATGAGACGGAGGGAGAGATTTGTCGATCAGCTACCCTGCCTGTGTGGAATGCTTCCAGGTCAGCAATTAGTTTCATGCCGTTTGATGTCCTGATGTTTCATTCATGAATCAATCCATCCGTTTACCAATTATAACTGACGGCAATTTTTACATACTTGTATGGAAACATCAATAAATCAATTTTCAGCAATGTCAGGCATGAGAAATGTCCCATTTGATTGAGAATCAGGTTGATTGTCTCATTATTTGAAAACGTTAGCGCGAAGTCAGAAATGAAATTAATCAGTTGCTGTGAGAAAATGTATTTGTTGGAACACAATTTCCTTTCACAATCATTCGTGAACTGAGGGGTAATTTATTTCATTTTTTTTACCAAAGTTAATAGTGACTCATCATTACTTCCTTTTTGTGCATCAACGCAAGATGAAATAAGTTTGATTTCTTCAGTCGCAGCTGCTCACAGTGTCAGCCATTACAAATTATTAGACTGACGTGATTCGTCGTCTGGCTTTGTGGTAAAACTATTTTCCAATTTAAGGAGTGTGAATTATGTCAATTATGTCATGCTGAGGGTTGTTTAATATCTGAAGCTATGAGTCATTGGTGGAGTTTTGAGAGGTGTGAACTCAACACAGATGATCTGGTGAAACAAAACCGGCTCTGGTTGCTCTTTGGTGTTATTTAGAAGCAAAACTACACCGATTGGCCTGGACTACTAAGTGGGATTATCAAACCCCGGACGTCTCTCTGTTATCTGGAATGACAAAGCCTTTGTGATCAGTGGACATTCGACCAATCGCAAAGCCTGCAGTGGAGCTTATTTAACAGAGGACCAGACAATTATTCTCCCACAATATGAAGAATTCGGTCAATGCATAACTTTGTGAGATTATGGGATATTCATTAATTGGATAATACGAACCGACGGCACTCTGATCGCTCGATTTCCTTTTTAATATGGCACAGACGGTTCAGACAAAGCCTCCTCAGTGCTCTTCCTTGAGTTTATACCAGTTGTTTTGAGTTTCCCCCGTGTGAGTGCACTTCGTGTTGGAATATGAATTCCTCACCGTGACGACACGTGTAGCTCTGCCGCGTGTGGCCATTTTTAGTAACCTCGTTATTACACGGACAAAAATAATCCTTCAAAGTATTTCACAACGTCAAAGGATTGCCTCTTTCTCTCAAAACTCTTTCCCTCAGAATGCATCGATCAGGATCTCCTAAGAATGGACGGGTCGTTTTCTGAGGGGTCTGATCGATCGGGAGGACGGACCTTTTATCCTGATTGATCACTAATCCAGAACATAACCCGCTCCGGAGTAGGTGAGCTAAAACCCAGGTAACCCCTGAAGTTTCCCCCGTAAGAGAAAGTAAAAAAAAAAAAGCTGCGTAGTACAGCCTCAAGTGCACCAACAATAAGTAAACAGCATCAAACTGGTGTCGTTCGGCAACTATTGTGGACTAATCCAGATTCTTCCTCAGGCCTTCGTTTCGCTGTAGTAAACATTGCGCTCCCCAGGTTGTTGTGCTCGGTCGCCGTGGAAACGTGACGCTCTCGCCAGTTAGTGCGCCGTCTGCTGCCACGCCATTCAAACTGTGTCGTGCGGCAAAAAAAAAAAACAACAAAAAAAACCCAACCGCGTGTGACCGGCCTGAAGTGGCGGTCCCGGAGCAGTTCCAGGTTCTCCGCTGGCACCAGATTCCCCCAATCAACGCTGTGCGTAATCCGTGTTGTGCAGACGCACTTTATTTTAAACGCAATAGAAAACAGTGAAAAAGCTCGGCGATTAATCTATCCGCTCGTGAACACGGCGCTCTCCATGTCGTCATGTTCGGTAATGGAAAAGTTAGTGAGGCACAAACAAATGGTGGGCATCAAAAAATGCACCCTTGTTTTTTTTTTTTTTTTTACAAGAATGAAAGCATCTAATAAAACCGAATTAAACTGAAGGGATTTATCTTTTCAAAAAGGCCAAGTGTAGTCGACTGGGAAAGTAATCAGCGGCATTTCTGAGGAAACATAGACCGGTGAGTAAACTCAGACAGCAGGACTGGACCAATTCTCGATTCGGAGAACAGAAGTCACCCCCCCCCCCCCCCCCTTCCGTGAGGAAATCGCTCAGATGTCTGAGGTGACGGAACGGCGAATTTACACACCGCTGAGTCAACAGGTCCGGGCTTTGGGAGACCGCACGTCGTAGCACTTTACACTGGAGGTTTTATTGGTCGCCTCCATTCAGACGGCGCGCAAGAGATTTTCTCTCCCTTGTAAGAAAGGGAAGCGAGCATGTTGGCTGGGATACCCGGACATCTGTTTGTCCTTGTCTGTGATGAAAGCCCGAAGCGTGTTGCGTGTCCAAATTGGGAGTGCCTTCCATTCACACACTTGTATGAGCCTAATGACCCCGGTCCCCGAGGTCGGCTCTTCATTGGCTTCCCTGCTTTTTGTTGGGTTTTTTTGTGTTTTTTTTATCCCCTTTTAACCATTTTCAACAATTTAAATTGTCTGTCCCTCTGAAAAGAGCCCCCCCCCCCCCCCCCCCCCCGTCCTCCCCCATCTTGTCCCAGCAACATTCTGGCTCATGCATTCCAATGTGCGGGGTCACCGGTGGAGGCGAAGTGTCGCAGCGAAGAGTCTACTACATGTGCTCATCTATTGGCCGCCTCCAATGAAGAGCCCGGCCGTACAAAGGCATCCCGGATCCCACAGCTCCAAGACTTCCACTCTTTTCCCGGAGCACATTAGCATTGGAGGGACATTAAAAACCATCTGGGATGGTTAAAACACTGGATTCCATTGAGTCGTGGGGGGGGGGGTCTTTGTTCTCCAGTGATGACTAATGTGACTCGGCTTGAGGGAGGAAAAGGCTGCGGTGGCTTCCGTGCAACATTACTGCAAATTCTAAATCCTTACAAATAATTACATGGCCTCAAAAGGAAGGAGGACTCAATGGGGTCGATCATCTCGGTTCTGAGGAGAGTCTTACGACTTGAACCCTCTTTAGACTAGTTTTTCTGGGTAATTTCTGTTTCTGGCGTTGAGCTCCTGCACAATTTCCAAGATAAGCTCTACTTTTGATACGTGTCACTTCTTCACTACGAAGTTAGCCGAGAAGTTTATGTTGTTCTGCGTGAATTTATAGATTTTATTGGTGTATTTTACCAATTTTACGCTAAAACTACTCACCAAAATTACATGAAATTTTCAGGGATCATATGTCATCATCCGAGGACCAACCGATTAGAACAGATATATAGAGAGATACATTTTTTCATTCAGGTTTTGTCTTGTGTTTTTGAACATTTCCAAACTTTATCTTGTGTGTGTTATTCAATTAAAGTGAAACGCCTCCTGTGCATTCGTAGTCAAACCAATATTAGATGGAAATGGAAATATTTCTATTCATTCACGGATCAAAAAACATCCTCTTTTGGAATAATCAACTCTTATTCAATCCACTTGTTGTATTATTGCACCTTACAGGCTGTATTGGAACACTGATTCAATATTCAATGTCATTTTTCATATCAGCACATCGAGTTGAATGAGTTGAACGACAACATACTTACAATGACAAGGCGAGTGCTGTCGTAAACACAAGGCCAAGCTTGTACTCGAAGGCTTTGATAAAGAAATGTCATACACAATGTGTATCTTTTAAATGCAACAGTCTGGATTCTTGGTCTTACTTGCAATATGCTGGAGCCTAAGCAGTTACTTCCAAGGTTTTGGAACTCCAAAGTCAACCAAAGCAAAACGCCTGTTACCAAAAACCTCACCCAGTCATTAAAAGGCAAGTCATAAATGAGGTTTTCATGACTTCATGATGAGATGCGGTTAAAGGAAAAAAGCAGACTCATTGTCGCACGCTAACCAACCCTCATGCGACTTTCAAGACGTGAGAAAATCGCAGTGTTTTTTTGGAAGACAGTTCAAACTCCTTACCAGTTGGCGGCACTGATGTGCTGTTTTTTAGGGTACGCTTGAAGCGCACAGTACCGGTTCCCGATAAAACCTGGTGAGTACTACACAACGTCATGCGTCAGCAGTTTAGAGATTCTTTGAAACGGACGAGGATGACAAAAGTAATACACACAGTATATAGGTGTGCGTGTCATCGACGTAGAAGGAGGTTCGTGGCAACGCAAAATTAGGCTTAAGTGCTTGTATCGGTACTGTGCATCTGCAAGTAGCTAAAGGTTGGTACTCGTTCTTTAAAGGAGTGGTATTGGCGCAATTCTACCTTATTTTGTCTTGTTTAAGTTAAATTAAAGAATACAATTATCAAAGTAGTCACGTCCAATGCATATCCGTGTATATTAATTGTAGTTTTTGTATTAGTGTGCACGCTACATGCTTCTCTGTTTATACAGCCGATGTTCTCCACACATGATCTTGACACATGACAGAAAGGTATTTGGATTGCCCGTCGGTACGGTTTATCCTCCGGGAGCAATGAATCTGTGGAGGGGGGGGGGGGGGGGGGGTTGGGTTTTTTTTTTTTTTTTTTTTTACTACTACCCACAAGCTGAGGGCCATCTGGACCGCAGGTGGCCACGTCCGCCTCGCGCCGCAGTCCAGGTGAAACTTTCCAAACACGCCCCCATAAATTACAACAAATCCGCCAGAACTTTAACACGGCGCCACAAATTTCCAGAGTCAGCGAAACATTTCCCCCCCCCCCCCCTCTCCCAGAAACGGGCGGTGGAGTCGAGGGAGGCAGAGACAAAGGGAGGAGGGAAGTGGTGGGGGTGGGTGGGGGCAGTTTTTGGGGGTGGGGGGGGGGGGAGTTCTGGACCAGCCTGAATTAAAGATGACATTCATTTAGCCCCCAACCAAAACATCTCTCCAGAGTCCGGCCCAGCGTGGGTCGCCATGAATACCCGCGATTATTGTTTGCTCTCAATCACCACTGGAGGAGCTAAGTGGGGTTAAAGACAGTCACCCTCTTGCGGAGCCGCGGCCGCGCAGCGTTGGGAGCTAACAGCTGTCCAAACAAAAGGCCGCTCTCTCGCTCATCATTATGCCGAGTGTCACCGTGTCGGGAAGCGTCAGAAAACACTTGATGTGCCAGAGTGCGCATGTGCTGCCGCGTACAACCCGAGCTCAGCCATTTGAGACACCCTCCGATCGCCAGCCACAACATTATGACCACCAGCCAGGATCCCGTTCTTTTTTCCTCCCAAACTGAAACCTGAAACGTCGGCTGGACCTCTGAAAGTGAGCGCCAACGTCACCCGGGGCCATTCCTTGGACAAAAACTGACCACAGCAAACATTATCAGACTCATTAAAATCCTCTCACTTTCCCTTCTTCGAAAGCATGAAGTTTAAAGACAGAATATCCATGTAAACCCCCCCCCCCCCCTTCTTTTCACTGGTCATAATGATCTAGCTGATGTGGAGAACTGCAGTCCCTGCATCTCCTCATCACACATAATTACCATCCAGCAGAGGCGGCCCTGGTATCCAGCGGGTCTCCTCCATCACAGCCCACCTCACTCCGCACCCCTCCCACTCCCCCCCCCACCCCCACCCCTCCCTCATTCTCCCTATATTCTTTCTTTCTCCAAGACACTCATAAGGCTTCAACCTCCTTCCCTGCAAACAGCTGGAGGCGGCCCGCAGTGTAAATCTCTGACTAATCCTGCCTTCCAGAGGAGCACCTTCATCGGCGTCCACATGAACCCCCCCTCCCCTCCCCTCCTCTCCTCCACTATCAACACCGTCTCATAAGGCACTAAAAACTTTAAAATGAGAAAAGTCTGCATTTACGAATTAGAATTAGACGGCCGGCTCAAGTTGCTCCGTCCTGCCGACTCAGTGACGTTGGCTTTGACTTCCTCTCTGCTTGAGCAGCCGACACTCTATAATTTAAACTTTACAATGGACAAGTGTAACCTCTGAGGGGAACTGTTTACCCCCACCCCCCCTCCCCCCCCACCAGAAAAACAAAAACTGGCATCAGCCCAGAAGTGGCCTATCTGGCTTCGACACTCAATCCAAATGAATGGCAGCTTTATTCCCTAATCTATCATCAAACATCCTCTCCTTTAAGCAAATCTGTTTTTCTTTTCTCCGCCGTCTACGCCCCCCCCCCCCCCCCAAAAACGCACGGGGACGCAAACAACAAACAAAATGAAGCTTGACCCGGGGACAGGCGGCCGCGACGCACATGGAGATGAACAGTCCGGCGATTGTGCGAGTGCATCACAGCGAGGCTGCCACTTTACAGCCGTGCGTGTGTGTGTGTGTGTGTGTGTGTGTGTGTGTGTGTGTGTGTGTGTGTGTGTGTGCGTGTCGAAGAAGCTGGGAGAGGAACAAGCAGCAGCAGCAGCATCTAATGAAAGCAGCTGTCTGTCTCCTGGGTTACACAAGCCCACTGTCTGCCGGCGAGCAGTAAAGTGTACAGCTGGAGCTGCACTCCGGACACGCCGCCGCTCATCTGCGGGAATTCAACCTTCGTCGTCGTAACCTTTTTTTTTTTTTTTTCTGCCCGACATCCAGGAAAAGAAAAAAAAAAAAAAAAGTTTTCACAGTAAAAGCCATAATTGGCACCCAGGTGCCGGCAGTAAATGGGCAGAGATGAAGGCTTGTTAAAAAAAAAACGGGAGCGACGCGTCTCAGCAGCAGCTCGGATGAATTGGGGAAAAAAAAAAAATCTCCTTCAGTGGCATTTAACCTCCACTTTGCTATCAGGGGATCAGAAAACTGTCACTTCGGGGAAGATATTCGCAAATGAAATTGATATAATTCATTCAAACGCCACCTGTGAATTCACGAAAAAAATTACCACCAAAAAAATAAACAAAAAATCCCACTGGGGAAAGTTTTCGCAGCGCCGAGAACAAGCGGAAGTTCAAAAGTTGCCGTTCAATTAAAATGTAATTAGCTGCTCCAATCCATTGGGCTGGAGCAGCAGGTAGAGAGGGCGACTTACCTCTTGTGCAACGACGCCCACAGCCCGATGGGGAAAATGTGCAGCAGCAGAAGAAGCAGGAGAAGAAGAAGAAGAAGAGGAGGATGAGGAGAGCCTTATCAGCCGGCAGCCGCCCTCGACAAATCTTCTCACCGGTCTGTAGCTCTCAGAGCGCTGACAGCTCTGTCATCTTCCCTCCTCTCTCTGTTCTCTTTGAGTGTTTACTCCAGTCTACCTAGAGAGCTGGCTGATGGTGCGCAGCCAGTGAGAGAGGGAGAGAGAGAGAGAGAGAGAGAACGAGAGGGTGAGTGAAAGAGAGAGAGGGAGAGAGAGAGAGAGAGAGAGAGAGAGAATTCCCTTTCTCTTAAGCAGTAGATCCTCTGCGGTCAGACTCCACTCCCACCTACTGCTCTCTTTAAACGCCCCCACCCGCCGCCGCCGCCACCACCACCACCGCCGCCGCCGCTGCTGCTGCTGCTACCACCCCACCCATTCACCCTCTCCAACAGCATTGTGACTGAAAGCGAAGGAGCTGAAACGGGACGCCTCGAGGCTCCAAGAGAGAGAGAGAGAGAGAAAGTCGGAGAGAGGAAAATAGGGGGTGAAGGGTGGAGGGAGAAAGGGGGGTGGGTGGGGGTGGGGGTGGGGGGTTGGTGGTTGGACCATTAGGAGCAAATTGCAGTGGGCAAGCCAATGGAGAGAGAGATATGAGTGAATGCAGGGCCGGCATTAACATAGTGTTTAAGAAGTTGAAAGCAGGCGGAGAACAAGAGCCGGACTGGTGAGGATGCAGCGGGCCAGGACACACACACACACACACACACACACACACACACTGATCCAACAGCTCTCACATCAGCCGCTCCACTCAAGGCGACATTTGGTCATTTCAACAAAAGAAAAAGAAAAAAGAAAAAAAAAAGACAAGCGTGGAGGAAAAACTGTCAGTTTTCCGATGTTTCTCTCGCCAGACTGTGATCAAGGACAAACGCACGGATTGTTTGTTTGTGAATGGATTTCACTCAGGTAGCACTCTGCCACCACTCCAGCAGCTTCACACTGTTAATCACATTCACACGCTCAAGCCCATCCTTTTGGGGGGGGGGGGGGGAGCAGTTTGGATGGTGGAGTGTCTTGCTCAATGACACTTCAACATGTGGACAGATGGAGGCTGGGAGTGGAACCAGCAAACAGTGCGACCGAGAGACGACCCCCCCCGCTCCACCACCCGTCAACAAGAGACATTTCGCTTTATGCGCAAATGTTTAAACAGTTCAATCCTTCAATCACACTTTGTTTTTTGGGTTTTTTTTTCTATAGCTGCTCACATGTTCCAGCACCGTCTGTCATGTTCTTGCATGAACACTGTTTTTCCCCCCTTTTTTTTTTCTATTTCTTATTGCAAAATGTCAATACTTGGATGGAAATGTGGAAAATGCAACTTTTTAAAAGTGCCACTCCTGTGGATGTGCACCACAACCACAGTAAATACTTTTTTTCCCTTTTTTTTTTAATGCACGTGCTCAGTAGCTGGACAATGACAACATTTCCCCTGTCATAACTCCCAGTCCATATCCTCCTGGGAGTTGGTAGTTTTATTTTGACAGTCACCATACGGATGTCCGCGTCATTGACGTTTATGGCGTATTGTTCTCTTCTGCATGTGTGGTTTCATTACAAAAACAAACAGCAGCGTCAACTCGTGGCCTGGCATGCTACTGGCAAACATTGTTTTCACAGTTTCTGCTGTTTCCATGGAAACGGACACGGCTTTGAAAATGTTGCCGCCGTAAACAAGAATTTTTTTTTTCTTCTGAAACGTAAAAAAAACTCAAAAACTGGAAATGTTGTCGTGTCGAGCTTCCATGTGGTTTGACAACTTTCAATATAGTGAGCAAGTCGGGTGTTAAGAAGTGAGTTTTACTCTGAAGTGGGTGTTTTTTGAGTTTGGTGACTATTGGAAAGCATTGTAAGGTCTTCTCACTTCCCCCCAAAAAAGTCGTTTAGTTTCCATATGTTTTTATTAACATAGAGTTTTTCTTTGTTAAATGGTTCATTCTAATACGAGGGATTAAAACGGGATTCAATCTATTTAATCTGAATAGACAATTGCTTTGTACTCGTGGGTTGTGCTCGGTTGTAGGGCAGGAAAAACAGTTTTTATTGTTTTATTCGTCTTGAATTTTAGTTACTGTATTTCTAATCGTTAGTTTTCAATTAGACTTCAACTACTTCATCCTTGAAAGGCGTTTTTTTTCAAAGGAGACTTTGGAAGAATTGGGTAAAAAATGAAGCCGCTAAACTTGTTGGGTTTTCAGTCAAGCTGCAGACAATACGATACGGTAAAAACCTGTGTTTTAATGTAATTTTTTCATATTTAGACGAGATTACATTGCAAATTGGGAAACCTTGTTGGCGTTAAATTAAGACGGGAGCTGTTCTGTTGTCCTTTTAATCAGTGGAATACTTTTGTTTCCAGGAGAAGGGCAAAATAAATTAAGTTTGATTGATTGGTAGAAAACAAACTGTGAGTTTGACCTTGTGTATAAATAGATTTTAGGAAAATTTAACAGAGAATGGGACAAATGAACGAACAAGCAGATACTTCATACTGTCAGCTGTCACATTGTGATGAACCAGCAGAGCAAACGGACCAGAAGCTGGTTGATGTTGTTCCCAACCTTTTTTTCTTGAAGGACCCAACATTTCTCCCATTGTAGATTTAGACGTTTCACTTACAGACCTCTTTTTTCCTCACGCCAATGGAGGCAGCTGCCACGCAAGGCAGTTTGGGGTTTAATATACGCTGCGTCTCAGGGTGCTGGTTGGTCTGGAGCTGCTTCAGCGTCGCGTTTCAAACTGTCGCTCGCCAGGTTTTCATCACAAACGAGGAATTCCGCTCTAATTTTATTCCATTGCTTCAATGAAGCCACATTCCATAAAACTCTTGAGCCACCATTTCTTTCTCCCGCTGCTAAATTTGTAGTTTTTGTGAGATAAATGGAATAAATGCTGACTCATCAATTTTTTTTTTTTTTTAGACATTTATCAAACCATGATACCACTTAAAATCAACAAAGCTTTGCGACCCCCCCCCCCCCCCCCCCCCCCCCCCCCTCCCTCCAGGAGGGTTGCGGCCTCTCCCTGGCGACCGGTTGCGGCATCCTGCAAACGGACGAAACCCCAAAAAACAAAACTCATTTGCGTGCTCGAAGACCGCCACGTGGAAACCCGACACCTGGCGGATCAAAGGCGACGTGTCGGCCGGCGAGTCCACCCGAGCCACCGCTCCGGGTGACCGGCGTGTCCGCTGGTTGCAATTACCAGCCGTTCTGCGCTCGTGAAACTTGGAAGTAAACATTGAAAAAAAACCACAAAAAAAAAACGACTCGAGTAAACACAGGCGCGGAGGAGCGGCGGGAAAGAGCCCGGCGCCTTCCGGGGCTCGGGCGCTCCCGACTTCAAAACCGGGGAGAGGAGCGAGCATCAAACGGTTCCTCCGCGGAGGACGGCGTGACACTCATTAAGTCAGAACGCGACCTCGCCGAGTGACGGTTCAGGCCGGCGCCGGCGGGGACGGCTTCTCCGTGGCTTCCTGCGTCTAATTGGACCTTCTTGAGGGAAACACTGAGCGGGTATTATTGATGAAGGTTGAAGGAAATGAGTCACTTTGAGCGCGAGCACATACATGTTTTTTTCCCCAACCGGCCTTTTGGGGGGGGAGGAGGAGAGGGGGGGTGCATCTCGAGCGCCCCAGACGTTGATAACGATTCCGAGCGAGGATCCATATGCGAGCCGTTGGAGTAGTGAGCACTGAGGGCTTCGTCCGGGGCTGAGTGGAGCTTTTCTCAGCAGGGGGGGGGGGGGGGGGGAAACAAACGATCCTCGTCTTGTTGCTGAAAGCCGGTAGCCAGTCAGGCAGAAAAGATCCCCTCTAATCCCATATACAGCACAATGGCACATATGTAGCGCGGCTATCGGGTGATAAAAAAAAAAAAAAAAAAAAAAAGCAAATTCAATGACTGGAGGGGCCCGAAATTCATTTTCATCTCCGCTCCCCAGGGAGAGGGAGGAAATCTATACAGTCTGGGGGGGGGAAGAGATCTTTTTTTAATGACTTCTGGCTGTAATGATATCATTTAGATGAGATGATGGGTTGAAAGCGTGGCTATGTATAGCACCTGTTTTAAACGACTGTAAACGCAGAGTCCCCGCGTCTCTCCATCTGTTCCTCTCTTCTCACCTCTCTCTCTTTTCTCTCCCTCCCTCCCTCCCTCCCTCCCTCTCTTCCTCCCCTCCTTCCCTCTCGCCAGGCTTCGCCGGGAGAATTGCAGTGGGAGTTCTTCCCGCCTCCCTGTTTGCGAAAGGCGTACCTGCTCGCCGACTTTCTCGGAGCGAAGTGAACTGAGCGGGGTTTGATTTCCCAGATGACGCCGCCCGGTGCGCGCGTCCTCGCCTGTCATCCTCCGGAAGCAGACGTCTGCTTGACGGCGCCCATTTTATTTCCATTAGAGCACAACATTGTTCATTTTTATCGGCTGTCATTTCTAACATGTACGCAGAACGGTAGGGGGTGGGGGGGGGGAGCAGGGGCTACAATAACATGCCAGGCAAAGAGAGAGAGAGAGAGAGAGAGAGAGAGAGAGAGCGAGAGAGAGAGCGAGCGAGCACATGACCACCTGCGCCGGACGGTTTTGAAATTCAATTCATCGGCTGCAAAGTGAAATGAAATCAATGAGGAAGCGACGCACCGGTGAGCTAACGGTATCGGCGGCGGCATTCGCGGCCTGGAAATCTGAATCTAGGCGGATAGAAGTGAGGCAAAGGTTGCCCGGGGCGCCTATAGTAAGGTCTTCGCCGCCACCGAATAATTGGCGGCGGCGAACGTGAAGGAGGCGAAAGGGACTCTGTGGGAAGTGAGACGACGTTCCGTCCATGGCAGCGAGACCTAATTACGCCACGCGGACCCTGCGGCCATGCTGGATGTCAAAGCGGGGCAGCAATAAGGCAGTCGGTAGGGGGGAAGACGACGCCACCCGCGGCGGGAGGTGGGGGGGGGGGGGGGGGTGAGCTGCTCAGGTGACCTGGAAAGACCTGTTTACCTCATTAAAAATGAATCACAAGGTAATAAGGGCCCCCCCCCCACTCCCGGTCCTCCCTCCCAATGTCTGTCCTTCATCCATTATGCAGCAGTGAGGTGGGACGGTGTGGGTTAAGTCCTCGGGGAGGGTCACTTGGACGGAGACCCAGTCTGCCTACCCCCCCCCCCTACACTACCCCCCCTACCCACCTCTGTAACACAATAATGAGACAATAACACAGTGATGGGGAGTATAATCTGGGCGATAAGTGCTGAGGCGGGCAGTCCGGGCAGAAGCGGCGGCCGCCATCAGCTCCAGAGGCCCGTGGCCACAATAAGTTAAACAAGGTAGAAACGGCCTATTAGCCGTGCTCCATAATTCATAACTTGGGGAATGAATGGGCCTCACGGTGGCTTTCATGAGACACGGAGGCTCCACCAAACCAAGTGCTTCTGCTTTGTTTTCACTGCTGCTGTTTGGAGAGCTGCCGGCATCATATTTATTATACAAACAGCCTCATGAAAGAGGGACTGTAGTTTTTTTTTGGGGGGTGAGGGGTGGAGTTGAGTAGAACATCTGAAGGGCACGACTTACGGGAATGCAAAGAGAATAACGTGAAAAAGGCGTCCAATTCCCAACAACTTGGGATAATACCTGATACCAAATGTCTTCAATTCATATAAACACAAACAGATCGAATGTTTGGTTGGCAGAAATTGTTGTTTCACAATTTTATAGGAACTCCTGTCGATTCTTACGTAAAAGGTTGTGAAGGCGGAGAAAATAGTGAAGCAACACGTGGAGCTTCATTCGCACCACGAGTCCAGCTTTACCTGTTCGAATACAATTCTGCAGTTTAAGGAAGTGGTGGCCTGTAGATCTGCTAAACAACGTCATGATCTCATCTCTTGTTCGAATTTTTTTGAATTTTTGTTGAAGTAGTTGTACTACTACGGATGTAGTTTTCATGCCGGGCCACTAGTGGGTGCTGTTGGCTTGTTTTTGTAATGAAACTACACACACTTGTAGAGAACAAGACGTGACAAACTTAATAAATATCGGGTTGTCTCCGATATGTGGTTCGGTTGTCTCCAAATCGGAAGGTTGCAGGTTTGACTCCCTATTTCTACATGGCAAAGTGTCCTTGAGCAAGACACTGAACCCCAAACTATTCGCGATGGATAGACTCAAAATGGACTCAATGAAAGTTTTGTTTTTCCACAGGTAAAAACCCAGGTGAACGGGACCCAAATGTAATAAGGGTGTTTCTTATTTTTCCATTTTTGGACATTAACTGAGAAATGTACAGATTTTTTTTGCCTTTTTTTGTTTTGTTTTTAATTCTCAGTGACTTTTCGTCTTGAAAAACGTTCATTTTGCACTCAGCTCCCTTACCGACCGGCCTCAAATTCCATTGCGAAATACTCCTATAACTGTTTTCTTTTTTTAATCTTAATATTGAATTGTGACAAGCCTTTCCAATGTTTTTTAATGAAGCTTCACTGTCATATACACAAATATGTCAGTATCGTTCCGTAAATGTCTTCATGCAAAAGCGAGAAGAAGCTCCACCGTCCACCCTCCAGTGCTCAGCCTGTGACTGTCGACCGCACACACTCCAGCTGCCGCGCCGATCTGTACAAATGGACAGTAAACGCCTCCGACACAGTGTCAGGACCTTGTATCTCTGTGCCACGGCCCCTGACCTCTGACCCTCCGGTTCATTATCCTCCCACCTTAGTGCTGCGACAGTTGTTCCCTGAACCGCTGCCGCCAGAGCTGCAGAAGCTCATTCGATACTTTAACCGTCTGAAGCTGGAGATATTAAACAGAGCAACACAACACAGATGAGGAACAGCTCTCCCAGACCTCAGGTTTTCTCTCAGAACCACATGTCATACAACAAACACCAACCCTGTAATTATCCCGCTCTTGTGCGATCGTGTATATTTTGCCTTTTTATGACAAATGGCCCATTTCAACCACTGAACACCATTGTACGACTATAAACAAACAAAAATATGTCATGTAACGTAAACCGCTTTCTCCTCACGGGCCGTCCACAAAGATCTCGGGGCTTTATAATGAAATGAGAGTTTGATGACCGGGATGCATCCAAGCAATGGGAAACTTGCTCAGAGTTCTTAGATTTCACAGAGAACGTCGGATCTGATACTGATTATTTGGACCTGGCAGCGAGGACCGGAGCAAACAGGGCTGCCGTCCCGTCTGTTTCCCCACACATGGGACTGGAACGTGTCCACGAAGAGGTGAGGGACTGGGCAACATGGTCGCGTCATCGCTTTAGTGCCTTTTGTTTCAGAAAAGGCCGGCATTGACACAGGAAAACGATGTCTGTTTACACGGAAATGGCAGAAAAGAGGAAAACGATGCAGTTGGCATGCCAGGCCACAAGTTGGCACTGTTGGCTAGTTTTTTTTTTGTCACGAAACCAACAACCCGCTATAAACATTAACAATGGGAGTACGCAGACATTTGTCAAGGGAAATGGAAAGTCTGTGTATTTTCAAAAAGTTGTATTCTCAGTGTCTCTGAGCACCGCCGTCGTGAGAAAAACTCCCAAAATGCACCGGAGGTTTTAGCGTTTTCACATGAAAGCCTCGTCAAAGATGAGGCTTTTCTTCTGGTGGCGATCAGTCTGAGGTCTAGTCTCCATTTGGACGGTTTCAGAGATCGTGGATTTTGTTTGTTTGTGCCCAACGTCGTTTTGGATTCTATTAAATGTTTCAGCGGATCAGACACCAGAGAGGGAGAAGCAGCCATCTGTTGGAGGTAAAAAGCGAACACCGCGGGGAGATACGTTTACGCCACGTTATCTTGAACAATCAATCTTTGAAAGTGAAGGGAAAACACCTGTTGCATTAGTCAAAATGGTCTGAGGGTGAATTGCTTTTGGTTTCCTGGCACACGCCAAAGAGTGACTAAATAAAACAATGGTTAAAAGATGTTTTTGGGTTGTTTAAAAAAAAAAAAATCTGGTTTAAAACTTCAACTAAGCACCACAAAGACCATGAATTCATGCAGTAGTGTGAATGGTTGTACCTCGAGATCCTATTGGACACGATCCCAAAAGCCTACGATTGGAGCAGCACCTTCAATAGAGTAGCAACAAAAACAAAGGTACCATTATATTATAGGGTTTTTTTTTTTTTTTTCCATATCCGTGAGGAAAATCGGGGGGCTTTACCTTCATCCGAACAGTCTGCGGGAAAATAGGCTCTTTGTAAATCATCTTTATAATGCATAATAGAACAATTGTGCTCAATGCCACGATATTAAATCTTTTAGAGAGCTCTAGAACAGTATCAATAAAATATCCCGGATAACCCTTTTGGGGGGAGGATTTCCTTGAAGGGCTGGTTAATGGTTAAAGTGAGAGAAAGGACTTTGTTCAGTTTGGCGCCGTCTGTGTTTTGGATATTTATGAAGATTAAAAGACGCAGTTTTTTTTGGTTCAATGATTCATTCCAGGAAAGTCTTTCGACCTCGCTCTACGCTAAAGTTCCTGAGAAATTGTAAATGTACATAATATTATTGTGAAATAAAGTAAAAAAAGTAAATGCTTGATGTTTGAAGAAGACGGGTTGAGTTAGGAAAGCCTTGATTTAAAGCCATAGACCTGGAAAATATGATCTAAGGGTCACGACTTATTGATTGTATCATAACTACTCAGAATACTCAACGTGTCCTTCTAATACCTCGGTTAGAATGAAAGAAATGACGGTTTATCGGAAATTGAGCTCAATCGGAATAAGTTAAAAGACGGTTTTATCCCACTTAAACGCCTGGAAGGCAAAGCCACACGCGGCTCTTAAGGCATCCCACAGCTCAACCGTTGTTTGACAAGTTAAAAAAAATAAGAATCCCTCCGTTACACACACCAACAAAGACGTGCTGAAAGGAAACACCAGGTCAGCGCCCGTCACGTCAGCTCTTTGGTCCGTCTGGTCTGTGTTTGGTCTGACCACGGTTTGTTTGGAAGCGGTGCCGAATCTTTCTTCTCAAGTATCGCAGTTCAGTCGTTTGGCGCATTCCAGAGTTCACTGGGTCCCACAGGACGAATCCACGGTTCAGCGATCAAACGAGTTTGTTTAATTAAAAGGCAAACCGACTGAGAATAAGCAAAGTTTTCTCCACCTTTGCAAACACACCTCGGTGTAAACTGACGGCGGGGGGGTGGTGGTGGTGGTGGGGGGGGGGGGGGGGGGGGGGCTGCAAGAGACAACATTTGCCACTTTCTTTCCAAAACTGACAATCCCACAAGTTCTCACATCACGACGCAGCGATAGCCCAGCTGCTCGCAGGTGAGAAAGTTAGACAACACTTGGTTCTTTTTTCTTTTTCCCTTCCAGCTGGTCGGATGGAAACTTTCACATTTACTGTGCTGTCAGATTTTTTTTTTTTCTTTCCTTTTTCTTTTTTTTGTTAATTTGTCTCCCAGAGGTAAATCACAATGAAGTGTGAAGATTTCTTGTGCCGCCTCAAATATAGATTCTCCCGTGGAATGCCTGTGGATGTTGAAGGGATTTCTGCAGGAATACAGACACACGGTCTGCAGCCAGGTTTTGTTCAGGAAAATGAGCCTGGAGTTGAGTGTAGAACTCATTAAATGTGTTAATTAAACCGCATATAGCGTAAATGGTCCTCTTGTGTCTTCGTCTCTTACGGGTTTGTTTCTTCTTGTTGTTTTTGTGAAATCACCTCTTGTCTGCATCCTTTCTTACTTCCCTTCCCTTCCCGAGTGTGTCTATGTTGGATAATGGATGAATGGACAGACACATACAGATATATAAACATACGGTTGCAGGTATATACAGACACTACGTCTGTGTACACAGTATGTCAGCATTATGTTGCATTAGTATTACCCTAAGCAGCGAAGAAACGCCTCATTTCTATGTGGAGCACATATCAGCCCACGCTGTGGTGGGTTTTTTTTTCCCTTTCTGTTTTTTTTTGTAATAGTACGTAGCAGCACGTTGGCTCCCAAGACTCGGTCCTTATCTCTTCTATTTTAAGCCGTGCAGAGGAGCCCCTATAGAACAGTATGGCAGATCCCACCCGATGTCTCCCAGCTGAACCCGCGCGCACGTTCGGCATCACGCAGGTGGAGACGGATGCACAGCGACGGTATATGTCAGGCTGCGCCTGCTTTGTAGATTAGCGTGTCGGGGAGTTCAGAGAATTTTCTCTTCAAGCCCATAAAGCCTAAGCTACAGTAATATAGCTTACGGTTTAAATATGATGTGATTTGTGCCGCGAAAAAAAAAAAAAAAAAAAAAAAACTGCAAGAGAACGCGTGAGCCGCTGGGATTCAATCTGACAACAAGCATCCGGGGTTGATGTTATACGATCAGCGGCGAGTCGCGGGGGTTTAAATCACTGCATCCGCATTTTAACAGGGCTCAGGCAGGAGTCAATACTTCACGACAGAAGCGAAATGAAGGAAAGACGTTCGGCATATTTTGACAACGCGGCGCCAATCAAAGAGCGGGAGCAAAGAGGCAAAATGCCGCGGAGGTCGTCTGCAGGAAGGAGGAAACGAGCTTCAAACGCAAACAAAATGCAGCGTTTGACACAAGCTGACTGTTACAGTTGGGATGTCACGCCACACGGGAAGCGTTCGGCACACGAAGCCGTCTGATGTCTTATTTATCTTGCTCTGTTCAACAGTGAAATCTCGCAACTAAACCCAAGGCTGATATCCTCCAGAGGACAGCGAAAGTTTACTGGGGCACTCCGTCGCCAGCTGAATATCCAAAATGATTAACAGACTTGATTGTAGACTGTTCATACTGTTTGTATGTAGTAACCCTTCCTCACACAAAACCACACACCAATGGAGATGAACTTTACCTCCATTTTGGGTAATTCTGTGACAACAGATCCAAACCACGGTCACCCGAAAAGTTTCACTGAACATTTCCATCCCCTAATCATTTTCTCAGTGAGTGAATATTGTTGCAGCTTAGGAGCCGATGCAATGAAGAGGTAAGAAATGTTTGACGTCACAAAAGGACCGTCGTGAAGAGCTGAGGCCAACGTTACACACAATCCAAGGGACGCTAGGATAGGATGTTCAAAAATGGGCAACAAGGGATTCGCCGACAACTGAGGCAATTCAAGTCTTTGGCATTAGTCAAAGTCAAAGTCAGCTTTATTGTCAAGTGTGCTAATATGCATGACATACAGCACAGATGACATTTCAGTCCTCTCGGACCCACAGTGCAAAAAAGGCATGTAACAATAATATTAAAAATAACAATTTAAAGATTTGAAAATATATACACCATATAATCATCAACAGTAAAGTGACAAAGTATGGGTATAAGTGAGGTAGAGCAATGTTAAACATGTAGACCCCCACCCACCCCCACCCGCCCCAAATTAATCACAATTTTGCTGTCCAGATATAAAAATAAAATAGTTAAAATTTTCACGGCCACCTTTTGGAAACGATGTCCGAAATGCTGAAAATGATGTGGTTGTCTGTGTAATGAAACCACACACACACACACACACACACGCACACACGCACACACACACACGCTCCAGAGAGGAACACTATGTTTAACACTGCGAGGAACCCGGGCGTCCGTACGGACAGACGACCAAGTTGTAATGTTATTTCAGCTCCGCGTTTCGCTCCTTTTCTCGGAGCCGCGTTTGATTGATTTGTTCCAATGTTTCCGATTTTTCCCGGGTTACGTCTGGGTCATCAAGCCGCAACACGTTGTCTCCGTCTGAAAGAGCGATCGCTCTCTGGATGTTCCCCCGTTGATGCGGACAGGACGTCTTCACAGACGGGGGGGGGGGGGGTGGGGGGGCCGTAGTCAAAGCTAGTGGGAGCGCCCCGTTCATTCAGGCCCAGCGTCTCTTTATGGTCGCTTTACCACAGGCTGTCTGGGCGAAAGGGTTCAGGCCTGTGTCTTTTCCTCTTTTGTCTGCTCTCCTGGGGGACATGAATGGGGAGGTTGGGGCCCGAACAAAAGGCAGATCATGGGTCTATTGGGGGGGACAAATGAGCTTAGTTTGGGTGATGGCAGCCAAAGGGGGGGGGGGGGGGAAGGAGGTCTGGGGAGGTATTGACGCTCACCTTAGGGCCGGAACGGGAGGGGAGACGAGTCCTCCTGGGTGAACAGCTGAGATCCTCCTTCCCACAGTTGCACATGCCCGTCTTGCGGTCTGACAACAACAAGGGTCGTCAGTGTCTGCGGGGCGGAGGACGACCGGCCCGATTGCGGGATTCTCTCCATGGCAACTCCAAGCCGGCGAGCAGAGATGTTCTCCTCACAGAAGACGGGTCGACCTCGAGCTGGTGAGCGTCATGACACGCTGGAAAAACCCCCGTATGTCATTACTAATCGCGTCGTAGCCGTCCGACGGAGAAGAGCCCGACGTCCCGACAACAATACGGGAAATGTTCGCACTCAATCAAGTCCTTAAAGGATTGGAATCTGCATAAATGTGCTTCTTTTATTGAGTGAAAGAACACAATGTCAACTTGACTCAGAGGCTGCTGTATATCCTTTCTCCATACAACCTGTGTGCAATAACCTGTTATATATATATATATATATTTATTTATTTATATTATTTTCCTCCCCAGCTTGAAGATAAGACCTTTTGTTCAAAAGGAGATGGAATCGAGATTTTTCTAAATGTCACCTTATCACAAATGCCATTTGAATTCCACCTTTCCACCCGCCTTTACAGCTTCACGCTTTCTTTTTTGTGTGTGTGTGTGTGTAAAAAACATTTTCTTTGTGCACCCCCCCCACCACCACCACCAACACCCCCACCCCACCCCATCCCACCACCACCACCACCATGTCATTCTCCCTCCACTCTCCTCCCAACTCCCTCGTGGTTTGAATGTCTACTATTCGTAAGCTCTTCCACGGTGTTGCTAATCCTACAGACAACCACGCAGAGAGTTCCACCGCGGCGGGTTCCACTGCGGCGGGTTCCACCGCAAAGATCCCAGATGTTTTATAGCGTGACAACTGAATCGCAGTCCGTCCCTCATGAGATGAATGTCACCGGTGACCTTTCCCCTCGACCTTTGACCTCAGCCGGCGTTAATTAAGCCTATGAAGCTAATTACGGTATTAACACGTGATGCAGTCCATGAAAGCATTCGAGGAGTTCTCTGAGGCGTTCAGAGTGTCCGACACTCACTGTTTGGTAAAACGATTCACTCGGTAGTTAAAATAGTTCACAGGCGGTGTTGGAAGTTAGTCCACTTTTAATATGGGTTCATTTTTGTTGAGACGTTCTCAAAGTTCTTTATCGAACAGTCATCATTTCTCAATGCAAGCGAGACGCTTCGTGCTGTTGTGGACAATCGGTCACAGGATGTGACGTCACGCAACGCTGAATAAAGTCGGCGCGAGTCGGAAGGATCATTAGAGGAACCAATAAACAATCAAAGGTGTTTGATTCCAATAGATTACAACCACGAGAACTAAATGCAAACTCTTGTATTACAAGTCAAATATTCTCTGACTCAAATAATTTACCGTCAGTGCGAATGGATGGTTCGCTGGTTGGAGTTAGATCGATGGATGAGAGGTGATGCGTTAAACTAAATGTAGCCTCACCGTTGGAAAATATTTCATCATTTCTAATTGCTAAAAGATTAGAGATCAATATTAAAAAAAAAAAAAAAAAAAGTCAACATTTTGTTGTTTTTGGACACCAAGGAACTCACAATAGATTCCGTCGCCATCAAGTGCTGAACACTAAAAGAGTGGATTTCTCGGTGGAGTTGACGAAACTTGCCTTCAGTAAGTCAGCAGACAATTTGACTTGCAAAAAACGTGGGTAGGGTTAGAAACACGGAGTACATGAGTACACGGACGTTTGTATGGAGAGACGACAAAGTTAGATTGTTAGATGCACTTTGGAGGAAAACACTGATCTACACTGTGTGTATAGCAATCCTGGCAATTCACTCTATTTTAGAGCATTTTTCTTTTTACTGGATTGTTCTGGAAGTTCTGCACCTTTTACCTTGAGCTGTTGTAAGTTTGTGTTTCCCCCTGGGGAGGAATAAAGCTCCCTACTCATCTTATTGACCATCTACTGAGCATGTGCAGAACAACTATTCAATACAACGGTGGAGTAGCAGCGCGTCTTCCAACATCCTCTCACGGCGTAGCCCGAGCTTCTCCAGAAAGTGTTGTTTTCACCCGTTTACAAGGCGATGGGAGTCGGAGCGTGACGGAAAAGTTCCCCACTGGGACCGTCATTGCGTAATCAGACACATTTTTTTTTTTAAACCTCGCCTTTGTCGTTTCACGGGGGGACCGATTTCGGTCTTAGTTTTAAAACCACGAAGCGTTCAGACTAGGGATGTCCGATAATATCGGCGGGCCGATATTATCGGCCGATATTGACTTAAAAATGTAACATTTGGAAATATCGGTATCGGATTTTTACAACCGATATTGGAATTTCCGAGTCGGCATGAACGCGGCATGGGACATTTACGGGCGCGCTTGATGACGTTTAACAACAACAAATACAACGGAACTCGTGGCTAAGAAGGAGAAGCCCGGTGAATGAAATGTCCGTGGAGGACTGGAGGCTCAACCAGGCCCTCTTCCCTGCTGGGGCCAGTACCTGACTGCACCCTGCACCAGTGTTGACAGTGAACCACTGTTCAGCACTGTTGCCCACATCATTGATGAGAAGAGAAATCGCATACATTGCGACAATGCTGAGATGCTTGTATTCATACAGAAATGTTTCCCTCTTACACATGAGGACATGGGGAAAAAGAAATAGACCAGTTATATGGACGAGTCAACTTCAGTCTTTGTTTTTGTTGCACTTTAAAGGAGGGCTGTTTTAATTTTGTGAGCATTTCTGTGCCTTTCTTGTTTATATTTACACTATTTTGTTACTCTTAAAAGAGATTGAGCCCAGTTTGAGTCTATTATTTGACAAGTTATGGCCAGTTATTCATTCATTGACTGTTTACAACTAATGGACTGAAGATATGCCTCTTCCTTTTTTTTTTTTAATATTGTCTGTGGTGTTGTTGAGTTTGTTGTTGAGGTTTCTCTCTAACACTAAATAAATATGGCACTTTTTTCCAGAATTTAAGTTGTTGTTCTCTTATTTTTCTCAGTGTGTACATTTGGAAAGCCATGTTTGATTCACATATGCATCCAGTGGGGCATCACAATAAAATTAGGCCTAATGTGTTAATTCCACAGTAGGAGTTATTTCATGTTGTTGTTACCAAACAGTTTTGATGTAAAAAGCCAGCATATATCGGTATCGGTGATATCGGTGTCGGAAATAAAGAGTTGGACAATATCGGAATATCGGATATCGGTAGAAAAGCCAATATCGAGCATCCCTAGTTCAGACTATTAATTCCTGCCCCGGACTCCATCATGTCGTCTCCGGTGTTAATTTGTACTCCATTAGTGTCCGGCGAGTCCTGAGTGACACCCGATAGCGGCTTGTTAAAGAGATGAAAAACGGCCCCGGAGCCAGCTGCAGCGATGTGATCCCCCGGTGTCAGCGACGTGACTGATGACCGGCCGCGACCCCCGGCTACGAGGCCGGTCGACGGGGCTGACAGGTGACGTGTGACGCGACAGGAGATGAGCTGCTGAATAATGGGCCCTTGTCAAAAAAAGCCCTTTTCCCTCTGCTTTTCAGAAGAGCGAGCGCACGAGACAGTCCGCCGTGATTGATGCCCACCTCGGGACCGCTCTCCGATTGGCCGCCGGTGGTCCCCGAGTGTTCCCGCGTCCCACGTCGCAACGCCAACAATGTCTCCATCGGCCGAGGTGGAGGAGACGCCAACGCGCGGCGTGTCTTCTCGCAGATCCGCCGGAGCTGCGGCGCAATGAATTTTAATGAGGCTCATTCTCTAAGAAATACTCTGAAAGAGGGTGTTTCTAATGGAAACTGAGGCGTGAGGATGTTAACTTTTACAGCTTATCTCCTCTGTTTATATTACCCGGCAGTGCGGCTGCAGGCAGACACACTGTGAGGAAGGCTGGCGTTTTTTTTTTTTTTTTTACACCCCTCTTTTTCTTACTTTCATTCATTCGACATAATCTCATTGCAATTGTCAAGCTGTGAAAAAAAAAAAAAACACACAACCCAGCATGAGACAGCCTTGTTATTTACCACTTTTTTTCTTTTTCTTTTTAAATAAATCACCTATGAGCTAAAAGAAGGCATCTGAAGCCTCCGGAGAGAGCGGCCGTCCATCATGAGGATCGGGCAGCTGTGATGGATGGAGGTGAGAGGTGAGGGCCGACGGGTCAGTGCTGAGCAGAAGGTCCTCCGGACAGAAAAGCCTCGTGGCCTTTAAAAGGGAAAAAAAAAAAAAAAAAGCTTTGCAAGAGTCACAGCTGTGAAAAGCTCTCCAGCTCCATTCTACTTTCTCAATCAGCTTCAAGGATGTGCCATTTAGAGGCTTTTCTCCGTGTCAACACAGGAAAATCGTCATTGTGAAGGCGGCACTCAGCCCCTCAACGGTGCTGCTCTCTCAGTCTGACTCGCATGTCGGACAGTATTTGGTCTGTGAAGTGCGCCTACCTTCCAGCTTACGAGCTGCCGTGAGTCGTTTACACCCGTGATGGAGGGCTGACGGGCCGACTGTCGGCGGGGGGGTGGATAAATGTCGCCAGTCCAAACACAAAGAGACAGAAATCCACTCACATTCACACCAGTCAGCCTCAAAAGTCAGTGGCTAATCATGTTTAGCTTGTAGCATCGCTGGTGTGTGAGCCCCGAAACCCGTTAGCATGTAGCATGTAGCAACTCAACTGCATGTAGCATGTAGCTGAGTGACTTCGGGCCTAAAAACCATGAGAGGAATCAGTTTGACGTCTAAAAGTTATTCCCCAACTTTTGGTTTCGCAGTCTCACAAAAAAGTTTCACACCAAGTTATTTATTATTGAAAAAGTTGACATTTGTAGAATTCTTCCTTACGGTGAAAAGAGGGGGGGGGGGGGCAACACCTGAAGAAATTCACGCCACGTAATTCTAAACACTGGCTGTTGTGTCGGCTGAGTTTCACGAGCAGCTGCTAATGTATAAATTTTAATATTTCATACAGTGTTCCCCTTCCTAATGTTTGTAAATGTGCATTATGGAAAGCACATTTAAATTGCCTTTGCGCGCAAGGTCGGCTCCACAAATCACTTGAACGGCCCAATAAGAGGTGACGTTTTTTTTTTGCCGAATACAATCTGTTATTATTATAACGTACGGTCGAAACGCGCCACGTTCTCGTCTCCCTCACAGCTTGTAGGCAAGTTTGTCTGCGGACGGCGGAGAAAACGGCGTTAATGATTCATCGGGAACGGAGTGATGGAGGTGCAGAAGCGGTGAGGGAGGACGGAGGGAAAAGGGGACGACTAAGTGTTTATTAATGATAAACTGGCTTCGGAGATTCTGGGGGGTGGAGTGGGTGGGGGGGGGGGGTGGAGTGATCTCCTGAGGTGGGGGAGTCTGCTCTATTTTTCTCTCACAACCTGTCAGCCCATTTGAAACAAAGAGGGAAATATATGTGGAGCCCCTGCTGTGCTCACTTATGGAGCCTCGCAAACATGAATTAGATCCAAATTCACCCCAGAGCTTTCCTTTAATGGCGGCGGGTTTCCCTTTGAATTCTAATGGATTCAGATTACTGTGGGGAAACGCAGGCTTTCGGTTAGGGGGGGGTAATAAGAGGGGTGAAGAAATACACCGTGTTCTTGGGAAAGTGGCTCCCGCGGTTTGAGAAAATGGCGAAAAATGCACCGAATGTCCTCAGATGATTGAGGAGCAGCACTATATGGTTTTGAACCCTGCGACTCGGGAAAACCAAAGAAAAGCCACTGATACTGATCCCGTCAGGTAAATAATTACAGTCTGAGCGTCGGAGCTCAACCGCGTGGCGTCAGCGCAAGTTAAAGTCGGGGGTGAAAAATCCGCCCGATAATGAAACAAGTGGTCAATGTTCACGAAGTTTAGGATTTTACTGGGCTCCGCTTTTGTTGTAAAGCACAAGTACCAACATTCCGGGAGCAGAACTGATCAGCAGAGAGCAGATTGATTGACAGGTTGAGTGTCGGTTACGTACGGCAGACCAGTTTTAACATCAATTAGCAGATACAGCATGCTACCGCGAAGTAGAACATTAGATATGGGCAAGCTTAGTCATTACGAGTCGAATTCTTTCAATCAACGATCAGGTCAACGTGAGGGTTTATACGCACTACGAGCATCATTCCATTCAACCGGCGGATCAGTCGCTTGTTTTTTTTTGGGGGGACACAAGCTCATGATCCCACATTAATCCTCACCTGGAAGACGGATTTATTTGCTGGATTTATAAAACTGTTGATGAGGAACAGATGACGCCTGAGACCAGTGTCACGCGGTGATGTTTACGTAACAGAAATGCCTGGCGACGATAATCTCACCACAAGTGGAGACACGATCGGGACGACTGTGGACGTGGACTTTAACATTAGCAGTGTGAGAACGCGGACATTCGTATGGACAGACGATGAAGTTGGTTTGTTATTAAGGCGTCTGTCAAAATATCCAATATTGAGATTCACAGGCTGTCGCGAAGCCATCTCGACTGTTAAGTTTATTTTAAATGTTAGATTATAAGTAGATTATTGATTTTAAAAAACAACGATATTAGTAGTACTATACACGAGTATTATACACTATTACACATTGTTATTATCTGTATTATTGTTATCATTATTATATACTGCCTACCTCTAACGGCTCTGCCACTGCACCTTACTATTTATTTATCTTGCTTTTACCTCGTGCTTATTTCTAAGTGCCCATGTTCCGTTCTGTGTTTTACTTTATGTCTTATACCCAGATATTTTTATATTAAAATTTTTTACTTTTATTACTATTCTATTGTATTTTATAATATTCATATGTACCGGATTGCTGCAACAAGACAATTTCCCTTCGGGGATGAATAAAGTAATTATCTCTCTATCTATCTATCTATCTAACAACAATATAAAAGTTTTGAAATATTGCATTTTTGAACAAGAACACCCTGTCTACAGTGTTCAGGGAGAAGGAATGGTGAAGCGAGTTACATAGAAGATGGACAAAACTAGAGCTTGAAACCATCTTCTGCTTTTTAAAAAAACAAAAACTTTGAAACTTGGAGCCGAAGCAACACCAGACCACCAAACTCCCAGAGACGGAGCGTGAACCCAAAGAGTCTCGCCTCAGAGAAAAGGAACTCATAGTTACAGGATATAACAAAGAAACTGTATTTCACATATAGTGCGTTATGTAACTGCACAGGGTGTGGTGATGATGGTTAAGTTGATTCCCTCAAGGAAAAAGTTTGGGAATCACAGATCAGAGCTATACAGCAAACCCCCCCCCCCCCCCCAAAAAAGCTCCCCGGTCTGACCTGCAGCGATGCTACACATCAGTATGCCTCCAGCGCCGGCAGCCTGCAGCTCCCGGCGAGAACCCCGACTGAGGAGAACGCAGAGAATAGCTGATGCTTTTCCCATTCAGAGTAATAGTCACACCGCGCCGAGACGCACTCTCTTGGAACGGCAGGCGGGGAGCGTAATGGCTTCCATGTGCATGTCCAACATGTAATCCCGCCGCCGCCGCCGCTCTTATCTGAACGGCTCTCTGCGTCTTCACACTTCGGCGGGGGGGGGAGAACGGGGGGCTCGCTTCCAACTCGTTCCGCGGCGCGTGCACGACGCCTCGCCGGCCGGCATTCCTCGGCTCGGCTGTGCGAGACGTCTATGTAGCTTACGCAGGTCTGGCCCGCCGAGAGGCGACGCTCCGGCCTCGGGACCGGCAGCCTGTAATTACACAGACAGCTTCGGCGCGATAGCAGAGGGCCTGCTGGGTAATTGCCACTAAGAGCAACAGAGGAAGTATAGCTCCTTTACGTCCAAGGGCTTATTCACAATGGATCAGCTCCACTTACTACAGAGACTTCAGTTGATGCTGGGGAAAAAAAATTATAGTGCGAGGCTGATTGCACCAAATATATGGAAAGAACTAGAAACTGAAACCGCCTCTGTGAGTACTTAATACTTAATAGCACTGCTGGACACTGGCGGTAGCTGCGTGCCGTCGGAGCATGAATCGGGTTTATGTTCATAGCCGAGATTCTCTTGCTCTCTGAGATTCAAATGGTGTAGAATTTTAATTAACATGAATTAAATGAATTTATCGGTAACTTGTGCAAAAAGAAAAAGGCCGTTTCGATGCACATAGTTTGATGACTTGTAAATGTGTGAAGGGGCCATTTCAGATCAACATTTCCATACAATGAGCTATGACCAAGAGCTATGAGCAATAAATCCATTCTGCCAATAATAAAACTGCAGGTTTTTTGAGGGGGAAAAGTCCCTTCACCAGATCAAATTCATTATGATTCTAATTTATTAAATGTACGTGTTAATTCTATTTTCAACTACATCTTACAAACGAAATGAAAACCAATATTCAACTATAATTGACACATGTGATTTCAATATATGTTGTGAATATGTGTGTGCCAATCCATTCAAAAAAACTATAGCTCTAAAGCATCGTTTTAACCATTTTTAATTACATACATATGGGAAAAATACCGAGGTCTCGACCTCGATGTCCTCAATGGTAGCTATGGCCATCATCTTCTGACGTGAATGTTCATTTTATTCAAGTGATATATACAATGACATGAAGAAGTTGTAGGAGCCTCATAACGCGCCACATGTGAAATACAGTTTCTTTGTTATCTTCTGAGACGACGCGTCTTTCTCTCTTTGGTTTTACGCTCCGCCTCGGCGCGTTTGGTCATCTGGTGCTGCTTGAAGATTCATTCACCAATTTTTCACGCTTACTTTTGTTCAACACTATTAAATAGTATTTTTTTTTAAATGATACACTTTTAATGTGAAATATTGAACTCGGCCGTGGAACAGAAATGTATTAAATGCTGACTCGTGCATTTTTGAGATATGAAAATAGTTGCTATACCTCCCCCCATGAATCTTTGGCCGGTGGAGGTCCTGGTTGGACGTCACTGCCTTAGACGTGAAGACAAGTAAACTACTACAACAAAAAGCTATGAAACAGTAAAACATACCTCAATGTGAAAAATGCAGAGAGTCCACAAACGACCAGAGTTGGGTGATCTTGCCCTGAACTGAACTGTCCGATCGAACAATGTAGATCGTGTCCACTGGAGGAAGTTCTCTTCAGTTGCATTTCAAAGCCAAATCAATTACTGTTCTGTGGACTTTGTGACGTGAAACCATGCAGACGAAGCCACACGTTAACACAAAACAAACACTCCGCTTGAGCCAAGCCAAAACTCGGGCTGAATGGAAAACTTCTCTCCTCTGAGAGAAAAAATGGCTGTGCCAGAGGCCGCGTGATAAAAATCCAGATGTGGATGAGCCGCGTTTGTCGATCACACTCAAGTTATCGAACGCGAAGATCAAACGGAGAACGGTCCGCAGCTCGTGAATCCGTCGGACGGAGAAAAGGCAGTTTCCATTATCTGTTCTGCAACGTGCGACTCATAAGAGTGGAAGTATAAAGAACATTTTAAGACTGACAAAGTCTTCTATGTAAAATAAATTTAAGATTTTTTTTGCACAGAATTACATTTTTACGTCTCGTTTCAAGTGAAAAAGCAACGTTTGCTGTGAGGAAACTATTATCATTGTCGGTCTACTGAGCATGTGCAGAACAATTAGCTAGCTTCGTCGCAGCGTGTCAAAAGGAAAAAAAAAAAAAGTTGCATTTTCTCTCCGTTTCCACGGAGAACTTCCTCCCCTGGAGCACTTTGGTTTTCGTTCGAAAATGTTGCCATGGAAACGAGGCCTCAGTCTACTTTGGGGGAAATGTTTTGTTCACCCGTCAGAACCAGAACCACTGTAATTAAATATACTTGCTGTGTATTTAATGGCCTCCCTCAGCCGCTCGGAGGTCTGCGGTGTTTAGTACAGGCCGGATCGGCTGCATCAAACAAATAAAATAACTATTATACACCCAACGATAATGCTCAGGAGTAAATCTGGTCAGGAGTTTATGATTGTGGCAAAAAAAAACAATATGTCTTTAAAGTCGGTATGCAATGCTCTTAAACAGTCCAGGAAAGCTTTAAAAAAAAAAAAAAGCTGTCGGTAATAGATGTGGATTTTTCGGCCATTAATTAGCGCTCCATTTAAAACGGTCACGACGAAGCGTCCGCGTGTCACTATGAATGTAAAGCTGTGTTCATCATGATCTTGTTTTGTTAACCGGGATCTTTGTGCGCCTGCTTCTTGAGCCCACACACTGATCTCAAACGCTGACCTCTCCACATGAGAGTCCTATTTATAATACATCCGTCCTCCAAACACACTTTTCTCGTCTTTCAACACGAGAAACTTTTATCTCATCCATCTCCATACCCCCCCCCCCCCCCAGGATATCTGCAGAATACCTGTTGAGAATCTACACTTTTGGAGATAATATGACGAATCCGAGTGAATCTTTTAATATTATCCTGCTCAAGCCCGTCTCACACACACACACACACACACACACACACACACACACACTCTTTTCCAAATCTGCTGTTCACACTAATTAACATCATCTTTGTGCCATAACAGCGGCAGGAAACTATAAATGTGCAACTATGAATGTCAAACTGCCGCCGCCGTTGTCGGTTTGTTTTGTTTACCGACATGTTTCCGAAGCCGCCTCAGCCACAGCACGGCGCATTTTAACTTCTGCCAGCTGTGAGCAGAATTGCATTGTGGGAGCTGCAACCGTGGCCATCAGCATTTGTGGCGTGTTTAGTCTAGATGCCGTCTGCTCTGTGTATATAGGAAGAGTTTTTTTGTTTTTTTTTCTGTTCGAGGTAAAGTTTCTAACCCGGGATTAAATTAGATATGTGGCCCCCTGAAGTAAAATGAGTTTTCACACCTCTGGATTGGTGGACGTCAGGAACGTCTCCGGGGGTCAAACCTGGGCCTTGGTCTTTGTGTGTGGAGTTTGGATGTTGTGGTTTCCTCCAGAAATAGGAGACCCTGAATGCCTCATTAACTCAAGGCGTGAATGTGAGTTTGTGTGTAAATGTCCACCACTTTGTGTTTGTCATGTGATGGACTGGTGAATTCTCCACACTGGATCCTGAATCCCCTCCATTGTTCATTGAGGGTTTTTTTTACATTTATCAGATTTTTTTATGTGTCTGAATAGCAGATATTGATTTTTCTGTCACCATAGTTTGTTTATTCAATTTATTTTCAATGCCTTTCACCATTGAGTTGTTGTTAAGTGGTAAAAATCTGACCTGTGTACAAACTATGATCAACACAAAATGATTTAATGTCTGTTTCTCCAATTCAGCTTCACAGTTTGGCGTCAAGGTCTTACATTTCTGTACAAACACTCAGATGTTTTCACTGATAAAGCTTCTTTAAACTCAGCAGATTGCAATCAAAGCCTCAAATGGATAATAATTATAAAAAAAAAGCTTACTGGTGGGAGAGAATTGTGTCAAATGTGGTATTGCTATCAATTTGAATTAGTATGGATGGAGGGATGGATGGATGGATGGATGGACGATTTCTTTTCGCGTATTCCTCCTCCTGTGCTTCAGAAAGTTGCAGAGTCAGCACATTCCATTAATATCGCTCCAGCGTTTGCCCATTAAGCCCTTATAAGCATAAATTCTACTTTTCTGACGCAAAGAAACATTCCGACATTATACCTATCGGACTGTACGACCCGGGAAACAAATGAAGATTAACGAGAAGTGAGTCCACATGCGGTTCGTCTCTCCTCTGAGCAACACAATCCAAGGCTCCTCTGAGCGTTCGGTGTGGCTTCTCCCTTTTTTTTTCGAAACGCGCCGGACAGCTAATTATAGAGAAACACACGGGCGAGTCGAACGCGACGCCTCCCCCAGGATCCCGGCGGCGGCGAACCGGAGGTGAAGCGTCTGACAATTTGCCACGACGGAGGAGGAGGAGGAGGAGGAGGAAGAGGAGGAGGAGGAGGAGGAAGAGGAGGAGCACTCTCTGAAACACACATCTGTCTCCCCGTGACAAAACGCAGGAGGCTGCGACGGCGGCGCTGCCGTTTGCAACCCGTTTCTTGGGGACGGCCTCCGTGGAGGAAGACGTCCGTCCTCTAGCCGACAGAGAGACGTCCAGCTGAGACAAGTCATGTCCGTGAAGCCTCCTCCTCCTCCTCCTCCGACGGCAGCGTGTCCTCTGACGTCCACGAGTCGGGGAGAAGCGAAGCGCTACTAACTGGAAATTGTGAAAAGTGCCTCTGTGGGCCGCGGCTCAGTGTGGCTGAGCATGAAAATAATTTCAAGGAGACAGTCGGGTCGAGCCGAGGGAGACTTTTTGTGGGGAATATCACAATTTGTGTTTGCCGGAGTGTCTCCCGGGACTCGGAATGCACGGAAATGTACAGAGAAGAAAAATCTCCCGTGCGTCCTGAACCTGGAAGCACACAAAGCTAATCTGCAGCCGCATGAACACACAAACAGTGAACGGGGCCATCGTTTGGTCAACTACTCCTGAGAATCGGGGTTTTCGTTAGCATTTCTTATGTTATTTTTACTTCAACCGTAATAAAATTGGCCTCCGGAGATATTTTCTTATATATTTTCATATATTTCAACTGACGCCAGTGTTGCGTCCAAAATGTAATATATCATATCATGACTTTCATCACTTGTTCGACCACTTTTCTATTACTTTAAAGTTCTTTTCACCATCATACTTTTGTCGTCCTCATAAATAATAAAGAATCTCATCACATAGTACTTTTCGTAAGTACCACCGTACAGTATGACGCCCCGACACCACCTTGTTTTCACTGCGCTGGGACGGCATTGGTACGGTAAGGCAAAGCACACCCGGACCCAAATCTGGGGCTTTTTCTACTTGTACACAACATCCATCCGCCGCATCGCGCCCAAACACCGTCCTTCTCTTCACAGACGGTGATTACCGAGGCCTCAAACATGCACAGAAGTTGTGTCCCCCCCCCCCCACCCCGGTTCCAGATATCAACATATATGCTTGTTTTTCCTCTGGAGGACGACTTGTGCAAATTGGCTGCGGAGGAATGTGATTTCAGGGATGTTTGTTTTCAGGCACTCCGCCGACGCGTCGGAACGAGGGTCTGGGGGATCGACGCCTTCCGAGTCTGCCGACATTCACGTCCCCCTTTTTTTCTTTTTTTTTTTTTAACCGCCTCTTGAAGATTCAGCTGGAGCGACAGACAGCGGCCTATTATTCAGAGTGAGTCTTTCACGTGTGCTAAATCTTCGGGGAAAAACGTGGCACGGGTATAAATTCCCGGATCGATAAAGCACACGTGATGGCGACACAAAGCGCATCGGAAAATGAAATGTGTTGCAATCCTACAAAGTGAATTACGGTCTGTATTCCTGTGTGGGAGTACCAATGAGAGGCGTGTGTAGGGTACGTCCCATAAAACACACACATACAGGCTGAGGAACCCGGCTGCTTGGCCACTTTGCCGGTTTTGTGGTGAGTTACAGGCCTAAACAGCGGCCTGCGCGAACAATAAAACAGCAGACATTATTGACCTTCGGCTGCACCGCCGTGACCCCGGGAGCGTTTTGCCAACCCAGCACGGGACTGCTTCTACTTCACAGTCTTCGGGCTGCAGCAGCTGTAAATCCTAGTCTATGGCGAATACAGGGAGGGGGGTGGAGGGGAGGGTGGGGGGGAGGGGGGCAGTAAAGCGACGATCTGCACCAGGCGCGCCGAGGCCCCGGGAGGATGAAGGAGATCCGGTTCTGCGCTTGTGTGAGAGATTTACGAACGACACTGGCGTGAGCGTAAAAACACCGGCGGCCCCACGGCTCAGCTCGGCTCGGCTCGGCTCGGCTTTCACAAGCACTCGAATCTGTCGGGGGGGGTGAAGTCCAGCTGCAGAAGCGACTCCTCGGCCCCCCTGACGCCGAGAGCATTAAGCAGATGGAAAGGAACGCCGCCGCTTTGGCCTGTAACTCACTTGTAGCCGACCGCTAGCAGGAAATCACGCATAACGTTGCGGAGGGTGGAAGTGTTGATCTCTTTACTTCTTGTTGTACATGAAACCCGGCTGGAGAACGGCCGTCTCTCTCTCTCTGCTGTCTCTCTCTCTCTCTCAATGTTTCTGAATCAAGTTGAACGGGCTATCAATTCTGTAGAAATGGACAAATAATCCTGGGTCGTCCGACACGCTACCCCGGTTCCAGACCTGCTAGCCGCTAACAAGAGAGGAGAGACGGTTGTTGTGGAGGTTTTCAGTGGATGTGTCACGTCATGTCTTCCTTGTCAGCTGGGATAGCGAGGGGAGCACACGTTCTTTGCCGCTGTTAATTAGCTGTTAGCGTCAGGCCGCTTCTTGGAAAGCCAGTGAGCTGTTAGCATAGCCACCGATCAGCTGCTAGCATAGCCGCAAATTGGCAGGATCAATACATTTTAGTCCAGGACCGACCCGGACACGACCTGAAATATCAAAAAATATCTTGATGTGGCCAGGATCCCTCTGGACGTGGTCCGACCACGTCCAGAGGGATCCTGGCCACATCAAGATATTTTTGGGTATTTCAATAAATCCGACTTGTTGACGTGGAAAACAGAATGGATCAGAGACAAAAAAAAACATCTGTCATCAAGTCTCCTTTTAATAGTGACAAATTCCCAGAAGTCCCGATTAGTGGCGGAGCTTTTTCTTTAATAGAGCACCGTCCTCCGAACATCCAGGTTATTTATTTATTTGTTTGTTTATTTGGGCAGTAAACATTCTGCTCAAAAGGAGTGGGCTGAAGCGAGAAGCTTATGAGAGCCTAACCCAAAACTCAGAGCAATAAAAAGTACATTTTTCACTGGTATAGAAAGAACAAAACTTCAACAAAAAATAACTTCTTACATTTCAAACGACGATATCAACACGGACCAAACTTACAACACACACACACACACACATATAGGTTGATCCTACTTCTCCCTCTAATGCATTTCTTCCTCTCTGTATATTTCAAAAGTCTTTTCTTTGTATTTATATTTCAACAGGTTGATGTTTGGGCGTCATTTCAACTCCATCTGCAATTTATTCCACAATTGTTCACCTTTAACTGTCGGGCTAAAACTTTTCAGGGTTGTGTTTATGTTTCTGAGTCCAAAAGTTGAATTCCTCTTTGTATTTGTCTTGGTAACAATCCATAATTTGCTTTATATAACATCTGTACTGTTTGGAAACTCAACAATGTCACTAAACTTCATGATCTTTGATTTGAATAAATAATGAGTTTGTGTGGTCCAGAAACCCAACTTTATGAATAAATCGAATAGCTGTTTTTGTTTTTTTGCAACATTATTATTGGTTTTACTGTGTTTTTATAAGTACTACCCCAAACCACAGTACAATAATATAAATAGGGCAAAATCAGAGAACAGTATAAGGTGTGTAAAGCTTTGATACTTAAAATGTGCTTTGCTTTTGATATTATTGCAATGTTTCTTGTTATAGAGCATCTTCCTCCCACTAACTAAACGACACAGAACGACCGTCTCTACTATTTAACACTGACGGAGACGACTGATGTGAAAGTCGCCCTCCATTACTTTTCCATTTTCACAAGCTGGCAAAGTAACTCCCAAACAGCTTGAATTCTCAGTAACTTACGCAACAGCGAGTCGGATTCAGCGCATCATTAATCGGAGGGTATATAGAGGAGGCGAGCTCTCCGTTGCCCTCTGCGAGGCACTTTGGGACGAGCGTGTAAACAAATGCGTTGCACACCGACTCGGCGTTGACCCGGCGCACTTCTGCGTCAACCTGCCAATCATCGGCGGCTCAAGCTGGAGGAAACCCGCGTGCTGCAGCGGCGGAGCCTGGATGTAAAGTGAATTCAGCAGGGGATCTGCTGAATCCAAAATATTTTTGGAGGAGTTGCCAAACAGAGTTGTTTCGATGGTTCTTTAGAGGCTCGCAGTGTGATCTCGCCCCACTGGGCCACAGCAACAGTCGAAAAAGCTGCAAACTTGAACAAACTTCTCCCAGAAAGAAAAAAAAAAAAAAAAGAAAAACACCCCCGTGGAGAAAGAAAGAACTTTTCCCTCCACCACAGCACATTAAAGATAGCACGTCGATACAGGCTTCTTCAAACTGGTGCCCTCAGACGACCAAGCTGGAGCAGAAATCCTCCTTAATATTCATGGGTTTGGGTGTTTACGTCTCTGCGCGGGGATGTACAGAAGCGTCTTTTTTTTGCCGACAGCGCGGCGGGATCGGGCGGCGCCGCCGCGCCTGTTGTGTGATTGACAGGCGCTGCCACTTGTCGCGTCACGCCGAACGACCGACAGACAGCGCTTGAAGTGAAAACGCTCGAAATCGTTTTTGAAAGCACTATTCTTTACACAAAAACGATGTAGTTAGCATGCCAGGACACTAGGGGGCGCTGCTGGCTGTTTTTGTAATGAAACCACACACACGTTGCAGATAACAAAATGCTAAAACATCAACGATGTGAGAACACGGACATTCTAGTGGACAAGACGATTGTTATTACAGGTGACTGTCAAAATAAAAGTACCAAGTCCCAGGAGAATTTGGACTGCGAGTCGTGACACTGTGGAGGAAACATTGTTCTTATTGTCCGTCGACTGAGCATGTGCAGAAGAACTGTTTACTTCTACAGTGGAGCACATTCATCAACACAACTAATGATTTTGACTTGTGCAGGAATTATGCGAAATTATGAAGAAATGGACAGTTTTCATTGTCGGGATACCGATTCCAAGCAATTTTTCAAAACGCTCCACATTTGGAGCTTTTCTCTACAAGTTGCATTTTCAGTGGCTACGAGCTCCAGATGGGAATTGATACGATTTTTCATTCTCAATTCTGCTTAAGGATTCTGTGTTTTATCGATTCTCATTTGGAAATTAAACTTGCAGTACGAACGTCAGATGACCCGTTGACACTGCCGCTGGGTTGAGATTCACTCCAGAGCAGGTCGAAGACGCGACATTCAATCCCTGTCGTGTACAAATGTTTCTGCATATGGGTCGTATTTCCTCCCTTTGATTACATTTCTACTTTGCAGGTATTGCAAGTTGCCGTAGAAATGGAACTGTGGATATTGTGCAGCTGGCGAAAGCTACACAACCTGCAGGGTGACGTTATTCCCGCCTGGAATCAATAAGAGAATTGCAAATTTGGCAAACGATAACATGGAATTGAATCACAAGGGAAACGATTCTCAACAATAACCAGTTTTCAAACCCCTCTAGCCCTACTCTAAGCAGCGTCTTCGTATAAACAGGCACCCAAAGCGGTTTTTTTTTTTGCGTTTTCACTTGCAGACGGGGGCCTGAAGCCTTGACATTGACATGCTGGCAGAGTCCGGGGCGAGTTCCCTCGCAGCGATGCCTCCTCAATAGACTCGGATTGCACAAAGAGCTCAGTGTGTGGACTTGTAGGTGGAGAAAGAGGAGAAAAGAGGGACAGGAGTGATCTGGGTGCATACAGTAGCTCGGCATTGAACCCAAACAGCACAGACACTCTGAACACGAGGGCACATGAGTGAGCAGATGGTGGAAAGACTTAACTCTCCACAATACACACTCAGCTACTGGCTTTTTTTTTTTTCTTCTTCTTCTAGGGGGTGGAGGGTGGAGGGTGGGGGCAGATTTGTAGATTTTTGTCATGTTGCAGCGTCGGATTTCAGGGTGGTTGGATTTAGTGAACAAACTTGATGATTAGTTGCATTTAAGGATTACGCAACTGGCAGATCTGTAACCTTGTGCAACCTGCAAATCTCTTTGCAAAAAAAAAAAAAAAAGAATCTAATGCTTACCCAACAGAAAACGGCACGTAGAATTAGGAAGACACGTTGTGAGAATCAAACACGTTGGGAGATAAATGCACAGAACTTTGCAGGATTAGGAGGGAAGAGATGAAGGAACTGAAGGGACAAGGACGCTTTTAACTGTACTTTTTTCTGGCAATTAAAATCAAATTCGAAGTGTTTATTTGGCACGTCTAATTTACATCAACCTACCCGATCAGCCAAAACATTAAAACCACCAGCCTGCTATTGTGGAGCTCCAACCTATTCAGCCCAATGGGTCAAATAAAATGACCTGTGTATTCTGACAGCGCCGACATGATCTACTGCAGTGGACTTCAAGTGAAAACGCATCTTTTTGGAGTTTTCGTTCGAGACAAATTTCGCCTTTATTGTTTTGAAATACAATCTCTGTCGCCACGGAAATGGCAGAGATGCATGTTGGGCCACTACTTGGTGCCATTGTTTTGTTTTTCTAATGAATCCACATATGTGCGCGCAGAGAACAGCACGTTATAAACATTTAACAATGGTAGTACACGGACATATGTATGCACAAACAACCAAGGTGAATTGGAAGTTTAATAGTTGATAGTCACCGCAATCATAAGTCCCAGGAGAATATAGACGAGGTGTCTTATTGTCCATCTACTGAGCATGTGCAGAACAACTATTTACTTCTTTTCCTCGTTTCCACATTGACGGAGGTCGAGCATTTAAAAAAAATAAAAATAATTTTATCTACTTTGGGAGCCATTTTCTTGAAGTTGTGTTTTCAGTGGCTACGAGCAGGGTCGTCATGGAAACAGACAAAATGCAACGAAAGTCACCCGTTTTCCTACCTTGGAATTTTTTGATGAATAACTAATACCGCAGAGTAATGACACTGGAGAACAGCTGCATTCCTGGAGATGTTCTGATGTTCTGATGTTCTGATCCAGACAGAGATTTGCTCAAATTCCGTCGTTTCTCTATTTCTCTTCTTCTCCTCACATGTCAACTTTGACCAAATGTTCACTTGCTGCGCTTCACTGGGTAAAGTGGGTCTTCTCCAATCCCTTCTTGGCAATTTAATACCCATCTGTGTGTGTGTGTGTGTGTGTGTGTGTGTGTGTGTGTGTGTGTGTGTGTGTGTGTGTGTGTGTGTGTGTGTGTGTGTGTGTGTGTGTGTGTGTGTGTGTGTGTGTGTGTGTGTGTGTGTGTGTGTGTGTGTGTGTGTATAAGCGCATTGAGACTGTGTAGCCAGTAAAATGAGCTATAAACTGTACGTCAAGTCCACAAATCCATAAACCATTTATGAGGCTCTAATTCCACATAATACTAGAATTTCATCTCCAACACTTTCAATTATGTGACTTTATGGAATAAAAAAAAAAAAAAAAACACATCATATGTCAGGAAATCAAGTTGATGGCTTCAAATGCTTCATAATTTCACTGAATGATTGTGAAATGCTGTACAATCTTGCTGTCAAATTCTATATATTATTGACTTTCGGTGTCATAAAAAATATGTTATTTATCAAAAATGGGGTTCAGTTGAATTTCCTGACAGCGCGGATTTCAGACCTGACAGTCACTTGGTTTTTACGAGCGAAATAGACGCTTGGAATCTCTTTCAAAATAAACTTCAATATTTGATCTAATATTTGGAAGCAATGGAGTTATTTTTTGTGCGTGTCAAATCTGACGGTGAAGTAATCCTAGGAGCAGCTTTACATTCCTGCCCGTTAACGTGGAGGATAATCCGGGGGCAGATCGGCCTCTGGCTCCGTGTCTCCACGTCGCCGAGGCGGGTTTTTGCCGTGAGCGGCGAGCCGTGGCCTGATTGAGCGTCTCCTTGTTCCGGGGAACGATCCCCTCCGTGATGACACGTCAACTGGAGGCCAGACGGATAGCCCAGCGAACGCTCAACATCCGGTGTAAAATAACCCCCCCCCCCCCCGACCTCAAACAATCCCCCCTCATGGCGAAGGCCTTTATAGGAGTTAGCAATCAAACAAAAGCTGAAATGTGTCATCTTACAGCGAGTTTCCTGCTCCTTCACACACGTCCGCTCATCTTTTTCCCTGAAAGTCTCGCTGGACTGACACAACATCTGTGATACAACATCTGCCTGGATTCATCATAATAAAAAAAAAAATCTTAAACTGGACATAAAAACCATTTGAACCCCAGAAGCTATTATTGTATGGGACGCTGTGGTGACCATTCTTTTATGTGACAATAAAATTTAAAAAAAAATAGTCTGAGACTTTGATTTGTCTTGTGTGCGTGCACTAAGTCAGTAGGTTGTGTAATACTTCAAAATATCTCGCAGTGCCAAAGTACACCGACATAAATGTCACATTTTGTGTTATTCAAAATAATATATTCAAGTAGAAATATCTAAAAACAACATGTTAATGTTTGATTTAAAGGTTTATTAGCGAGGAATGTATATATATATATCACTGTGTTTAGTACCATAGACCCCAAAATCTTATATGTATATATATATATATATATATATATATACATTCCTCGCTAATAAACCTTATATATATATATATATAAGATTTTGGGGTCTACGGTACTAAACACAGTGATCCACCTCAAAGCGGGAGGCCAAAGGTTGAGCCTGTGTCCCGGATGAGGTTCCACTTTAGCCTCATAAAATACTCACATCTGGTTGCGAGTTATGTTCCGGGGCTCGGGACACTTTTACAGGACAAAGAGGTGGAAAACCTGAGAAACACGCGCACATAAAACGCGCCTTTCAGGAGAGGAAAATGTTCAGTAGGAAGCGTCACACCTTCTGTGAGCTTGAAGAAGTGACACATCGGTGCTGGATGTCAGCTAAGTGATTTCCATGTGGTTTTGCAGACGTCCGGAGCAGAAAATACAAGTTTTAAGAGTCGACGTGCCAAACGTGATGCTGCCATGATGGATATTTCGTTAATCTCGCCTCAAAGCCAAACAGTCGGGGTGAGTTTGTAAAAGCTCACATAATACAACAGCTGGAGGAGAAGTTTTAGGGACATTTCGTGGAATTTTGAAGGAAACGGTTTTATTAAAATTGGCTTTTATATGTTGAGATTATCGTATAAAGAAAAACGTTAAAGTTTAAATTCAAAGGTAATTATGGCACTTCTTTCACCAGTCCAGTCCACTCAAGGTGAAACTGGGCAGAACGTGGTCCTGTCATATAAAAAGCATTTCACAACCCTGTATTAGAGTAATTTAACTTCTGTGTTGTGTTCAACTGATTAACTGAAAGTACGTTTCTCTTGGCTGTAACAGGTAGAGCAAACGCTGGTATAATCCGACTTACAACCAAAACTCTCCCTCTGTCCTCTATAAACCTCCGTTATCTTTGCCCCATTCATGTCAAGACAATTTTCTTCATAACTGATAACTTATGTGGGTCCACACGAGCCAAAATGATCTTTTTTTTTTCTCCCCGGTGTTCTTAAAATAAATTCGATTTCAACTGGACTCAGCAATTGTCACGCATGAAATGGACTGAGCTGCCGAACTGATAGCATCTGTTCCACTGTACAATCACACAAGACCACTTCAACAAGACGCCGTCGCGTGAATTCACGATGTGACGTCAGCGTCTGGAAACGACACGATCAAAACCAGCCAATCAAGACAGTGTTACACCAATAACTCCTTTCTTCGGGGGGGGGGGGGGGGAATGATGGCTTTTGTCAGTGGAATCATGTGGGAATTAAAGAGATAAGAGAGCGATGTAACTGCTTCAGCTCCCCGATGGAAGAAAAAAAAAAAGGTCTGTCTGCCAGTAAAATGAAGCCGTGAAAATATTCCAAATATAGCACAGTCTTTAAAAGGTATTGATTTTTTTTTTTTTTTTCAGCTGGTAAAAATGTGCTTCATTCCCGAGCCCGAGGTGGAAAACAAAAAAGATTTTTTCCAATCCTTCGGTTTTCATAACGCTCTACATTTTCAACAGTTTCATTGTCCTCCTGAATTACACCTCCAACCGGCGCTTCACGGGGAAATGACCAGTGGCGGCGGCCTCCTCAAGGCAGAAATCATTACAGAGCGGCAACGCAGGCAGTCTATAAACACTCTGAATGAGCTTTTAAAAAAAAAAATAAAAATCTCTCAGAGTGACAGCTGCTGTGAATCACCAGCACGACGGCGGCCTGCGATTACATCATGCTATTTTACACCACAAGCCAAGGATGTGGCTCCACACATTTCTCTACGCTGATGACATCAGGAGATTTTAACCGGCGGATTGAAGCGTGGCGCCGAGTCAAGCAGCTGCAGCACAGACATGACGAGGATCACCCCCCCCCCCCCCCCTTCGCACAAGTTTGAGTCCAACTCTCCCGATAGATAGAAATATACAGTCTGGCGATCGATGTCTGAATCCGGTAGCGGGAAGGTGAGACGAGACGTGACCCGTCACACTAATTAAAAGCAACCCCGGAGGATTTTGACCTCGTGAAGCGCAGTTCGCTGGCAATCGGAGTCCGTCTCCACAGTATTAAGAAGTCATCTCAACCGACTAATCAGTTCAAGAGAGAAAAATACGGAAATTAGCAGCAGTTTTTACGTAGAATCATGTGTTGCAAGAGTGTTGTAACAAAGGCTAAAACTTGGTACCAGGGTCACTTTTTTGCCGGATAAAATTAGAAAACATGTTCGATTTGCCGTGCAACAGTCGCAACGCAATAATTCCACGGTCTCCATATTTTCGGAGGTGGAAAATACATAAATAAATAAATAAAAACGTGTGAAAAAGTCCTGGTCGGATCAGGACTTCTCTCCACGTTCTGCTGTGCGCGCGCTCAAAATGTGCAAAGCCCAAATGTGACAGACACGGTCGTCCACCAATCACAGAAATTTGGGGCGGGCGTTGAATTCTGATTGGTTACTTCGGATTCTGGAAGTGCCTCATAACCAACGAAGAAGAAGAAGAAGAGGGAAAAACAAGCTGCGAGGGAAAACATATTGTAATCCAGGATCATTATCTTTAGTTTTCCTTATTTCTGTTTTCCCTCGCAGTTTGTTTTTCCCCTCTTCTTCTTCTTCGTTGGTTATGAGGCACTTCCAGAATCCGAAGTCTGTCACATTTGGGCTTTGCACATTTTGAGCGAGCGCACAGCAGAACGAACCTGAGCGCAGACGTGGAGAGATTTGAGCGAGCAAGAGAGAGAGAGGTTGAGCGCAGAAATAATTTTTGAGCGTGCAATCTCAAGTTTTTCTTTGCGCAATTTAAATATTTCCTCAAAATGCTATTAGTGTGCTTGCACAATAAATTTTTTTGGCGCTCAAATTTTCCCATCGCTCGCTCATAATTTTGGCACAAATATAACCCCCGTAGTCACGGCACGGTGGCGTCGGGATTTTTAGCGGAGCAGTGAAAAAAAAACAAAGGCGGAAACTCTCGGTCGGCCTTTGGGTTCGAACCCTGAGCCGATTGCGTCTTGGACGCTGCCGCTGACGGCTGAAACAAACGGTGGAATGAAGTGACACGGCGGCGCACCGTCTGACCTTCTGCACATCATCACTTGGCCATTAAACCAGGTGGGGGGTGGGGGGGAGGCGTTGGTTGGTGGAGGAGGAGAAGAGCGGCGTTTTAACAGCCACTTAGCGAGAGTGCAGAGCCGCGGCCGCGCTATGTAAACACATTTATCCTCGGGATGTATGGAGCGCGGACCCGCTTAAAAATCTGCTCCGCCGGTTGGTTCGCCGGCGTCGGTGGCAAAGTGCAACACTTCAGGGCGGCGCTCGGATAACGCCCGGGCTCCTCGCCGTCTAATAATTCAGCGGACAAAAAAAAAAAAAAAGAGCTAGCGATGCCTCTGCTAGCTCACGCCTTTCGGATTCATTTCAGGAAAAAACACCCGGCATCCTGAAATGGACTCGGCTGAAAAGACGTATCTTCTTAATGCGAACAGCAAACATATCCGCTTGGTAAAGTGTGCGGCCCGGCGGCCCGGCGGAGCGGCAGGAGATCCGTTTCGGGGAGACGACGGCGGCTCGAATAATGCAGGCGTTTGTTCGGTGTGAATGAAAAGAAGTTGGCAGTGGGGCCGCTCCGCTGGCAGATGATCGGTGGCACTTTGCCGCCCTCTCTCAGGGAGAGGAGAGAGAGGAGGTGGGGGGGGAAAAAAAAGATGTTTAAAAAAAAAAAAAAAAAAAAAAAAAGCAAGAATCTGCCTTCACATACCCACGAGATGAGAAGGGGGGGGGGGGGGGGGGGGAAACCGGAAAATAATAAAAAATCACACGTTTTCAAGAGTCTTCAGCGTGCAAGTTTGCAGCTGATAGGTGGAGGGAGAAAAAAAACCCGACAAAGGCCTAATTGAGCTCGGAGGAGGTGGCGCGGTGGCGCGGCTACCTGTTACGATCTGACACCGCCCCCCCCCCCCCCGGAGAGCCGGTGCCCATGGAAACAGGAGCCTGAGAAAAGCGCCGTGCAAGGTGCTTTCTAACTCCCCTCCTCGTCCCCTTTTGCTGCCATTAATTGGCTGCCAACAGCACTTGACTGTAGCAAAGCTGGAGCCTCCCTCTCGGCAGGTCTTCAGCTCGGGTCCAGAGAAAAAGCTGGGGACCAGACGTGTTGGGTTTGTTTTTTGTTTTTTTTTGGTCAGCTCCCAGTGCCAAGCTTCCAGTCGGGGAGCCGGATCGCTTGCATTGATCAGATAACCGTTATGTGTCACTCTCTCTCCCTCCTCTCTCTCTCTCCCGCTCTTCTCTTCCGTTGCATACCGAGGAAATTATTTCATCCGATCGTCTCACACCACTGGTGACAAGGTGGGGGGGGGGGATCACCAGCTCCCCTCCTAACTAGGTCACTGTGTTGTTCAAGTCCAGCAGGAGACTGGAAGCCAGAGACGACTGAATGTTTAAACTCCCCCTCACCCGCCGCTGGAGATCTTGTTAAAAAGATGCCGCGGAAAACGGAGGGAAAATAGAACAACCCCCGTTTTTCAGTTTTAGAGCAAACACACACACACACTCTGTACGTACGAAGTTAGCCGAGTAGGTAACGTGTTTGTCTGCATATAAGTATGTATGTATGTATTTTACCAACTTTTCGCAAAAACTATTACCGTATTTTCTGCCCTATAAGGCGCACCGGGATATAAGGCGCACCTACATTGATTGACATAATTTACAACTTCATTCATATATAAGGCGCACCGCCCTATAAGGCGCACGGAACAGACCAGTGGTCAGCAACATTTATAGCTCAAAGCCATTAAGTTACATTTTCCATTGCTTCTAACACCCAGAGAGGTGCACATGCTTCATTTTGATAGTCCTACCTGCAGCCTATGCCAGTACCACACTACACACAAAACCTTCTTCACTACTGGTTGACAACTTACAACTACCGGTAATAATAATAATAATAATAAACTAAACTACATGAACTAAGCAACAAAAACACAACACAACACAATTATTACCGACACCACAAACCAAATATAACCCCCAATAATTGCATTTAAAACACCACAAACAGCTGCAATGAATTATGGGAGTTTCTATCGGCTGCACTGAGGAGCTCAGGTTGAATTTGTCGCTGCAAGGCATGATGTCCCATCATGCCTTGCAGCGACAAATTCATGTTTTGTGTTGTTGGAGGTTATTGTGGCTCGTTGTTGGGCTTGGTGTTGATTGTGTTTATGCTGTGTTTTTGTTCCCCAGTTTAGGGAGTAATTATTTCATCTAGTTTATTTTGGTTTGTTAGAACGTTGGTGTGCAACCATGAGTGATTAAGGTGTTGTGCGGAGTCTCGTCCGCACTGAAGATCCGGTTGCAAAGTTAGAGTTGTCAAAATAAAAGCTTCTAGTTGTTCAGCTGTCAAATAGCAGCCTGGAGTAGAACAATCGTCCATATATAAGGCGCACCGGGCTATAAGGCGCACTGGCAGCTTTTAAGAAAATTTGAGGTATTTAGGTGCGCCTTATAGGGCGGAAAATACGGTAACCCAAATTGCATGAAATCCAATTAATCAGACTTTTATGGAAGTTAACGGCTAAACGGCTAACGGCTAACGGCTAAACGTTTCTGGATAAATCCCCAAAAACCACGGAAAAAAATGTCTGACACAAAAAGGATGGAGGTCCAAGGAGATCAGCGCCTGTTGCCACGGAGACGCTTCCTGCTCATTGTTTCGCACAGTGACGTTGCTACCTGACAGGCAAGTTGCCACTGATATGAGCCAACGAGCTATCATGCTAGTGATGCTAAATCCGTTCCGCAAACAAAATGGGGCGTTGGCGAAGGCCTGCGCTCTACCGAGTGTAGCTCTAGTTTTTCTGTAATCGAAGCAACACCACAATAATACTATAAGAAAGCGTTTTCACTCTTATAGAAGTGCTGAAATGTCGAAGAACGACGTCACTGCGTTTACACAGGGAGCAGCCACGTTTTCAAAAAGTTGTGTCCTCAGTGACTCTGAGCAATTCTTTGTTAATCAAAACTGTTATTTCTATCCTCATACGGGTCCAAAGTCATCCCGGTTTGGACGGAAGCGTCATGAAATCCTGGCAGTATATAAATCTTTAAACTGATCAGCCTCTCGGGTCCCTCCTGACATTATAAGGTCGCTAATGTGTCGACGAGCTTCCGTCAAGCTGAAGGATCACTTTACAGGAACGCACCGGCTGTCAAGAGTCTCATCTGGAGTCGGGGAGCAGCCATTAGCCTCGGCGGCCGGCGACGTGCCAGTCAAGAGGCTCTATCTCGCGGCGCTCATGACGGATTAAATACGCCTCCTTCACAAACTGAACTTGGGGCAGCCTCCGTCATGCCGGAGGCGACGGCGGCGGCGGCGGCACAAAGAACCTTCTGAATTGCCCGTGATGAAGTCCTCCTCCAGCTGAACGGTTGCGACTTCGCCAGCCGATCCTCTTACACTCCCTCGCGGTAGAAGCGGGGCTGGAGACGTGAGCACCTGCAAGCGGCATTAAACTTTCAGGGTTGTGGTGAGAAGTGCATGGGCAAGCGTAATGAAAGCGCTGCCTTGCTTTTGCGGCTGATCTTGTCCCCGAAACGGCCCGACGATACTCTCAAGAGTGACAAAATCCTTTTTTTTTTTTTCCTGACCTGACACAGAATCCCAGTCATCCATATGAAATATTTATACCCGTAGTAATTCTTTTTTACACACACAGTTACTCCAGTACTCCAATATGTGTAAAAGATGTGGGGGTGACCAAGAAGAGCCATAAGAATGTACTACAAAGTACTGCAAAGAGATACGAAGATAGATACTGCAAAGTATATATCAATATCAAAGCAAGTGAAGGCTGCAGTGATGTTGGTGACGTTACAGTAAATACCAGTCACATTATTGGATTTATCGCGTGAATCAGAAGAAGCAGATGCATAAAGAAATCCATGGAGACTATCTTGTGAGTAGACGTGGGGTAGTGAGGAAGATTCTCATTGATATCTGGCCTGAAGACGATATATCGCGGTTGTTTGTGGCTACCCATTATCCTCGAGCTAACTAGCCTAGCCACCGCGGGTTGAAGAGGCGGGACTTCCGGTTTCGGTCAGTAAACAATCAATTAGTTGTGTTTCTTCTTTACTTCCTCTATGGTGGGTGTTTGTTTCAGACGACAGCGACCCCATGTTAAATGTTATTAAATGTTAATAAATGGTAGTAAATTGTTAGTAAATTTTAGTAAATGTTGGTAAATGTTGGTAAATTGTTAGGAAATTGTTAGGAAATCTTAGGAAATGTTAGTAAAATGCTAGTAAATATTAATAAATGTTAGGAAATGTTAGTAAAATGCTAGTAAATATTAATAAATGTTAGGAAATGTTAGGAAATATTAATAAATGTTAGTAAATTGTTGGGAAATGTTAGGAAATGTTGGGAAATGTTAGGAAATATTGGTAAATTGTTAGGAAATGTTGGTAAATTGTTAGGAAATGTTAGGAAATGTTAGGAAATTGTTAGGAAATGTTAGCAAATGTTAGTAAAATGTTAACAAATTGTTAGGAAATCTAAGTAAATGTTAGCAAATGTTAGTAAATGTTAGTAAATGTTAGTAAATGTTGGTAAATTGTTAAGAAATTGTTAGGAAATGTCAGGAAATGTTAGTAAATGTTGGTAAATTGTTAGGAAATTGTTAGCAATGGGTAAGTCACTTCACTAGCGTTAGTGATGATTCACACTCATGGTCAAGATCTGCTGAAGAAAAAAAAGCCAGAAAAACCTAAAGATCCAGGAACAAGAGGAACATATAAAGGTCCGGGTCTGAACTCGGTTCAAATTTACTGCCATGACTTTGACAATTATTCTCATTTCCTACATAAAAAAAACCTATCACACAGCAAAACAAACAAAAAAAAATGGCTATTAGCTTGTTCGTCCTGTCACTTTTCCTCGACAAGTGATGTCCCGGCCTCCACACACTCATTTAAAACCCCCCGCGATGTGACGAGCCGAACCCCACAGCGCCCCGACCGGGAGCCACGTCAGAGGAACCGTGTGGGGAAACTCTCCAGCGATACGAGCGGCGCCGCGGTGCGGCGAGGGCTTCCTCCGCCTGCAGCGCTCTCCCCCGGCTTTGTTCTCGCCGTTATCTTGGGCTGCAGATAATCCTGAATGTGCTGCGGAGATCACAGCTGCTTGGGCAGGAATCAACCAGCGGCTCATCACGCACGTTAAACTCATTACATATTCAAAAGGGAACTAAATCTCCTGCATATCTGCTTGCTGGAGGGCCGAGCGTGTGTGTGTGCGTGTGTGTGTGTGTGTGTGTGTGTGTGTGTGTGTGTGTGTGTGTGTGTGTGTGTGTGTGTGTGTGTGTGTGTGTGTGTGTGTGTGTGTGCCTCCTCCTCCATCCTCAAATGGGTTTAGCTGCCTCCCCCATTTAACCTTCCCCCCTCCCATCCCCCCGTCGTTCACATCCACTCAAAGACTCGGAAAACAGTTTGACTCCAAACCTTCACACACGCGTACAGAGGCAGGTGTGTGTGTGTGTGTGGGTGTGTGTGAGTGCGTGTCTGTGTTTGGTAGACACAGGGTCAAGCTTTGCCCCCCCCCCCCTCTCCATACATTCCCATAGGACCTGATGGTATCTCAGTGTGACCAGATTGGACAGAGATAATTGATGCCCCCGGGGGTCAAAGGTCAAACTGACCAACCTCTGGGGCCACACGTCATTCGACTTCAGAAACCCGACGTGTTGTGGAGGGTTATTGTTTCAGTTTGACATCATGTCCACTGAAGCCGCATTGAATCAAAACATTTCTACTCATGATTCCAAAAGCAAAACAGCTGGAATCATTCACAACTGCTGCAGGAGAATTAGTTGATACGATAAACAGCCGTTGAATTTTAAAGCAACAATAATGGTTTATCTGTCTGTCGAAGATCAAAAAGCTGAATGTTACTATAATTATATTAATTATATAATTCAACTAGACAAGACACAAAGAAGCAAAAAAGGTTGTTTTAAGAAATAGATGCATAAATAAATAAAATAAAACATAAAATAAGCATATTTAAGTACAACTTGAAAAAAAGGTGTAAAATGAAAATCTTAAAATTCATAAAATACAAATAAAACAGTAAAAATCCAAAATTGAAATAAAATCAATGAAACTAAACCAGCTTTGGAAAAAAAAACATACAAAATTTAAATATATTAAATATTGACAAACAGCCTTAAATGTTGGTCACATTGACAAAAAAATCTACATGAAGAAATTGCAATTACTTTACCATTAGGGGTGAACTGATTTAGCACGTTTCTAAAAGACGAGTACTAAACTTCATCTACTTGCCGATGCAGAGTACCGAGTGTGTATTGAATTAATTAAATATTCCAATAAATCCTGAGCAGTATTTACAGAGTTGAGATTATTGATTAAATAAAGATAGAGTTGAAAATTGTAGAGGATTTTGTTGATTATTCATGTTTTAGCTCAATAACGGCTATTTAAAATGCAAATAAACTTTAGCATCAAAACTTTGACCTGTTCATTCTTGAGTATCATTGAACGTTTGTGTTAAAACTGAAGAGATCCCTGGTGACCCGGGCCACTTAGCAAACAACCAGCAAACTCTCCATTTCTGCCAGTTGAAGAGTCAAATTTTAATTATTTAAAGACGCTTTTAGATAACAGGTTTTATAGGTGGACGCCTGGAGACCATCCGTTGAAATTAATGACATTAATCGGTCGTATCGTGTTCATTTAAAAGCTAAATAAAGTACCGACCAGAGCCTTTGCAAGTTAATGTCCCTTCATTTATTCATTAGAGTTAATGAGTTACTAACCGGCTTTGCAGGAATCCGGGGTTTTTGCACACAGAAACTCAATTAACTCAGACTGTACGATGTGGGATCAGGTGTATATATGCTGAGGAATCTGATTACAGTGCGTCCCGCTATCTTCTGTGGAGTGGATTAAAACTAATCTTTTTCTTTTTTTTTTTTTTAAAACAGAATGATATTTGTCTGAAACGGAGTGACTGGTCAGTCTGCTGTATAACGAGGGGAATATAGTGGATCAAGAAGGAAGATTTATTCGACTGTAAATCTGGTTAAAGAGAGCAGGAGTATCTATAAAACGCACAGAGGGTGCACGTTGTTTACCGACATGCATTTCATCATGTACGTCGAGGGGATTAAGCGGCACATCGATCCGCGGCAGACATGTGTTCTGCGATGTTGGCTTAAATTGGTCCTGCTGGTAATGCTCTTGTTTGCATGTGAGGCTCAGCCAGCGGCCGCTGAGCTCCCCGCGAGTCTTCACCTCTACAGTCGGGGCCCCCGGACCCCCCCCACCCCCCCATAATCCCATCCCCAGACAGGCTGAGGCCAGATCAGCGCCGACTTCAGGCAGGCGAGCCCCACCCCCCCCCCCCCCGACCCCGACCCCCGTCTCCACAGATCTGGCTGCCAGGATCAGCCCCATAAATCACGCACACGCCGCTTATTATTGGCCGAGGTGTCGAGCTGCACTGCCTCACCGTCACATTCTGGTGAAACTATGCTTTTTTTTAAAAAGAAAAGCAACACGTTCAAATCCTCTGATGACGCTGGAGAAACTGCATTTTGATTCGAGACTCATTATTATTGCTCGTCTGTGAACCAATTCTAGGATATTCGGTATATTCTCTGGTCTAATGAATAAATCCGTTTGGTGATTAGCAGTGACTAAAAAGTCAATTAAACTACTGAATAATACCTAAAAACTCCATGAATAAGATATTAAATGAGTTCAATGCCTGGATGTCAAAGTCACCAGCAGACTAACTGATTAACTGACTTTAACCACATTGATATTAAAAAAAACAACTTACTGATTGGGATTTTAATACTTTACAATTAACTAACTAAGGGACTTTGTCAGTTGGTGACTAACTCACCAATTAACGAATTAGCTGAACAATTAACTGATCGATGAGGCAATCAAACTGACCAAAGGCCAAATATGATTAAGTGAATACCATGAGTAAATAAACAATTGACTGAATAAGTGAATAACTTTTTGACTGACTGACTTACAAATTCCTTCAAAAGTAACATCAGCTGATAAATACGCGTCAGCCAGAACCGAAAATCCATTCAAACATGTGAATGATAAGTTTTAAATGTTTTAAAGCTAAATATTTTATAGTTTATTGAGTAGGTTTTATTTTTCCCAGCACATGTGCATCTCCAGTTCAAACAGCAGCGTCGGGGGTTTTGGGGGAACTTGTTCCATAATTTTGGGTCTGATTAAAAAGTGAATTAATCACACTTAATTCATTTCTACATTTTTTGAGGGTCTTTCTAAATTTGTAGAGGTTGAATTGAAAGTGTATGAAAACATATTTCCCAGTTCAGTCTGGGAATGTTGTTGTTTTGTTGTTGTTTTTTGTTGCAATATTCAAATTAAGGATACCAGAATCCTAGAACATCCCTAATACAACCCGGCGAGTATTACATAACGTCAGGCATCAGCAACGTGGCCGACGGATACGCAGGGGAGGACGAGAAGTTTGTAGATTTTGACATTATTAATGAGAGTTCTGTTCTGTTCTGTGCCATGCTACATGCTACAGGCTACATGCTACGTGCTACATGCTACAGGCTCACACACCAGCAATGCTACATACTAAACATGATTGAAATATAACTGATACACTCTGATAGAGACTGTTTCGACGTGATTCACAGCGACACATAGCCTTCGCGTGTCGTTTTTGCAAATGCGAGTATAAATGAGGCTCATACGGCGTTTAATATATACTCATTCAGAGTATAACACTGCAGTATATTGTTCAGCCCTGCTACCTACACATTTACCGACAAAAACTTACGAGCTCACCTGCCTTTACACCTGCCCGCCCTCTCGCCGCCGTCCTCCGGCCTGGGATTTAATGTTAAAACCAGCCTGCAATCAAAAAAACGCGCCTGGTGCCCTGCGGGCTTGTTTCTCCAAGAAAAATACGACGCACCTTGAAAGAAGCTTAAATCTGTCCAAACACACAAAGCCGGATCAATTTCACCTCCTGACATTTTGAGTTATTTCTTTTGTGTGTGTGTGTGTGTGTGTCTGTATGTGTGTATTTTCTATAGAAGTGCTTATTGGCCACTGGGAGATAAGCGGTGGAACTCTGTTGGCTGGAAGATGGTGATGGAGGGTGTGAGCAGAATAAAATGCCTCGAAGACAAAAAAAAAAAAAAAAAAAGAACTAACGCACAAACCAGCACCAAAAAAAAAAAAAAAAATGCAAGTCAGTCCCGCCGTTAATTTCTCGATCGAAACACGCTGCACGAGTCGGCTCGCTAAAGTTCTCGAAGTGGGTCAGATAACGGAGGTCGGGCTTCTTTGGTATACAGCAGCCACATCGGGGACATGCTCTGAATCTCTATCAGGAGCTCCTGGTAGCCGCTGACCTTCCTCCTCCTCCTCCTCCTCACTGGGTCTATTATCATCCACCGTCTGAGATCGATGCCTTGATCACTGCAAACACCCAATTGTGTGTGTGTGAAACTGAGAGTTTCACAGTTTCTAACTGATATTAAATCAGGGTTGAAATGTACCTTAAATCGGATAATTATTAGGATAAGAATGTGTAAAAATATCAATAAAACTGAACTATAAATTACTACAAAACCCCCCAAAAAATTTTAAAAATCAACTAAATGAAGACGTGATACCAAAGGTAAGACAGGAGATTTTGAGTGACGCACAAATATTGACAAAAAACAATGATAATATATGACTTGTTGCACTGCTGACTCATGTTAGAGATGATTACACAAAGATATTCAACTGAAATCAAACTGATGCAAAACAGCTTGACTGGTTACATTTTGAACACATTTCTGCAATAAGAGATGCAAAAGAGATGCAAAACGAAAAAAAAGGCACTCAACATGTGGGTAAGAAATTATTCAAAGGTGACTGTGAATGACTGAAATATAAAAACAAAACACATTATGCAGAGGGAAATGTGGCACAAAACACACAGATGTTGACAAACTGGAGCCATTTAAAAACAATTAATCTGAAAAACTTGCAAAATGACGGAAAAACCAACAGAATTAACTCCAAACAGTCAGAAATGGAGTCAAAGGAAGAGACTTCAAACTGCTTTTGAGACAAAATGTCTCCAGCGTGACATAAAATGACCAAAAGTAAATGTAAATTACCATGAAGTGATGCAAACAGCCATAATATGAGACGCAGGATTATGTAAATTAAGCTTTCGATTATACTTCAAAAGTCTATGAATATTGAGTCTTTTCAATATTTATCAATAGGGACCTAAAAATGAACAGAAACTCCAGACTTTTAGACGTCCTGAGGCATTAATCTGCCAAAACGGGACATCAAATCACCATTAAAAAAATTCCAAACTTCCATCAAAACCAACGAAATGAACCAGAAACATGACAAAGCAGCTATTCAAACGGCTCAAAAAGAGCCACAAAATGACACAGAAAGACCCCAAAATCAATGCAAATAACTGCAGAGTGATTCAGAACTCATTAATATGTGACACAGGGCGACGCGGTTTGAAGAGACTCGCTTATGAGCACGTGTTAAAACAAAACTGGGTCACAAACTGCACCGAGGGATGCGAAGGAATCCAAAAAACGAGATGCTAAACGGAGACGTGCATCTGAAAGCAAAACAGAAATGATGAAAAAAAAAGAGGACTTGTGCGAAAGACTCTGCGGCGAGACGAGACTCGGATCAGGGCCACAAAAAAAACTGGCGTCACGTGACCAATGGCGGTTTCAGAAAATGTTACGAAAAGGTTTGAAAAGTGACTTGGAGAGACTCGGAAGCTTGGAAGGAAGCAGGGAAGCCTTTGATTACACTACAAAAGTCTTTAAAGAAAAAAAAATGCAACCGGGGGGGGGGGTGGAAGTTGGATCAATAGCCGGTCTGAATCAACAGCCGGGCGTTTGTCCTGTCAGCTCGATTAGATTCAGGAGGAAAGTGGGTTGATGAGTAAACATGACAGCATCAATATTGCATGAGGCCCGAACATCCAACGATTTCTTCCTTTAATGTCTGTAAAGAGATCTGGGTCGAATCCTCTTAATGCTCTGACATGAAAACCTCCCATCTCTTTTTTTTTTTTTTTTTTTTTTCCTACAGTCCCCAGCGGATTAAAACCGGGGGGGGGGGGCAAAAAAAAAATTATGAATTCATACAGAAAAAAAAAAGAAAAAAAGTGATGGAAACACGTGCAAAGTCATGTCATCAGTCCAATTTCATCACATGAGGAGGGAAAGCTGGGAGAAAGAGATGAGGAGGGAGGAGGAGCAGTGCACACGGAAGGAACGGAACAAACAAAAAAACAAAAAACAAAAAAAAACAAAAGTCAGTTTACCTTGTTTAGACGCAGCCGGGACACTTCAGAGGCATCGTCAGTCGCCGCGTAGCTGCAGGGTGCTTGTGTTTCCCCAGTGAACTGAAGCAGATGTCAGCAGAGACACCTGCTCTGGCTCAGCCTCCCCTTCCTCCTCCTCCTCCTCCTCCTCCTCCTCGGTGTCGGGGGGGGGGGGGGTCGCTGCCCTGCCCCAAAACACACCCATCCCTCCACTCAGCTCCCCTGGCGTGCCGTCGTCTTAACCACACGCACTCATTAAGACTTTTCTTCAGCTGACGTGACGAGTAAAATATCGTTCCGCGACTTTTAAGTGGAACTCGAGCGTCATAAGTCGAGGAAATATGAGTAAGATCGCTTTGATGAAAAAGACCTAAATTAGTGGTAAGCATGGAGAAGAGAAAAAAAAAAACAGTAAGGAGCTTACAGTGTTTTGCGGCGGCGCGGGGGGGGGGGGGGGGCACGTGTGGTGATGGCTAGCCATCTGTTTGGAGATGCTTCTGTTGCATCATCGGCCGTATGAATGATTGCGTCGCGAGGCGAAGGGTGAAGCAACGCAAAACACGAGAGAAGCGCAAAGTTAAAAGGTCCGGATTTATCCGAGTGAAGTCACGTGGGCATGAAGCGACACCGCTCCGTTAAAGGACGAGCGCTAACTTGACGCCGAGTACTTACTGAATGAACGTAAGTCATAAGTCGTAGGCCTTCACAGTAGGTAGCGTCGACCTACGCACTGCGCTACGCGTACTGAAGACCGTAGAAATGAGGGACGCTCACCGTGTGCCGCCACTCGCTCCAGATCGCTGCCCACGAGCGTATCGCGCTTAAATCGTGTTCAGCATGTAGCATTGCTGGTGTGCTAGCCTTGAAAACATGTTTATTTAGGAGAGCTGTGTCACTTTAATTTTACACATTTTACATTGTTGTTTTACCTTTTCTCCTGTACAGCACTTTGTGATTTTATCTGTGAAAAACGCTTTATAAATAAACTTTACTTACTTACTTACTTTACTTGAAACATAGCATGTAGCGTGTAGCATGTAGCACGTAGCGCAGCTTGTGCTGAGCAGTTAAACTACTGAGCGACATCCACTGGTCCAAATGATGGAGTTGCTGTTGTTGTACCAACTATTTTTCTCCTCCTCTTGATATTTCGTCAGAACATATTTTACCGTCTTTCCCACTCTTGTCTTTTCGGAGAGAATCTCCGATTCGCCGACGTCATTTGCTGACGAAAGGCGTCACTCGATACCCGTCGGGTTGTATCGGTGGAGATATTTATCCCGTTATCGGTGGCTTCCTTTTCCCCACACAGGCCCCCAGCAGCAAGTGAAATAAGGAATGAAATAACATTTTTCATTTAACAGGTTGACTCCCATTGTTTTGCACGTTCTCTCCCTGAAATGTTGAAGATTCCTTCCGTTTTGAGCTTTTCTTTTACACACCAGGTATGCGAATTTGGCAAATGATCCCCTTTATCAATTAAGCTCAATATTTCAGGTTCACAAAGACAAATGTAGGAGCAGTTTAATATGTTTATACTGGTCAAACTCCATTTGGAATTTACTTAAGTTGTCCAGCAACTGAACTGAACTTTCTGACATGGAAAAAAAAAGAAAAAGTGTCATATATGTTATACGTTATTCTCTCTTACCTGTTGCTCTGCTCCTGTTCCTCCCTCGCTTTGATTCACTGCCTCCATCCTGTAGTCCCTGCAGGACATTCATGTATTTACAACAGACATTACATACATTAATGTACAGTAACAACATTTGACTTGCAAAAGCTAAAAAAAAAAAGTCAGTGTTCAGGTTTTTGTCATACAGAATAAAGACTTTTAACAACAGATATGGAGATGTATACAGGCTGTATATAGGCTCATACAATGTTAACTTTGTTTACAGCATAGTTTAACCTTTATAGTAAAATATTTTATTAATTTATTTTAAGACCTCACCTCCAGTCATGTGCCTTCCTCTCCTCCTCCTCCTCCTCCCTGCTGCTACACATCCAGAATGTCTTCAGAGATGCAGGTCTAATGTGCAGCATACATGTGAACCATTTTAAAATTAAACTGGGAGAAAAACAAATATCACTCATTGGTCATGATGGAGCATCTCACCACATGAATATTCAGAACACTGCTGCTGCTCACACAATCAAAAAAACCAGACCCAAAACTTTATAATACTGTGGAATAATGAAATAATTATTGAAAATGTATCTTTAATATATCCATAATAGGGTTTTTAAACTTTACCTCACACCCTGAAGCTCCACCTCCTCTCCTGTTTCAAACGTATGAGGAATTAATCCACATTTCACTAATCAATTTAAACTCTGAACTGAGCTTCCCTCTTCTTATGTTCTATCATTCTCCTGATGAGACATCTTACGCATAATATCTAATATAAAGTCATACATGTTGATAAATGTTGCAGTGATGAGGTTGTTCTTGTGTTGTGTAACTTTACTCAGACTGACATTACTCCTAAATTTAAGAAAAACTTCTAAATTAAAAAGAAAAACAACTCTTACTGCAGTTTCAGCCTGTTATTCATTGACATTGTACTGAAATAAGACGACAAACCATTTTGTCCAGTGTTGATGATACTCAGCAGTTAAATCAATGACCGTCCAAGGACTAAGACTCAACACTCCACAGATTTTGTTTCTAAAAATGAATTTAAACGAACAACATGACGTTATAAATGAGCCATATTGTTTGTAGCGTCCCTACAGACAGTTTTACCTTGTTCAGAAGAAGAAGTCCTGGAATTAAAAGCAAACACTCAGGTGCCACTGAGGGAGGGGGCGGGGCTCTGGCTGGACGCTGTGCTGCACCTTCAAAATAAAAGAACGGAAGTTAAAAATGTCTAAATCAAATATTTTTCTCCTCCACAGTATGATTATTTTCTGTTTTCTCTATAAAAGCTCATTGGATTGACTGTAATGTATTTAAAAATGTCGAAATCAAATATTTTTCTCCTCCACAAGTATGATTATTGGGGGTGGGGTGCACAAGTCCCCTTGATTCCTACGCCTATGAAAGAGGATATATCATCAAAAGGAGGAAATGTGCATACTGTGAATACTGCAGGTTTCATTTCCAAATGAGAATCGATAAGAGAATCGATAAAGAACTGAATTGTTAAGCAGAATCCAAATCATCTTAACAATTCCCGTCTCTACTCGCATGCATGTTTTTAAGAGGAAACCCACTCACACACACACACACGGAGAAAACATGCAAACTCCACACGGAAAGGCCCGGCTGGTATTTGAACCTGAGCCTTGTTGCTGTGAGCGCAAACCACTGTTAAAGAAAATGTAACACTCTTAATTGAAGTACCTCTGCTTCAGCCACCAGTACTAAACTCCATATTTTACAAAAAACAAAAACAAAATATAATAACAAAATGTTCAATAATGAGGCTCCGCCCTCCTCCGGTGCTTCCTGGCAGATTGATTGACGTTGAGATGATTCAAGTCTCTTGTGGCGAGTCGCTGATGGGGGCATCGCTCAAAACTCAAACTGCAAGCAGAAATAGAAGAAGAAAAAAGAAATAGTAATGAAGAAGAGCGTTGGGACGGTTGAGTGTGTGTGTGTTTGGGGTGGGGGGGGGGGCGCTCTTAGGGCGCAGCTTTAATCAGCAAAGACACGAGGAACAGTGACCTACATCCGTCCTCATCTGAACGACAGATGTCTTTGCTGCCGAGTCGTAGTGTGTGCTCATTCTACAGTGATTACCGCTGCACGCCACGCAGAGAGCACCATGTGTAATCAGAGGTATCATGCATGCAGCTTTTGACAGCATTGCTTTACAATCCTGTGGCCTGACAGATTACTGTGTGGACCTATGGAGCTCTGAGGACACCCCCCCACCTCACCCCACCCAGGAAATATTAGGTGTCTGTCAGAAAGAAACAACGTGGAACAGAAATGGCCACAAACGGCTGGAAAGACACGCAAAATGTGATTAAAAGTGACCCAAATTAAATGTAAATGACCACGAAATGATGCAAAAATGTTGAATATGTGACACTAAAATAAGATAAGAAGATGCAACAATTAGATCAAATGCAAAAAAAAAAAAGGTTGGAAATCAATCATAAAGTTATATTACAAATATGAGTGATATCAGTTAAAACATAAGAAAACGATGTGGCTTCAAGGCATGAGCAATTAACATTCAAACTGGAACTCAAGAAATGAAGACACACAATTATGTGAGATTCTAAAACAGGGGTTTTAAACGTAAGGCTAAATCAGGCCTGCAAGTCATGCTTTCATCATGTTTAGCATGTAGCATCGCTGGTGTGGGAGCCCTGAAACTCTTTGGCATGTAGCATGTAGCATGTAGCATGTAGTATGTAGCATGTAGCACAGAATTACGTGTTGAGCAGTTAAACTACCGAGGGACATCGGGTGAACTCTGCTGGTCCAAATGTCCCCGGTGATTAAGTTTCTGGCGTACGAACGTTATTTTGTGAGAACACAATTTACAGTCTGACTTGCTTTTGTCATTGTTATCAATAGTAAAGAATCCATGCAGTATTAGACCCAATACCTGATACTGGTATCTGCATTCTAACTCTCAGCCTACATTGTTGTGGTCCTGCCCTCAAACTGCCTCAATATACAACAAACTGCTGCACGTTGCAGCTCATCATTTGATCAGCCAGCCTTCGTCTGCTCCTCACACTTCAAAAACAAAATGCTCTTTCTTCCCCTTTCATCTCACCCACTGACAAAAGCCATGACAAAGACATAAAGAGTGTTTCGACTTGAAGTGTCTTTATGTTACGGCTGATTGTTGTCGAATGAATCGGCCTTAAAACTCAGGACTATTTCATTTTTTTTTTTTTTAAACCCTCCTCTTTGAAGATCCTTTACATTCATCGTCCATTCAGGAGAGAAAACATTAGTAACAGAATCTTTAAGGCACTTTTCCGTCCAGACGACACGCCCGACACTTTGATGTGGTTTGCGACTGTCGCGTTTACCTTCTGCAACTCGTCCTGTGGATCATATAAAAACCACATAAGGCTTCTTTTTTTTCTCTCTCTCTCTCTCTCTCTCTCTCTCTCCTCTGTGTGAGTGACGAACGAGTGAGCAGGTTCATTCATCTGTGCAGTCATTAGAACAGAAACGTGGACGACCCAACGGTTGGGTTAATCCGCAGGCGTGGCGGCGAGGAGATCACATCTATCACGTTACACACCTGTGCTGCAGTTCTTCACCGCCAAGCCAAGGTCAGGTTACACACACACACACACACACACACACACACACACACACACACACACACACACACACACACACACACACACACACACACACACACACACACACACACACACACACACACACACACACACACACACACACACACACACAGCAGTGGACAAACCCTGTGATAACCACGTTGGAGGAGGCGAAGTACTGAAACGAGCCGCCACACCCCGATATAACACAACGGCTGGATCTCATTTTTATTATGAGTATCATACGAAAAGAAATTCAAAATGTAAGCATTGTTGAAATTGATCAAATGACTATAAAGAGAAAAGGAAACCAAAATTTTAAAAAAGCATAAAAAGACTGAAATCAAATATAAAGACACACACATGTACTACAAGATTACACAAATGGCATTGAAACGGTCAAAAAAATACATTAAATTGGTGATTTAATTGAGTAAACAGGGCTTTTAGATAATCACGATGAAATACGTGTCAACAAAATCTTGAAAACATCTACAATGAGACTGAAATCAACCTCGATAAAGCTCAAAATTAACATGGAAAAGAAATGAGAACATTCACATGATGATCCTAAACAACGACACAACCACAAAGAGTCTGAAAACAACAACAAAAATGACTGAAAACAACCGAAAAGAGACTCAGAAACAACAACGATACTGACTTTGAGAACTAAAAAGGGCAACCAGAACCACAACATGTCTAAAAGCCTCCAGCAGAAATCAACGTTGAATATTTTACTTGACGTCTCTATCGTAAAGCTGGAAGATCAATCCTCTGTTAATGTGTTAAATTGCCCACGAGCAAGGCACCGAACCCTCAACTTTCAACAGCGCTCAGCTACACGACATATTTTAAGACATTTCTAATCGCTAATCTATTTTCAGACATTTCAATGGTCGACCCCTGCTTCAATAGTTTATAAAAGTTGCCAGATCAGCATGTTTCACTTTTTAAATGCCCGAGAGAAAAAGGCGATTCACTGCCAGGGCAGGAAACGCCGGGCGAAAATGTATTCCTCCCCCTTTTTTTTTTTTCCATCTGCAGCTCACATGCGCCGCACGCCTCTGGCAGGACAACATGAAAGCCTGCCGCCGTGCCCTTGAGCGTGCGCACCTTTCACTCCCCGTTAGTTCCCTTCGATAAAAGCCCCGAGTGCTTTAAAGACCGGCGTGGAAAAAGAAAAAAAAAAAAAATTGAAAACTGTCTGTGGAGCCAGAAGTTACATCTTTAGTTGATTCTCTCAATCCGGCGAAGTAGATTCGATCCGGAACGCCGTAATGCGCCGCTCACACTTCACTCTGTAGGTCATCGGCGGTCGGAGCGGCCAAACAGATGGTCGTTTGTTAAAATGAATTACCCAGCATGCACCTCCCATACCGAGAGGGCGTAAATAGAAGAGGCGTGTGTGTGTGTGTGTGGTTCGGCTCGTGTTCCTGCCACCTCAGGGTGTCTCACTTTTTATAATTAATACGAGGACGAAAGGTCAAATTCTGCGTGTATAAAATATTAATTTTGATTTAAATGATCAATGTTTCTGTTGAAGCAAAACGGTTTTTTCCTGCTTTTTTCCCCCCGGACCTTCCATTGATTCGGTGGAAAGCGATGCGATGCGGCTGGGAGACGCAGATTTCCCAGCGTTTAGTCTGGGCCCAAGAGTGTTTGTCCCTCGAGGTCAGGGTTCAGCAATGGAGCCGCGTGTGGCTCTATTAGCCCTTCTGTAGTGGTGCCGTGAAGCTTCCGGAAAATTCTACATAAAATAAATAAACATTTTATTTTTAGCCTATTTACACGGTTTTTTCTTAATTCCGGGCTAAAAAGGGCTCTAACAAATAAATAAAATGAGAAAAGTAGCGAAAACCAAGCAGTTTAAAAAATTTTTTTATAAAGATGACGGTAATTACTAAGAGAAACTAGAGCTATACTCGGTAGAGCGCAGACCGTCACCAACGCCACATTTGTTCGCGGAACCGAGTTTGCGTCGTTAGCATGATAGCCATAGCATGATAGCCGTTAGCTCAAATCGATGCTAACTGGTCAAGTGGCAACGTCACTGTAAGAAACACTGAGCAGGGATCGTCTCCATGGCAACAGAAGCTGATCACCTCTCCCATCCGCTTTGTACGGGAACGATTTTTTCACCGTTTTTTGGGGGATTTATTCGGAATCGATTGGTCCTTGGATGATGACAATTCAGGCAATTCGGGTCAATAGTTTTTGTTGGTAAATAACATACACACAAGCCAAGCGATAAATGGTCGCTTTATTTATAAACTTTTGTTGACAAAGGCAATAAATAAATAAATACACACAGACAAAAGCATAACCTTCCCCAAGCATTCATTAAAATAAAAAAGCGTCAAGTGTCAAAATTGCTCAAAGAAATTAGAAGGTTTATTTTTGACATTTCACTGTATTTTGCAGCGGATGGTTTCATTAAAAAATTGTAGTAGTAATTGTTTGGTTTTGTGAAAATATGTACGACAACAAAAAAATGTTTACGTTTGGATTTAAAAAGGTTATTATGGCACTATTTTACCTTTTCCAGCCCACTTGATGTCGAGGTTGCGGTAACGTTTGGTAGTAATTGTTTGACGGCGAACAAGCTGGATGGATGGATGGATGGATGGATGGATGGATGGATGGGCTGATTAAAATGTTGAGTGGGGAAAAAAAAGCCCAGCATCAAGCACACGTTCATAAATCTTCCCCCTTTATTGCGTCCCTGTATCGGTGAGTTGATGTATTTAACATCCATCAGCAGCCTCGACCGTCCTCCCCTGACCTTCACCTCTGAAGAGAAGGTCACAGCCTGTGGAGGAGGAGGAGGAGGAGGAGGAGGAGGAGGGGCAGAAACATTAAACTCTCCCTTTCACCTCCATTGTAATGAAGCTAACAGAATCACTGAAGAACAAACCCACAATAAGTGCCCCCCACCCCACCCCCCACCTTCACTCTTATCACCTTCCAGATGAGATGAAATTGTATTGAAAGGAAAGGCGACGGCGTGTTGGAGGACCAACGAGGTGACAGATGCTCACAGAGGAGTATCATTTCAGAAACTCATTAAAATGAATGAGGAGCACCAGATTGGGTCAAATGTTTTTCTTTTTTATCTGTAGCCAACGGGAATTTCAAATTGATTGAACATGCTCAGAGAAGTGGAGGTTCAAATGAGAATTATTGGCATTTTGGGCTTTTGATAGACGCCTCACACACACTCTGCCGGCTTCACGGGCTCCGAAAAGTCATTTTCCGTCCACGGACGTGCGGCACATGGTTGATTTTTACCTCACAATAAAAATAGGAGCAGAGCGGAGAATTGAATCACGTCTCGGTGAAAGACAAAGATTTAAGCAAGTTGTACTTCCTTCCGCCCAGCGAGGACGCAAGAGGAGCCACCGGAGGGGGGGAAAATACACAGGACAGTGATTTGATAGTCTTCTTTATATTCGGACTGTTGCGTCACGTTTCATGATTTATAACTCTGTTATTTCGTCGCCCCAAGTTTATATAAGAGCTATAAAGGCAGCCATTAAACACACAATATTCTATTTAACTCACAGACAAGATTACAACACTGTATAGTGACACGATTGCAATTTTCACTATTTATTTCTTTATTTGTTTGTTTCTTTGTTTGTTTTTTGCTTTTTCTTTCACACAGAAAGAATAAATTTCTAAAAAATTGGTTTAATCATTTCTTTGTTTGTATTTATTCTTATTTTCGGATCATTTGACTTCAAAGCTTTGGACATTTTTGGTCCATATTTTTTCTTCCATTCAATTTAATATTTTTTGGTTTTTAAAGTGTTTTCTATCTAATTTCATCCAGTAGTTTTATCATTCAAGTCCATGAATCAGACTACTTGTTAGTAATAACAATAACTACTGATTAATACTAATAAGAAAAAGGAATGACAAAATTATAAAATATACAATGAGCCAACAATAATAGGTACAATAATAATACGACATAGTACCTCAATGTATTTACAATGAAAATACGACCCATAGAAAGCTAAGAAAAAAACGTTAAACATAGTGTATACAGGTATATGTATATGTATACATATGTATGTGTATATCAACAAAACACAAGAAAATAAATGGTTGATACTCAAACAGGAGTAGATAGAGGTTAACAGAACTTATGAAACTCCATTATAATATATAGTGCAGGTTATAGACATCCAATTTACGGTGGTATAAAAAAAAATCTGAAGAAAATATCTCTAAAAGGCTTTTCAGAAGAAAATACAAAATAAAAATGAAAGGTACGTTCCACGTAAGAATGTGCACATAAGGATTTAAGTTTTATTCACTGAAAAGTCAAGTACTGAGGTTCTGTTCCGTCCCGGGTTCACCTGGTTCACCTGGTTCACCTGGTTCACCTGGTTCACTGCCGCATCAGCAGAACGCCGTGAAGCACGCGACACTTATCACTACTTATCTGTACGTGCGCTACGATTGATTGGTTTGTAATTCCACCTGAAAAGCCTCCCTCCGTCTCGACCTCTCAGGGTTGTACGTGTTGCAATGGCCGCTGACCTCCATCGCGCCACAAAACTCACGTCCCCGGACGATTTATAGTGGCTCTCAATGGCGACCGTTAAAATACGACGGATGCTCGGTGAACCTGAATGGAGGAGAAGTGCAGTAATTAGTCCCCTCTGCATTAGACCGGCGCTACTTTCAAAGTCCGGCCTGTCAATCACATGACGTCGTGTTTATTTCCGACCCCGTGATTGAGAGTGAAAACGAGTGTGTGTGCACGTATGTGTCTGTGGTCCGTGTGCGTACGTGCATTATTGTTTACAGTCGTATACAACAAAGGCCTTGTTTGTTGTGTTGTGTTGTGTTGTGTTGTGTTGTGGGGGTTGATCCATTCATTACCACTGCAGATGAAAGTGCATTCAGTCTATCTATAGTACGTTAGATTCCTTTTTTTTTTTATTTCACAAATTTAGGTTAGTGGGACAGAAAAGAAAGTGTCTTGTCTTGAGCTGGAGTCCTTCGGGGGTTCGTATTTCCAACATCAAAGCTCCGCTCCGCTGGGGCTTTGGTAAAATAAGCAGTTTTTCTTAAACACACACTTGGTTTATCGGAGCTTTGTGATGCAGCTAAAGAGCCCGCAGGCGAATTTAGCACAGACAAGGTACGAGCTGGCGAGTACTTACCACCGACTAATGGGTTGGATTTGATTATTTTCAATACGTTTTCGAGAAAATCGGGGAGAGGAAATGTGATTTGTGGAATGTTTTCGTGAATTTGGTGTCGTGTGGCGATAGTCATCCAGTTTGGTGCCATAAAAAAAAAAACTCCTCGAAGGAGATTTAAAGAGAAATTCTAGAGCAAAAAGCCAAAAAACAGGAATCAAATAATCCACATAACCTCGTTTCCCGAAAATCTCGGGAAAAAGCTTAAAGTTAATTTTTAAAGGATTTATCTATATTTAGACATCATAAACAAATATGCACCAGATCAGGCATTGATAATAAGATGTTTTAACATCTGGAGTTGATGGTAGTAACACATCTCAATAAAGTTATGACAGTGGAAACAGTTATATAAAATTAAGACCTTCTTTACATGACACATTTTCCAATTTTAAACTGTTTTTATAGCTGCCAGTCATCATAACCACGAGAATGTCTGTGTTCTCCCATTGTTCATGTTTATTGTGTGTTGTTCTCTGCTGCATGTGTGTGTGGGGTGACGCTAGGAAAACAAACAAAGTGGCCCAACATGCGTTCTCAGAATGTTGACGTGTTGACGGGAACATTTTGAGAAACAAAAAGGCCAAAGTGGCGTGTTATAGATCCGTGTTTTTCAACCTTTTTTGAGCCAAGGCACACTTTTTTGTTTGGAAAAATCTGGAGGCACACCGCCACCCGAAAATATTAAAATTTGAAACTCTGTAGCCTCTATTAACAAAATAAAATCATTCTCATCAAAGTTTTATCAACAGGAATCAAATAAATACAGAAAAAAAGTATTTCCCAATTTCCTTTTTTTAATAGTGCCTCCCTCAGTGTGAAACCTGGATCTGATGGATGAAGAGCTGAGATCCTGGTTCACATTCTTCCTTTTCAAAAACTTCTCCATCACTGTCACTGACACAGTACTTTGATACAAGATGGTAGCAGGAGGTGGAGATGAACCACACTGACGTCTGTCACTTTACATTTCAACAGCAAAGTTCTGTGCTGCCCTCTAGTGGCGAAGAGTATTTATACATGATTACTCTGCAACACACTGTCGGCTGTGAGAGCAAATGATTTTTAGAAAAAAATTTGAAATTGGATAATTTCCCAAGGCACTCCTGACTAGATCTCGCCAGTGTGCCGCGGCACAGTGGTTGAAAAATACTGTTATAGCACTTGAAACATCATGTAAACGGGGCCTAAGTGGTACTAAGTTCTATTATTGTCGAGAAGAACGAGGACCGTGGTAACGAGGGTCAGGTGGAACACTTCAGATTCGGGCCAAAACGATTTTTTTTCTCGCCGGGGTTCCCAAAAGAAATTCCAAAATCACTTTGACCACAGGTCAACACGAGCCCTCAGTGCATGTAGTACCTATGCCAGGCCTTTAGGGGGCGCTGTGACTCACCAACTATCCCAAAAATGCGAAATAAGTAGAAATTTAGAAGTAGATTCCTGCTCATAGACTGAAATAGAACGCTGAGTTGTATGGATCGAAGAGAGGAAGCGCGATTACGTCATCGTTGAGGACCGTCTTTGTCGTCCACACCTCAAAGACGTATCGGAGATTCAGAATTTCTTCACTCTTCACAAAACATTTTCGGGCTTTTAAAACGCCGCCTCGTGTCGATGATCGGTCAAAAAGATAGTATATAGCAGATAGCAGATAGTATTGATGGGTTTCCAAGTGGAAACACGTTAGTCTTCTTTCTCCAGGCCTGTAGAACGAGGGTACGGGTCTCTGAGAGGGACAAAAAGGCTCCTGTACCAACTTGTTAAGACATTTAAAGCAGAGTCCCTCGGTGCATGTCATTCGTTGTGTTTTGAGACTTGAACCATGTGTTTTCAGTTTTTATTGCAGTGATAAGAACTCAGACGACTAACTAGTTTCTATCCACTTTATTTGAGTTATTTGCTCAAACAAGGTCTTGGACATGGGCTGAAATGTCAAAAACATGGCAGCTGCTCCCGGTTTCAGTGGGAAGCCAGTCAGTGACATCCCGCCGTGAGAAAACTCAAAGACGCCACATAAAGGGAAATAAAAAAACAGTCCACCTCCAGCGAAGTCTTTCCAAACACAGACAAACAAGCGAGCCGTCGCCATGGAGACGGCGCGAAGCCGGGCAATTAGGCTCGACTTGTACGCTCAACAAATCCGCGACGACTTCTGGTTATTTTTCTTTTTCTCCCATTCAATCTTTCAACAGGTAACCCGACGCCGGAGCTTTCCATGTGGCCGACGTGATTCATGTAGGATGACTGCATCGTCTGAGTCACACCAACCACCAACCACACGCTCACATTTCAACATCATTCATGCTTCTTCTTCTTCTTTTCTTTTTTTTTTTTTGTTCCCCCCAGACAGAGACCGCGCAGATTGAAACTCTCCTCAGATCGATGATTCACGTCAGCCTAAAAATACATCTGAATGTCATGGAGTTCTAAGAAGTGCATGACATGTTCCTCCCAGCAGTCAGGCGAATAAAACGTGCAGCTCTGTCAGAAGTTCTCCGGCGCTCGCTGCCTTTATCACGGCTGCTCGGGTTTGCAGTATTGCTTCATCGCCGTGGATTTCAATGTCTTTTTTTCCTTACAATTAATGGACTGTTGTTGGACATTTTTATAGTTTTTGTACGTTATTGTATTCCGCTTCTTGGACTAACGTAACATCCGGAAGCCTGCATTTTAGATTTTTCACGATGATGGTCGTGGCAATAAAGCTGAATTGAAATATGGATCCCTTGAATGTTTTACCGTTTCACCAGTAGACTGCACAAAACACTTCAAACAAATGTTTTTATATATCGACGCTGAGCAGAGCAGACACCTCCTGCACTAAAAGAATGAAACTCACAACAAGGTATTCACCTTTGGTCAAATGCAGGATTTCTTGTATTTTGACTTTAAGAGACATTATTGCCAACGACTTGATAAATACAAACTAAATGTCCTGTGGAATTCAGTGATTATCCATCTTAAACATATTTCTAAACTGTGAGAAGGAGCTAATGTACCCAGGAAAAAATAAAAAATCACAAGTAGGGATATTCTGTCTATAAAGCAAGAGTGCGGGCCGCTACAACCAGTAGCATGTATAGCGTGAAACATATGAGTCCTAACAGAGAATCCTGGGGGACACCGTAAATCACTTTTACAATGTCCATGCTGAGATACACTGTTAGAACTAATCGCATCACTCATTTACATAGAAACCAGTGATAAAGCACTTCTAATAATAACAACTTAGATGTTTGATATGTATGTTAAATGTGTAAAATTAAGTTTATTGTGATTACTTCTTTAATAATCCAGTCGGACAACAGAAATTATTTTCAATGTGTGACCATAAATGAATGATAATAAAAAAAATCAAGGATTTTGCGTTCTCTTTATGTCGTTCTGTATAAACCGTATAAAGGTATTCATGAATCAGTGAAAAGGCTGTGAGACCGTCTTCCTTGTCCTCCGGATGACTGCCTTCATTTCCTCATCCTGACCTCAGATGGTTTTCTCATCGGCTGCTTCCACCTGCCAGAGACGACTTCACCCATCAAGCCCGGGCGGAAAGCTGGAGGCAGGAGGACGGGGGTCCCCGAGGGAGGAGGGGGAGGAAGACGGCCGTCAGCCTCAAGTTACGGGGGCTCAACACAAAGTCTCAGTCTGGACATGGCGAGGCTGATTAAAGCCAGAGACAGAAGCCATGGGAAGGAAAGGGAAAGGACTCAGGTGAACTCACACAACAGGGAATCAGTAACGACCGAGAAAATGGGAAATCATTGTAAGAATCAACAGATTTCTCATCAGATTTGTGTGTTTTTGTCCCAAAAGTGAACTGTCCAAGTCAAGTCCAAGTTTAAAAGTCAGAATTATGAGTTTAAAGTCAGAATTTTGAGTTTCAAAGTCAAAATTCTGAGTTTCAAAGTCAAAATTCTGAGTTTAAAGTCAGAATTATGAGTTTAAAAGTCAGACTTCTGAGTTTAAAAGTCAGACTTCTGAGTTTAAAAGTCAGACTTCTGAGTTTAAAGTCAGAATTCTGAGTTTAAAAGTCAGAATTCTAAGTTTAAAGTCAGACTTCTGAGTTTAAAGTCAGACTTCTGAGCTTAAAGTCAGAATCCTGAGTTTAAAGTCAGAATTTTGAGTTTCAAAGTCAGAATTCTGAGTTTAAAAGTCAGACTTCTGAGTTTAAAGTCAGACTTCTGAGTTTAAAAGTCAGAATTCTGAGTTTAAAGTCAAAATTCTGAGTTTAAAAGTCAGAATTCTGAGTTTAAAGTCAGAATTCTGAGTTTAAAAGTAAGACTTCTGAGTTTAAAAGTCAGACTTCTGAGTTTAAAGTCAGACTTCTGAGTTTAAAGTCAGAATTTTGAGTTTAAAAGTCAGAATTCTAAGTTTAAAGCAGGAATTCTGAGTTTAAAGTCAGAATTCCAAGTTTAAAATTAAAAATTCTGAGTTTAAAGTAGGAATTCTGAGTTTAAAGTCAGAATTCCAAGTTTAAAAGTAAAAATTCTGAGTTTAAAGTCAGAATTCCAAGTTTAAAAGTAAAAATTCTGAGTTTAAAGTCAGAATTCTGAATTTAAAAGTCAGAATTCTGACTTTAAAGTCCTAATCCTCTTCCATAGTACGACAATCTGAGCAAACATGAAAAATAATGTGTTTTCTTGGGTCAAAGTTTATTTAATCAAGAAGAGTGAGGATTTAAAAAAGAAAAAGAAACATTTCAGATCTGAATCTTCACCACGGCAATGGAAAAGAAGGTGATCAAAGTCGCAGCCTCTTGAGACGTATCCTTCCGTCAAAACCGCACTGAAACACTCTAGAAGTTCATTACCTCCTGCGCCGTGCAGCATGGATCTCATAAAGTTGTGTACAACTTCAAATTCGATTCCTGGATGTGAAGAGCAGAACTCAAACCAGGATGGTCCTGCTCTGAGGGAGGAACACGAACCACTAAAGGAGAATCAGTGAGCGACAACAATACAAAGACGTTGATCTTTGTTCTCAGAGAACAAATGCGAGACGACCGAAGGAGACAATCAGCGCACATCCCGGCAGAGGAAGCCTGAGTCGCCGGCGTCCCGGGAGGTGAAGCGAGGACAAACACTTGGAGTAGATTAACAAGGTTTCACAATTGGATGGTGGAAAAAAAAAAGCCTAATTCACGACTAATGAATGGCAGATTTGTGCCAGTAAAAGAAGAATGTGTTTAAGGATCGGGGTGGCTGATACCACAAGTGGAACATGCTGCTGGGAAGATTGGAGTCTGAACACCTGCAGCTTATTGACGACTTCCTGGCCGAGGAGCAAGCAGAGACGTCCTCCAGCCTCCGTCTGCGTCTCAGTGGGAAGAACGACGGATCATTGCCACCGAAGATCAAGGAATCAGCCAACGGACTATAAACGCGCGGTTTAACGATTCCTCGTGCACGTTTCCATTGTTAGAAGCTCGTCTGATGACCGTGGGTCACGTGGACAAGAAGAGTGAACCACCAACATTGGGATTTTACTCCAATACCTCATGTCTTCTTTCCACTGTGTGATTTTACAATAATCAGTTTTGAATCTGATGACATGGATGAATTAAATTCAATTAAAAATGCTTGGTGTATTTTTGATATTATCACTGATACATCAAATAACATCGAAAATGAAAACACCCGATTAAATGACTTTTTACAGTTTTTATATCAACTTTACTTTTGAACCAGACGACACTTACAAAAAAATGTGTTTTCCATAATTAGTTAAGGAGTTATCATTTACATTACCACATTTTTGAAAACCATAAAACAAAACAAAAAATCCTTCATTGATCATCAAACAAAACAGCAGTTTTTTGTTTTTGTTTTGTTTTGATTTTTAAATTTCATTTCACGATAAAAGCTGCAAAAACTATGAATTTGGCATTATTGAGTGGAAACGCAAAACTTTCCTTGCGTTTGGGGTTTTTCCATTTCCAAAACAACGGCACTTGGAGCCACATTAAACAGCTTTTTGAAAATGGCTTCAACTCAATCACCACATTCATGGGAAAACTTTTGTGAAACGCTGCTATCGTGCATAATGGAAAAAGAATAGTTGGAATTAGTTGGCGCAACTTAACTAAATTACATGAATTAGTAGCATCTGAATGGATCAAGTTCTTTGAACTTAATGAATTAGATTAAGTTCTTTGATCTTGATTCATTTACATGGTACTAATTAAATTTAACTGTTTTCTTTTTGCAGTGCACCACAGCAAAATAGCTGACACCCAGTCCATATTCTCCACAGGGTTAGTAGTTTAATAGTTTAAAGAAAAACAAATTGTTATTGAGGATATTAGTATTCATGGTAACTTCAGAGAGTAGCTTATATCATCGAATCGGAATAACTCCATCCACAGAGGAAAAAAACTACCAAAAAGATACGATTCATTACAATATATAGCAATAGAGAATTATATAGAAAGTGTTTATTTGAGTTGTTTTTAGGATGATATCCAGTGTTCTTCTGTTAAATTATTGCGCTGAAATGACCAATCCTTCCTCAGATTGGGGAGAATCTGACAAACCAGACTTCTGGTCGGTCATTTCGGGTCACCTGGATCTCTGATCATCAAATGACTCTTAAAAACCTCCAAGGATTATGTACCGGACGAAGTTCAGGACAGAGTCGTCACAGTATATCTTCAACGTGCACTCAGACTCCAGAGTTCCCCTCATCCACTACGCCCATTCCTCTTCCTCACCTTCCGTTGACTGCTCGTTTCCGACATTACCAAATCTATAAACGAGGTTCCATTCCTCAGCCTGGAACCCCCCCCCCCCCGTCCCCCCCAGACGGGACCAGACGCTTCGCAACTCACGTCTCACCTGTTCATCAAACTCTGTGACTGTGACTAATCAGCGACTCCTGGGTCGTCTCACATCAGCAGAGGATGTCGACCAGTTAAGGAACTTGGGATGTTTCTGCATTGTGTGATGGATGGAAGGAGCTGTTGTTCAACATCTGGCAAGAGGGAGCCAAAAAGAAAAAAAAAAAAAAAAAAAAAAGAATGGGGGAAGACCTGAAGGAAGTGGGTCAAGTAGTAGCTGCAAATCATTGTGTTTGTTTTAATCTGCCTTCGGGGCCAGATGGTTGGGCTTTACATCGGCACAGACCGTCTGAAGTGAGCTTCTCAGAGAAATGTGCACCTTCCTGTTATTACATACTTGTATGTATTTCACATGTGGGGGGAAAATTATTGCGTGTGGATGAACAGACTTCATCACTCCAGAACCCAGTAACGTGCTCGTATAGACAACATAGCAGCTCTCAGCTGGAAATATTCAACATACACCTAATGGACATATCAAATTACATGCAACACGAGAATAGACAGACAGATCATATATCATCACGTCACGTAACACAAATAGATCCAAAACACTTTGTGGGGTACCTCAAGGCTCTATTCTTGGTCCCTTTTGATTTTCGTTTACGTGTCAATAGTGAGTAAATATCATATTTGCTGCTGACGCTGACCTTGTATCCATCGAAATAATTTTAATAAACTCATCCAGCGTGAAAACAATAAACTTTTTGATAAAATAATCTCGGGCTGATTCAGGCCTGATCCACACAATCCTTCAAGGAGTCGCACATTTTAAAGATTGACTGGGTTGCAAAAAGTTATTGACGATGACTGATTCAACCATTTTTTAATTCTATACATCAATTGCTATAATCGTACTTTTATGTGGTATGCAAAATATGTGTATAAATTATCAACGTACATACACAGGACATGTGCCATAGACACACAGAGCTCATTACACACACACATTAATATCCTCACGTGTCTATATATATATATATATATATTGAAATTACATGTACACAAAAATATAACTGCACTCACGCAAATGCAATCACATGCTCACAAAATTACCATTATGTACACACAGATGTGACCAGACAAAAAAAATCTAAACACGCACACACAAATAGTGCACAACCCTAACGATTTGCACGCACACACACAAATCTAACTATGCAAATCGTCTTAAACACACGCAAAGCCCATCAAATATCCTTACACAGACACGCACACTCACATCTTACCACTGACACATACACACACACACACACGGATGGTTACGTATGACATTTCTTGGGTTCGAGTCTAGACAGAAGATAAAAGTCTGCAGATGCAGAAGATTAAAGTACATTTGTGAATAAGTGACGCCACGGACAAACTTGTATCAGAGGGGGCTTTTAACAAAACAGCCGAACAGCGTTTAGTACCAAACCAAACATTGTTTGTTGTCGTTACCATGACTCCCAAGAAGATTGGTTCGCGTGTCACCGCCGCCTCGTCTCAAGTCGTTCCCACAGTTTGGGGACTGTGTGTTATTTCGGGAGCGAGGGGAAACAAGGTGAGTTTGTGTTCTTGTTTTTTTTTACCACATTCACGAGTTTGCCCTGCTGCCCCACTGTGCGGACTGCCGCCTCCCCGCCCTCATTGTTTCCACCTGTTTGTCCGCGCCGCCCGGTTTTGTTCCGCTTGTCAACCGATCGACTGGTTCTCATGTAAGAGTTCAGCTCTGGATCTCTGGTTCCTTCTTTTATTTGCATCCCCTGGTTACCGTCTGATGACATCACGTACCAAAACTCTCTGACTTTAAAGCAAGTGCTAATTATCTTCAAGTTTTATTGTTGTGTCTGTTTTTTGTACATTTTATTCTTCCAATGAAAATGGGGAAAAAAACAAATAACGTTTTTTTTGTTGTTGTTGTCTAATTCCATCACCAGTCCACCATTAGATAGAGGGACACAATGATTGGCTAATTTTACAGTCGCCAATGTTCTTTCCTCATCAAAAAAGTCTCTCCTTCACACGGCCAAGTTATTGAAACAATGTCTGTTGGCATGGCAACGAAGGAAACACTGAAAACAATGGAGTTGGCATGCCGGGCCATGAGGAGGCGCTGTTGGTTGTTTTTGTAATGAAACCACACACACATGCAGTAGAAAACAATACACCATAAACAATAACAATGGACAAACGACCAAGTTGGATTGTTATTACGGTGACTGTCAAAATAAAACAACCAAGTCCTCGAAGAATATGGACTGGGAGTCGCGACACTCTGGAGGAGAAAATTGTTTTTATTGTCTATCTACTGAGCATGTGCAGAACAAATGTTTACTACCGCCATAATTAGCATAGCGCAATAGCAGTTATGTTTTTCCCCGATTTCCAGGGAGACAGGGAGTCGGAGCGTTTACAAAAAGTTGCATTTTCCCGGGTTTTCAAGCACCGTTACAGAACAACGTCACCCAAATCGCAACAAAAGTTTCCTGTTTTCACTTGAAAACAGTGTCGTTTAAAAAGGACCTGCGCAGGGAGTACATGTGTTGCGACCTGGAAATATCACAGGAAGTGTTGTCGGTTACTTTGTATTAAGACGCATTGGTTTCAGTTGTAATTAAAGCTGCAAGCAGCGTTGGCCGGGACCTCGCTCAAGCCCGTCGGGGTGGGCACGATCCTCTAGAGACTGATAAGTTTGAAGTTTTGAAGTTTTTTTATTTTTATGACTTTTATTTTGAAAAAGTGGCATCAAAACCAGCTAATTAGCTAGTGATTCGTGACCACAGCGCCCCCATTAGGCCACCTACCAAATTTCAGCTCAATCGGACAATGTTTGTTAGCATGCTAGCGGGCATGCTGGCCGAGCTAACCCTAACCCTAACCCACTGTCGGTGGCATACGAATTAGAAAAGGGACCGGCCATTGGCCGGGCCGCAGGCCTTTTGCAAGGTTCCTAAATATTTTATTTTTCTTTAAGAACCTAAGCTGGAAGTGTTTTGATTTACGGCAGTCGAACAGGCTGTGTGTGGAACGTACGTGGTAATGAATGTATCTCGTGTTGTCGGCCGCGGTAGAGAGCAAAAACAATACAGCTACGGGGAAAAAATGACGTTGCCAAACGAAGAAGAAGGAGTCGTGCCATTTTTGTGGGGTTTGTTCACTTGTTTAATAAAAAAAACCCAAATGAAATGGACTTTGCCGACTCATTTGACGTCGTACTAACTGGGATTGGCTCCTGGAAACATGGAGGCAGTGGTTGATGGAGCGACAGGCTATGGAAAAGATGGCTGTGCTGTTTCACACCAAATCCATGTAAGTGGAATCCACAGTGTCTGGTAGTTTACTGAATACAAAACGACGAATATCATTGCACATCACAGGCCTATTTTTACTCCTGGGTTGGATTCGCCAGCCTGTAATCACACCGAAAGATGAGAAACGACGTGTGATGCGACGTCGACGCCGACCGCCTGCGCTGCCGAGCTGCATTAAAGGCACATATGGGCCCATAGGAGGTCCCTCGGGACGGCAATTTGAGTTTCCATTCTCTGGAGGACGGGGGCCAAACTTCAACAACGGGGCCGTCTCTCCACAGACTGCCTGCCTGCCGCCTTTAACGGGCTTCAGACCACCTCGGCGCTGCAAGTCATTAGAGGAAGGAACCAGCCTCGCATATCCCTCACCTCCGAGCCCATTTATGTAACGACAAAGTCAGCAAAAGACGCAATCTTTTTTTTTTTTTTTGGTCTCGGCCTCTTTTAGCTTGTGCTTTCTTTTTTCCCCCCTGGTGTTTTTTTTTTTTTTTTTTAAATATATAATATTCCTCCGTGAGACAGATGATACCCTGGTTTGCAGATGCTACATCCCTCCTCTGCAAATGTCTGATTCTTGAAAGTCATTTAATCCTTCCGATTTGTGAATTTCAAAGCTTTTGCCGTTCCATCTAAGCTTTCATTTAGCATTCTGATACACTGGTGAAGGGATGGATTAACGTAACCCGATTACCGACGAGTCCTGCATCCGCCAGAAAAGGTTTTTTTCTTTTTAATTATGATTATAATGTACACAAGGCAAAGTTTCTAATTAGTATGCTTTACGTTCCCTGGAGGTTATTCTGTTATTAACACCATAGGAAAAGGTTAACTCTCTCTCGCTCGCTCTGTGGTTATATGCTTTTAAAAAAAAAGAAAATTCAGCTTGTTTTGAATAACGACGTTTGAGCCGTCTGAACTGCTGCTGTGTCCTCCACGAATGCAATGAAATTAATTTTACACAATATAAACAGGGGAAAACTGCAAATGGCTCAGAGGAGAGGTGGAGGACGGGACTAAAATAATACATTTGATGATTTATTTATTTTTCTAGCCTAGGCGATGGTTTTTGTGGATTCTGAACTTGGAATTTGGGGGAAATCCAGGTTTGAATCCCGGTTGTGGGATTAAAAAAAAAAAAATCCTGAATAAAAGCTATACCATGCAAGTTGTGATGACTTGCAGTGGCACAAGCCGGGCAAGTTTGTGTCCCACATTGTGAAAAATGAACCAAAAAAACTAAAAAAACAAAAACAAAACACGTGTATGTTTTTCCAAAGCAGACTAAAAAGCCATCATCTCATCACGCGGCTATTGTTCGCACAGTGATGGAAGCCCAATGTGGCTCTGAAAGACAAGAGAACTTCTTGATCCATTAACTGATAAAGGACAGCCAGCGTTCAAAAACGGGCTGATAAGCGAGTGGTGGTGATGCTGATGGCACTTTTGCCTCATATCACAGTGATCCCGGTTCCGTTCAGAACTAAAAAAAGGTCTTTCTGAGTTGACTTTGCACCACCTCATAGATGTGATTGATGGATTGGTCGTGCGAAGCGGCACCTTCTCTGCCGTGTCCCCAGTGCATGCTGGGATTGAATCCAAGAGATTACACAGGTGTTTATTGTCTAACCAGTCTGCAAATGAAATATAGACACACAACCTGCAATGCCACAGGAGTTATGAGAAAGTATTTCACTTTTTGCTGATTTATCCACGAGTCTTACCGGTAAACTATGGTACCAGCTTGCCTTCAGGCCTTCAACAACAGAGGAATTCTGTTGAAATGCACAAATAAAGTAGTACGGACAGATAAGTCTAAGGAACTTTTGACAAGGAATTAAGACTTCTTTACTGATCCCGCATTAGAGAAATGTATTTGTGATATCAGTGTCACAATAAGGCACAATAAGACCATGTTTTTGAACTGGTGGAGCAAACTGCAGTACCTACAAATCCATACAGCATCAGGTGAAACATGCAAACTCCACATTGAATGGCCCAATACCAACCAATAATGTTGTAATGGCCAATAACATAGTGATTAAATCTAATATGTCATCATATTATTGAATCAGCATCAAGAAATCTTTTGAAATTGCAGCTAATGATACAACAATATATACAATGATGGGTCCCAACACTGAACCCTGTGGAACTCCTACGATATCACCAACATTATTATTGTTGAGCTGTGACAGTCTCTACATGGAAAACAGCTTCATATAAAGTAGTTCCACTAAAAGGTGAAAAGTTTTTATTGATAAGTCCTGGTTTTATCATTTGATCCTGAGTAATCCTTTCAGATTCCAGTTTAGTAAGTCTGAACAATAAATACTTTAAACCCAAAATAACCCGTTTAAAGAAGATTCTGTGCAGCTCACCGTGGGACGAATCCACAAAGCAAACAATCCAAGCCGTGTGTTCCAAGAAAAGATCTGCACACCGTGACTCTATGTACCTGCAGAGTCTGTTTGCAAATGCTTAAAATGTTTATGAGCTTTGCGTGGAAAATCTATTACGAGCCAAGGTCAGCGTGCACACGAGCGGGTACGATGATCAAACGGGAACCAGCGAGGGATGTTAGAGAAGGAAGGAAGCGCTTTGTACGCTTCCAAACATTCCGCGCCCAGGCCCAGAGTCAAGAAAGAGACAAAATGAGACACATGCTGGAAACCATGTGGGGAGTTAATTTGCATGCGTTCAAAGAAAGCGAACTGCAGCCATTCGTACGCATCACTAAGGCCCCGTTTACACGGCACCAGTGTGCGGCTGCACTGTCTCCGCGAAGTTTTTAATCCGGCTCCTAAGGTGGAAAGTTTCTTTCACGGCCGCTCATCCCTCCTGCAGAGACTGCTGGAGGCGATTTAGCCTGTTACTGCGCATGCGCAACTCTCCCCCTCCCTTCCCCTTCCATCCCTTGTAAACAAACATGGCGACCCGCAGTGGTATCGCGGCCAGTATTCTAGTTTTATCGTCCATATCAGTAGTTTTATAGTTAAGACTCACCCCTGATCGCATCCGACGCGTCATCAGTCCATGCGGGTGTCGGGTGTTCTCCTTTTTCTTCATGTTTATAGCGTATTCTTCTCTGCACACGTCTGTGTGGTTTCATCACAAAATCAAGCAACAGCGCCCTCCCATGGCCCGGCATACTTACTACATACTAACTCCCTATGTCCGCTGCTGCAGTGTCAACAAAATCTTTTTTTTTTAATGGATTAGGTGTTGTCACGTGAAACGTTGTTGTGTAAACATGGCCAAAAAAGCATTGTGAAGAAGAAGAAGAAGAAGAAGAAGAAGAAGAAGAAGAAGAAGAAGAAGAAGAAGAAGAAGAAGAAGAAGAAGAAGAAGAAGGGAAAATGGTCAAGAACTTCTGCCACCACCCTCCTCTGCAGCTTGCGGGAAGCAGGCGTCTGTCAATTTTCTGGTGGGAAGGAGGCGGTTGCCACGGTAACGTATGTATAGATGGTTTTCAAAAAAAACCCAAAAAAAAACAAGTAGTTGAAACTGGAGGGAGAAAGAAGTACAGCTCTGATAATTCCACCACAATGGAAGAGTCATTTCCATTTGGACTCTGACTATTAGACCTCTCTCTCTTTCTGTTCTAAATTAACACATCTTGCGTGGGTTCGCATCACGGAAACGGGGAGCCGGCCCACTTTTCTTGAGCTTTCTGTCTTTCTTTCTTTCTTTTTTTTTGGGGCATTTCCTTTTAATCATCTATTGAACTTGCCCCGGGTAATGACCTAATTCTTATTGAGCTTCCCAGCGCGCCACCGTGCCTCCCATCCCTTTACTTACTTACCCCCCCCCCCCAACTCACTCAGCCACTTCCAAAAGATGCAAAGGGACAGACATGTACACGAAGCAAAGGACGGAGCACGGGATGGATAATAGCAGCGGGGCGAGGACTCGCACGAGAGAGGAGGAGTGAGGGAGAGAGGGGTCAGTTTGGTCCGTCACGCCTGGCTTCATCATCATAGCTCTGGCCAGCTGTAAGGGATGTGTTGTGAAAATACAAGTGCAGCCGGGACAGGAGGTACGACCTTCTTCCACTCTAAGGACGCTGAAAAAAGACTGAGTGGGGCATCGAGTTTATGAGCGCTTCACTTACACCGGTTCAGCCACAACATTAGGGCCGCTGGCTATCTGCTTGTCGTTACACCTGTTCGCGGGTGGATTTGATCACACAGAAACGTGGACGTTTTGTTGTCAAAGTTCATGGCTTATTAGTAGAAATGGACAAAAGGGTATGAATTTGGGCCATTTTGGCCATTTCTGGGTCAGGGTATCTTCAAAATGGCACTCGTGTGATCTGCAGTGGTCACTGGAAGCATCAAACCAGTGGAGAAGTCCCGGGTGAAGTTTCAGTATTTCGGGTTCGTAAAGCCTAGTCCTGGTATAGTCAACTATACCTACTGCAACTCAAACACGGTAATGCTGTTTCTGACAAAAAAGTGGCTAGTTGTGTACGAGGTGTCCATGCCGGGCCTCGTCCACGAACCCCAACCCTAAGTTCCTCCTCAGTTATTTCACCGCCTGAACACCAGGGGGCGTCAAGTTCTCTGAAGGACTTGTCGTGAAACTGGCTTAAATTTGTTAAATAAAAGAGTGTGGTGGCGCACTTGGCGTTGATTGAAGCGATTCATTCAAATGTTTTTTTACTATGAATAAACATCAAACATTTTTTCTTTTTTTTTTTTACAAATAAACTGAGTTGCATTTTGTTTGTAAACTGAACCAGTTGGAAAAGCAGCGTAATTTGTGAAGTCATGATGTCGTGCGTCGCTTCGGTTACACATTTTTGGAGGCGAGCAAAACAGAGGGTCTCCGTTGTCGCTGTTAGGATCACGTTACTGATATTACATGACTCGATTGCTAAGATTGTTGAAGGCATTGCCTTACTTTGGCCCAAATGTCAACGTCCTTGTTTATAGTCGTTGCATTGAGTTTGTGTGGTCTGCTGCACAGCTGCATCTGCGGGAGAGACGTGTTCATGTTTTGTTTGTTTTGGGGAAATGGGATGAAATAAACCCCGTTGTTTATCCTTTCATGTCACAGTTGCATGCGCCCCAGATGCCGTTAGACCAGTTTTATGTCTTAAATGACTCAAATAGCCTACAAAACGACAAGAGTGTCACCAGATCTCGTCGTTTTCTACGGAGCTGAGAATGTTTGTCCAAATCCAGGGAGTTGGTAGTTTAATGCTCCTGGTTCGTTTGCGTTCGGGGGGGGGGGGGGGGGGGGGGGCTTGGCCAAAGGCCCATTGGGCTGTATTTGGTCCCTGAACTGAGGCAGGTGGTCATAATGTTGTGGCTGACTGGAGTGGACTCACTGTCATCATATCCTAACATCGGCCGGCCATGAGCTGCAACATGAAGTGATTTACTGGGATTAAAAAAAAGAATGCAGCTGAGGTGCGTGAGAGCCTCGTTCCTGATGTGAGGCCGTCATTATTCCTCAGTCTCACGGTGACGCCGGTGATGAAGCACCCTGTTATTCCTGCGCTGAGGACTAGAAGGGTAATCATGAAATAAATTGTCCAGACTGCGGTCGACCCCCTGCCTCTCCGGCTGCCTGTCGCTTGGACTAATCCCCTGTCATCGTCGGGAAAGTGTAATGGACGGCAATCCTCTGAAGCATTCCACAAAGTAATATTCCGGGGTGATGAGACTGTCTTCAAAGAGAAGAAAAACTCTGACACCTCAAATCTCTTTACTTTCCTCACTATTAATCATTTTACCCTTCTTACACTGTAGCGAGGATTTCTTCTTCTTTTTTTTTTCTACCAGAGCTGGAGAAGCACATTATCAAGTACTGCTGACAAAGTGTGTGTCAAATTGATAAAGAATGTATGTAAAATGGCAGCGCTGGTGTACAAAGGGAGCTGGATCATCATAATCCTCTGATAGCTAGAATCCCATTAGCCACGGGTCCGTGACTTACAATGAGGAGGGTCAGATTATTGCTACGATCCGGCGTCATGAGCTGTTGACGTCCCTCCGCCGCGGATCGTGCTGCCCTCTGCTGCACAGCCCGACAGGTGAGGGGGGGAAAAAAACCCAAAAAAACCCACCGTGGCCTCTTCACTCTGATCCCAGATGTGCAGGAAACCAGCCATAAGTTGTGATAAGCGGTTGCTTGATGACTGTCAACATTTGTTAACGTTGCGGCTCCAGTGAGGGCGGCGAGCGGCGCAGCTGGCTGATGAAAGCGTCAATGCATGCGTCGCATGTTATATATATAGCTCAAGCCCATCATGCATCGCTGCACCGAATCACCTCATTTGAATAGTCCTTGGGAAACGAAGTTTGAAACAATTAAAATGGTCTCTCTCGCTCTCTCTCTCTGCTCTTTTCATGTGAGATACTGCAGTGGTGTGAATACAATTTAATGAAGACACGTCAATCAAAGTCTCCGTCCACAAAAATGTGTTTGAATCTGAAGTTTCCCAACACGTCTGAAAGTGTTTAATGGTGATGTAATCAGTTTAAACCCCCCCCAGATCTCCTCAAATCTTGTGATAAGCAGGTGGAACCCAGTGAAAAGCCCAGTCCAAATACCAGAAGGAAAACCATCTAAAACCCAATTGAAACACAACTCAAAACGTATTCTAAAACATGCCTAACCGAGTTGGAGACCAGTCCAAAATCCAGTCAAGAGACTTGTCTGAATCCTTCCTAGTAAGCCAGTCAGAAACAAGGCTAAACTCAGTACAAACTCTCGTCTGAAACCAGTGTAACTGGTCCGAAACCACTTTGAAAACCAGACACAGCAACAATCTGCATTTTGTACGAAAATTAGTCTGGAACAAGTTCGACACCAATCCCAAAAAACGTATAAGACTGATCTAAACTCAGTTTAAAATCTGTCCAGAACCTGTCGAAACTCCAGCCAAAATCCAGTCTGAAGTCCAAAAGCAGCAAAATCTATCCTAAGACCAGTGTGAACCCGTCCATTAAACCAGTCAGACACCAGGCTACAATCAATACAAAAACTAGTCGTAGCCCTTTCTAAAAATCAGTCTGAGATCCATTCAGGGTCCAGTCCTGAATCAGCCTGAACCCGTTCAAAGACAAGCCGTCAGGAAGACCAATCAAAACTCCCAAAATTCTGAAAGCAGTTTCAATTCTGTCAAATTCTCTCCAGAAACCAGTTTAAACTCTGTGACAAGACCAGTCAAACACATGTGAGTAAAAAAACAACAACAAAAAGACAAGTCAGAAAGCCTTCTGAAGTCAGTCAAAAAGCTAAATCTCCCTCAAAACCAGACTGTACCCAGTCCACAAACCCATGAGCAAGAGATTGAGTTTCAGCGGCCGACATACGAGTACAAGACTTTCTGAACACGATCTCCACAGTTCAGATCACTCTGAACCACAAAGTGCTGCTGAATACCGTCAGTGCTTTACCATGTGTGTGGTGCGGCGTGTTGCCAGCCCTAGAACTGCAGGTACAACGTGTATATAAACGCCTTTTCCACGTGGCTTTACCATCGCCTACGTGTCGGTGCACCGGGAACCCGTCTTACGTAACTGCGGCGGCTCCCCTGATGGGCCGCCCCACGCTGTTGCCTCTTCCGCAGCGCAAGACACACTTGGGGGGGGGGGGGGGGGGGGGGGACTGTATGTACAGTAGTAGGAGTCGGCGTCTGCAGGCGAGGCCGGGGGATTTACAGCGCGGCGCTCTCAGCCCGGGATAATAACTGCAGCAGATTTCTGGCGGGAGGCGAGCCAGAGGTATCCCACTGGGCCAGGACCCGAGCCACAGGCCTGGAAACTGAAGATGCTCTGGTATTCAGAGATTGAGACCCTCCACTGCTGGAGCACAGATATGTAACCCCCCCCCCCCCCCCCCCCTCTGCATATATCAGATCAGGGGCTACAAGGTTTTATAGATACTGCAGGCTAATGAAAAACAAAGAAGCGAGACCTGCGGGTGGTCACATTGAACAGAATCGGCCGTGAACCCGTCCAACCCTTCATATCTTTTTCACTCCGAATGAAAGACCCAGTCACTCAAAGCAGACCACGTTCTTTATGCTTCTGTCTCCAAGTCAAACGAACCCTTTATCGTGCACTCGTTTAAAAAAAACTGGAAAAAAACCTGCTCCACGGAAACTTTTTACCAAAGGGTGATGTGCGAGACGTTTTAATGATAATAATCACGACGATAACCTCTTTATCCGGGAATCAGGTACAAAACGACAAAGTCGACGGAGAGCAGAGTCGTCGCAGTTAGAATTCAGTTTAAAAAACGATGATGTCAGTGGAAGATCTGCCAAACTCACTTCATTTACGCGACATTTCAAGTTAAAAATGTGTCGTTTTTGCATTTTTGCTTCAGAAAAGTTTTGTATTTACAGAGCGATGTATTGAAAAGGATGTAGTTTTCATACTGGTGCACTCATGGGGTTGTTGGCAGAAGAACTATTTCCTCCGGGCGCGCTGCGTTTGGATGTTATCAAGTTACTGAAGTGAAGAGTTGCACTTTTAATTAAATGCAGTTAATTGAGCATAAAAAAAGATGTCCAGCGTTCTCCAATTGATGGCCGTTTGTTGTTTACCACCGAATGAGTCGTTTTTTTTTTCTTCAGCCGCAAACTGGAACAAATTTAAATTCAATAAGCTTGAAAAGAATAATGTTGTTGGTTTTGGGTCGCAGCTTCCTATTGAAGGGTGACGGCGAGTCCTGAAGCGGCTGAACGGCTGGAAAAAAAAACACTGAATGGGGTTTTTTTTTACCGGTCCGTCTTTTTATTGACAAGCCGTGACCCAAATCAAGAATCATTTTCACATTCACTGAACTGAAATAGGCCTAAATACCTCCAGCCCTTTTTTTTCTTCTTCTTTTTCTAACAAATATTAAACAATATTAGTTCAAGAGGTTGTAGATTTAGGCCTCATTTATATGACAATAGTGATTTGGTGCCCATTTACATGATAACGGTGCTTGGAGTCACAGAAAAATTGCAACTTTTTGAAAATGGCTCTCAAGATAGAACTTTTATGAAAACACCAACTCCGTAACCATGGAAACGTGGGGAATTGCAACTAATCTGAAATGCTGCTACTGCACACAGTCCTAGTAAACAGTTCTTCTGCACATGCTCAGTAGACGGACGTTAAAAACAACGATTCCTCCAGAGCATCACGACTCCCAGTCCATATTCTCCTGGGGCTTTTATTTTGAAATTGTAACAACAATCCAACTTGGTCGTCTGTCCACTAGAATGTATTGTTGTCTGTGTGCAAGTCTTTGTGGTTCCATTACAAAAACGAATGACAACGCCAACTCACGGCCGAACACACTAGACCACATCGTTTACAGCGATTTCCTTAAACACAGACGTCGTTTTCAAAACATCGCACAGTAAACGCAAAACGTTTGTGAAGCAAAAATGCAACAGTGACGCATCCTCTTTTGAAAACATTGTGATAAATACAGTAAATTATACTTTCTACTGTCTACAACAGGAGACTCGAGACGCTGAAATCAACCTTGTGACCCACTTCTGAGCCACCGGCGGGGAATCGCCGCTTCGCGGGGACCATGAACCGGCGCCATTCATTCTGTTGTTTACGCGTCGTCAAAGGGTCTAATCTGGTCATCAGACGTCATCCGAGAATCGCCGACGTCTCATTAACGCCGCTCTCGGCGGCGCCGACAGATCAGAGGTCGCGTCGGGGAAAACAACAAATCTACCCACACTTAAGTGAATACAAACCCCCTTCGAACAATCAGAATCGGCGAGGATGACATGTGAGGGGTCGCTCGTTTAAAGTGCAGCGACGACCTCGGATCTGGCTTAATCCCAAAGATGTGATCTGCCGGGCAAATCCCCGGGCGCCACACCTTTAATCTCGGGACGGAAGGCAACACATGGGGACGGGGGGGGAAAGAAGTGGCCGGGAAGCTTTGTTTTCCCTCAAGTCTTCAAACAGGAAGCTCCGGGAAGCTCCTCACAGACCGGGTTCGGTAATCCCGGCCGTGCTCCCCAGGTCTGGGTACAGTGACAGGGGTGGGGTGGGGTGGGGTGGGGGGGGGACAATAGTGGCACTGTGTGGCAGACAGCTGGGTTTTCACCCCCACCAACCCTCCTCCTTCCTCCCTCCTCCATCCCAAATGGCTTTGTTCCACTAGCTTAGAGCGGCGGCGGATCCAGGGCTTCCCCAAACCCTCTGACATCACTGCCCAGCTGATAGGAGGCACAAAGAGCAAGGGGGGGGGGGGTTAAAAAAAAAGAGGCTTTTCTATTTATAAACCCTGAATGAGCTCCGCCATTCCGCTGTCATATTCACTGGAGCTCCAGGCCAAAAACTGCATCGCAAAATACATTGAAAAGAACGTTAAAAAAAAAAGAGAAGAGGTAGGACATGCAAAAAAAAGAAGCTTTTTTTTAAATAGTAAAGGAGAAAATGAAGTGTACATTTGTATGGAGCCTAAAAGCTGACAGCATGCGTGGTTCACAACATACACCTCCAGCACTTTGTGGCATTTCTGACGTGAGACGAGCAGTAAAATGATCAAACGTTTCACCTCAAGCAGAAATTCACCGAGCCGTGAAGTTTAGGCTCCGTTCACACGACGACGTCTCGAGTTAAAAAAAACGCGTTAGGGTTAGGGTTACCCTAAGTTTTTTTTCATTTTCACTCATAAATGGTGCCTCATTTATTCACTAATTACAAATACTCACATTATTTTAATTCCATTGAATTTTGGGCACACATAGTTTAATAAGTTTATACTTTTATTCAAACTTACTTTGTTAATCGGCTTCACTACTTTTAAAATCTTTTGAATATTTTTCAAATATTTGGGTAATGAGTATGAAATGGGCTTTATGGCTTTTAAGAAGTTCTCGTATTGCTGCTCATTATCGACAAGTAGCTAAAGGTTAGTATTCGGATTTGTACTCTCGTTGGAAGTACACACTTATAAATCTCACTTTAGCTCTATTAGTTATGATTATACGAAGTGTGTGTTTCACACTGTTTACACAGACTCTCTCGTCATTTCCGTTCATAACTCATTCACATGGCTGAGCCCTAAAAAATCACGCATCTGTATTTTTCATCACCACACACACACATTAAACGGTCCGTCTCCACCTGTCAGCGCCTCCACACACGGATTCACACACTTATTCTTCGGATTTCCGGGGTAAGACGATGATGTATTGTTCAATTTTGGGAATCCGAGCCCCACATGAGTGACATAATTTTGGCGATTCAGCCGGACGACTTTCAATAAAAGCAGCGTGCCGAAGGGCTGAGTGTGCTCCAGTTTCCACAGTTTGTTGGAAAAAAAAAAAAAAAAGAAGAAGACAGCGCCTGAAGGTGTTCATCCCTCTCCAAAGTACAGAATCGGAGGGTTAAGCACCGAGGCCGACTCCAGAGCAGCGCCGCTCATCTGATATTGCCTCCACGCACGGCGGAGGACGGCGAGGTGTGATCGATAAACCTCATAACGGACTCCTTCCACACAGTCGGAGAGCCGCTGGCTCTAACGATCTGTCCGGGGATTCCTGCTAACTTCATTCTCCGTCTTCACATCCAATTTCGTATCGACAGGTTGTATCCAGTCGAGCCTGAACGGTGGATTCCACGACCCGTCAGTACATGACTCTTCAATTCAAGCGATTTCCACTCCAGTATCGACCGGAGTGACTGACGCGGTTTTTCCCTCAGACCGTGTGCTCAGCAGTCTGACTCCAGAAACACAGACGTGGATGTGTGACGGTCGGCCTGGCTGACAATGACAATGACCACGACGTACGACGTGCTCGATGAACTGCGTTCAATTAGAAGTAAAACTCTTCACTTCGGCAGCTTCGTTCTAAACCACCATTAAAGTGTATGAAATGAAACCGAGCTCAACGGGGAAGGAGCCTCAGTTTTTTTAATCTTTTCGCCATTACTGGGGGCAGTTTGTGTTTCGGTGCCTTGCTCAGGGACAGTTTGACAATGTGGACAATCGAACCTGCAAACCTTCAGATCAGGCGCCAACCTGCTCGACCGACTCAAGAGTTAAAGCCGCAATAACATGACAACGTTTTCAAATTGAAAAACATAACTTTTCTGAAACGCCACTTCTGAGGATGTTCCCCATGTCCACAGTTTTCCTGCACATGCTCAGTAGGTCAGTCGTGGCGCAACATGAAAACGACATCGTTTTCAGCATTTCGGCTGTTTCCGTGAAAAAAACGGACATCATTTTCAAAACGTTGCCGTGTAAACCAGGTCCGGAAGTCTGCAGGATGCGTGAAATCATTGAACGAGACTAGACGCCTCGACTACCAAGCTAATGCTAATGCTAATGCTAAGAAACTACTTGAGGTAACCCAGGACTGAGTTGAATAACATTTTCAGTGTTTTTGACAGTTCTCAACGTTTCTGCTGTCTGTCGGACATTGGACATGTGCTAAAATGGAAATTCATACACGCACACACACACACACGCGCGCGCACACACACACACACGTTGACACAAGAAGTAATTTACACTCACAAATTAACCTCACATGCATGTTTTTGGACTGTGGGAAGAAACCGGAGTGCCCACTGAACCCTTCCTGATTGTGAATTAATTAATTTGAACCACACATCAACCTGATCTACTGTAAATGCTCTGTAATCAAAATGGATATAGAATTCAGTGGCCATAATAGAAGAGTGCCTCACGGTGCAGACACACAATTTGGCCCTCTGGGAGTGAGACTGAAACTTGAAATTGCTTTAAAATTCAAATTTCATTCATAATGTCAATGGGAAACAGAACAAAAGTTTCCTTTAGCAATGCGCAGACCTTTGCACGAGAAAACACATGTCCAGATCCTTCTGGAGGAAACGATAAAGGCCCAATACGTCATCTCTCGATCAGGTTTAGTCATTACGGATCAAAAGATGCTCCAAAGGTTTAAGACCCCCCCGTCTTTGACACGCAGCGTCGCTCCGGAGCAAACCTCTTCCGGCTAACCGCGCCGTCATTATTACTTTCCAAGACTGTTTTGTTTTGGTTCCCGGCGGACTTGAAAGAAAAATCCCCTCGCCAGCAGCTGGCTGTAAATGTAGCTCGATTTTTTTTTACAACAATACACTAAAAGTCAATGGAGAAACAGACGGATTGAATTGCAGCAGACTCCAGGCATGACCTCCCGACTCCCAACGCCCCCCCCCCCCCCCCGTCTCGCCGCCCGACCCGAAGCCTTGACCTCTGGAGCGCCAGGCAAAAACATATGACTTCATCCTCTGGAGCAACGTTTCGAACACTCATCTGATCATTAGCAGCTTCGGGGGGGGGGAAACCCAGTGGGAACAATTACACAACGAAAAGCACAGGCGAAGTCTCGAGTCGGGACCGGGGTCTCGTTTCCAGGAGGTGTGAGAACGTGGGTCTGAGGCGGAGCGCCGTCGCTCGATGGTCCAAGAGTGGAGGGGGGGGGGGGTCTAATTTTGATTAATGGCGGCAATTAAACAGATGAAAAGAATCGGACGCCTAATGAATCTATCAGGCTTTCAGTCCGGAGAGTGGGAGGGAGGTTTTTGAAAACTGGTCCCGGCTCCTCGCGCTCTTAATTCGATCGCATAAATCACCGCAAAGACTTAAGTTGGGTTTCCCCGCCTGTTAAGTCCTAACGAACACTAAATAGACAACGCGGCGCTCCCGAAATAACCGCGCCGACGAGACACGCTAATTGCTAATAATCGCCATATGCCGACTGAAATCGGGCCTGATGAGGATCCGATCTGCGCTGCGACGACGAGTCTGTCAAAGAGCTGGCACGCAGAGGCGATACGGCGGGGGAAAGTAAACAACAGATTTGGTTGTTTGGCTGAGTGTCGGCGGTAATGATTCAGTGGCAGTTGAGACTGTGGAGGAACGTCGGGAACCCCCAGTCGCATCAATCTTCGGGGAGGATTAACCCCTTCCCCTCCCCCCCCCCGGGGCCTCAGGACGCAGTGGGAAAAAGTGCCCGAAAACGTTAACGGGACAGATAGAAATCACTCATCCTGGTGATCTTTTTCCGTTCCGCTGCATGCGATCTCCTCGCCAGACGGAGGCAACCACAGGTCACCACACACATCCTTCTCTAGAAGGGGGTGGGGGGGATAGAGGGGTGGTGGTGGGGGGGGGGGCAGGATGCCAGAAGTTGGCTCAACTCCTCCTCGATCACGCAAAAACAGAAGCGACTCATCAGGACGGCTAAACGGTGACGTCAACCACACTGGTTGCTGGAATCCATGACTGATGAGACACTGCGGTTGTTGGATGAGGGGATGAGGCTGTGAGGTTCTTCTTGGAAAATCCCCCCCCCCCACCCCCCACACCACCCCCCGCACCAACTCGCCCCCTGCCTCTGGTTCAGAGTTCATGACTAAAGGTCTATGCAGCTTCCTCTATTAACGGTGGGAGAAGACGGACATTGGTATGCACAGACGACCAAGTTGGATTGTTATCACGGTGACCGTCAAAATAAAACTTCCAAGTCCCAGGAGAAGACTGTGGCTCTCAGAACCGTTGTCATAGGCCCTCAGAAAATGTTTCGTCTTCCCATTTACCTTTTTACCAAATTGACCTTTTACGCACCATTTATTCAACTTGTTTTCAACACATTTATCACAAATTTTGCATTTATTTTTGTATAATACACATCATTCAAAGCAACAAAAAAAAACCCTCGGAGCCTTGTAGGTTGGTATCGGTATCGGGTTCTCCCTGGACACACATGTTCCTATACACTATCTCCACCACTTGGTTGTACACTATGTATATCCTGCTCGGATATTACGTGATTATTTTAACACTGCCTTGAAAGAAAAGCCAATGTTTTGACAAATTAACTTTTGAAATTGGACAGAAAATTGACACGGAGACCATATAGGAGAGACAAACTAAAAGCCTGAAGACTTCATTTTCTATGATGCTGATTATATTTTGTAGTCAGAATCATTTTTACTGCACACACTGGTCAGCTGAGCCTCTAGATGCACTCGTCTAAAGTATTGGGTCGATCAATCCTCCATGCTTCTATCAACACAAATACACATTAAAATGGAATAAACTGTTGGATTTTCTTCAGATTTCATTGCGCCGAAGTTACTGGGACCGTTACAGTCACAGACACTAGTTGTTCCCCACATATTTTACCTGGATAAGATGCGACAGGCTGGAAAGCAAATGTACTGAAGTGAACAAATGAAGGGTTTCATCAGACGCAGGGGAAGATAATCAAGAAAGACGGAGCTGAATGCAGCGCTGTTGAACATTAGACCCTTTATATTGCTTGATCTCACTTTGTCAGACCAGTTTCTTGGAATAAATAGTCTATAGACCTTTATTGCATCAGAATTAGTCCTGGTGCACGTTCTTTAGGCTTTACCATGAAATTGGCTCAGTAACATAAGCGTGAGTTACGAGAGACTAGAATCAGGTGTCCTTTCCTGCAGTTGTTGTTGTCTTTAGGTACATTTCCCCAGCAGGGACTTTCCACGGGGAGCAGGAATCTTTCGAGGAACACGTCTTTGTGACACTTGTAAATAACGAGCAGCTGCACAAGCTGCCGGTAATGGCTTGTTTCACCCTGGACTCAATGTGCTGCTGACGCCGTGGATGAAACTTGACCTGATCCTGAAACACATTGAGTTCAGGGGTGGGGGGTGATGGAGCACAAAGTAAATAAAGGTGAACACAGAGGTTCTCATCAACACTTTGGCCTCTGTAGGAAAATCAAAAGTAAGGCGATACATGAGAAATGTCTTGTTGTCGAAAAGCGATTTCCCCCCCAACTCACAAAGACGCATTTGTACAAGTTTCCACTAAGACAGACGCAGCTGGAGCTGCTGAGGGATAGGTTTCTTGCTCAAGGGCTCCTCAGCAGCGGCTGTTTAGTAGTAGGGGAAAACTTGCAGTCATCCGCCAACCCCACAACTCCCACGAGGAGCCTTGACGGGCTTCGCGCCTCCCCGCCGACCTTCCATGCGCTTCTCTCCGGACGGTTTATTATTAAGACCACCTCCCGCGCTTCCAATTTTACACCTCGCCGTCTCAAAAGAGCCATTGTGTGCGGGGGGGGGAATGCGACGCGTCCCCCCCCAAGGGGAGGTTACTCGCCGTTATGTCACAGGTTTACGGTTAAAGCGGCGCGGTGGAGGACCCCCGGCAGAGCGGAGGCGGGAGGATATAGGCGGCCTGCGTTTTCGCTCGCCGGGGTCACTCCAGGTTGAGAAAATGTCAGAGAACAAGAGAGTCTCTGTGCTGGCGGCCACACCGCCCCCACCCCCCCGCGGTGCGCCGCAGAAATGAAGGGAATCGTGTCGCGGTAACACGAGGCGAGTCCAACCGCGCTGCCGCTCGCCGTATGTTTAAGCAGTGCAATATGCCATGTCACCGCTTTCTACTTCCAATGTAACCATGAATCACTCCAGCACACGCTAGTGAAACGTCCCCTTAAAACAAAGTTCAGAACCACGAATCCAAAGTGTTTTAACCCTTTGACGGCCCCCCTCTTTCTTTCTTTTTTTTACAATTTCTGCCGGAAAATCGCACTCAGAAAAGTGAAAAAGTACATCTCTGCAAGCCACAAGGCCCCTTCGGATCATTGTTATGTGAAAATAAACCAAACGAATAGAAGATTTGTTCAAATGTGTCAAGAGGGACGAGGTAATAACGCCACACGTGTCTTCTTGTAGGTGATTTTTCTGTCAGATAACATGTTTTAACATGATTTTGACCCTTGATCTGCCTTTCTTATATTTATTTTGTTTAAAATTTCAAAATTGGGATGAAATATGCAAAGAAACGGATGTGGACATTTGAGAAAGGCTTAAAGGCACAAAGATTACATGAAAATAAAACAGAGCAGGAAAGACTCTGCTTTAGATGACCAAACTGCCACACAATACCTGCAATACGAAAAAATACATTAAATAGTCAATTTATAAAACATAGAACGACTGAGATAGATATGAAACATAAAAATATAGAAAATAAGCCAACTAATGTTATCAGGCGTTGCAAGACTGAATATTATAGGAGAATGCTCAAATATAATAAAGATAATAAAGGATATGTGGGAAATGCTGAATAGTATTACAAAAAACAGACTCACCTGAACAAGTTATGCTGATTATTTTTATAATAATGATATGACTGTAAATAATATGGAGCAGTTTGTAAATGATTTTAATGAATATTTTGTAAATGTTGAATCGAAATTGGCAGCAGATATTTTGGAGCAGAGCTCAGGACAGAGCCGAAGCATTTAAAAAAAAAAAAAAAAAAAGTGTTGTTATCACCTGTTTACATGGCGGCACACCGCAAGCATTTTCAAAAAGTGCAATTTTCACCCATTTACATGGCGAATGAGCCTTAAAGTTTTCAAAAAGTGTTGTTATGACCCGTTTGCATGGCGACGGCGCCTGAGCATTTTTTCAAAAAGCGCCGCTTTCGCCCATTTACAAGGCGGTGGAGCCCTGCATTTTCAGAAAGTGACGTTTTCACCCCATTTCAACCGCGATGGAGCCTGAGCATTTTGGAAAAAAAATGTCATTTTCACCCGTTTACATGGCGACGGAGCACAAGCGCTTTCATAAAGTTCTGCCTTGGGCACCGTTTTGAAAGAGGTGCATTTTCAGTAACTCCGAGCGCCGTTGTCATGGAAACGGAAACCCGTCTTCACTGGAAACTGTTGCCTTTTTTAAAGGGCCGGTCAGTTTCCAGCACGGGATCCTCCAGACTCCAGGTTGAAGTCTCCATCAACACACCATTTTGAATCATTTAGAATTTGTTCTGCGCACATTTTAAAATGAGCTTGTGTTTATGCTATGTGTTTAACCCCCCCCTCCCCCCACCGGCTGGTAACGCGGTCTTGTTGTCACGCCTCTCTGTTGTCGCTGCAATGTGTGCAGTGTCAAGGCCTGGTCCACGGCTCCCCGGGGAGATCTCTGGAATGACTGCAATTTACAAGGTCTCACCCCCATAAAGTGATTTCACTAGCGGGGGATGAGGGGGTAGAGGTGGGGGGGTCGGTGTCAAAGATCTTTTAATTACGGAAAATACATCTGTAGAAGCGCGGCGTCCTCCCTGATTGAAATATGCGTCTTCGCCATCGCTTTTACAAGGGAAACGACATTAGCTGAAGAGGCAACAACTTTACGGCTGCAGTTAAAAAACAAAAAAAAACAAAAAAAGCATCTGGACATCCGGCGCTTACCAAACTACCACTCTGCTTGGCCAATAATGACGTTGGCTCACATCCTGAATACATGCCGGTAATTTGTTGTAAACTCATCAGCGCGGGATACGTGTGTACGGAGCCAGCTCAGCCGAGTGGCAACGTTTTACCATCTAAATGCAAATGGAACAGGCGGGAAGCCAAGTCGGCGCCGCCGAGGCTCCGACTGCCGCCGCCGCCGCCGCCGGTTCAGTCAGGTGAGTTGCCGTCGGCACCGAGATACTAAATTACTCATTTTCAGACACAAAGACCTCGGTTTGCGTAAACACCGGCAGGTAGAGAATATGATAATCCCAGCATCCAGCGCCTGGTGTGTGTGTGTGTGTGTGTGTGTGATAAGTGAATGTCTTCTCCCTTATCACCTTTGTCTCAACTTCCCAGTGAATCTTCTCCTCATTTGCTGTTGTGAACATAATAGCGGTGGTGTCCAGATGCCCTCGTTCCAGGTAAACGCCCGCCTTTCAGGCAGCGGTGGGAGGAAATAATAACTGTTATTACCACTTATGGGACATAGTTGCACCTTGTGAACCACGAGGAAAGATCCAGGTGCTCGTCGCTCTTTGAACGTGGAAGATCAAAGTCTTGGAGGCGGGGGGGGGCGGAGTCTCTGGAAAGCACGGACACTGTCCTTCACGCAGAAACCAGAAAAGACTCATAAGAAGAATAAAAAATAAAAAATAAAAAAAAACCTCCACACCTGTGAGATGTAAATGTTGGCGCGGCAGTGGGGGCCTTTTCTGATGAATGGCTGTGTAAAAATGGCGGCGCGGCCACAGCTCATCGTGGCACTTTTAGTGACGGCGTTTAATGTCAAGGACTGTGATTTAGTGGCGGGGCGTTGAAAGTGAGCCGGCCTTCTCAAATTTGTAGGTCTTGACTCTATAATTCGCCGTTTTCCAATATATAACCCAGCATGCAACCTGTCCGCCGGCATCTGCGCCGAGAGCCTCTTGTGCAACTATGTGGAACAGAGGCGACGTCTGGGCTCTTTCTTCTTCTTGACCGCCAGCACGCAACATTTACGTCTTCCGTTCAAACCAAATGCGGGATTTACGGCCGCTCGGAACCGACGCGTGAAAACGCATTTCAGGCTCATGCAACAGTATTTTTCAAAAGGATGTCCGACGGGCCACTAGTGGGTGCTGTTGTTGGTTTTTGGGAGTGAAAGCACTCATGAAGAACAATGCACTCTAAAAATTAACAACGGTTCTGGTGGACAGCCGACCAAGTTGGATCGCTAATATGGTGACTGTCAAAATAAAAGTACCAAGTCCCACAAGAATATGGACGGGAAGTCGTGAAACTCTGGCAGAAAACATGGTTCCACTTGTCACTACGGTGCACATGCAGTAGCAGCATTTCGTTTTCGCGAGTTTCCACAGAGAATTTTAGAAATTCGCCGTTTTCAGTGGCTCCAAACAAACCAACATCCAAAACACAACGAAAGTTTTATGTTTTCGTCCCTGTTTACACAACAACATTCCAAGTGACTACACCTTGTCTGTGAAAGTTTTGCGACAGCAGCAGACACATTGATGATAATGTACTTTGCACTTGTTGTTTTTGTTTGTTGTTGTAATGAAACCAAACATACATGTGTGCAGAGAACAATACACTATAATTATTAACAAAATCAACAGTTCACGACATTCGTATGGACAGATTAAAGAAAAAAGTCTATTATCTATTAGAGCAGGAACAGAGGAGACGTTCCCCTTTATTCTCCACGATATATTTTGAATTTATTGTCAACATTTCAACTTTTTTCTCAAAGTGAATGATGGAACAAAATCAACCTTTTTCTCCTGAGTGCCCTAATACTCTTCCATGCAAACAAGTCTTTTCAAGCAGTAAAAACAAGATTTTATATGGTTGGATCTGCAGTTTCCAGTCAAAAACACTGACTTCACCTTGCATCTTGATGTTAATATGATCAATTCACTATTAAAAACATATCTTCAACCAACGGCAATGTTCAAAATAGAATAACTTCTGTTTAAATGCTTTTGAATGTCGGAAAGTGAGAACAAAAGGAGCGATTGTATAACTGGAATGTGTTGTGAATTTACCAATATCACATTTTTGCCTGTTGTTAAAAAACATCTTTTGATGGAGTCAACATTGGAGTGAAGAAACTTTCATGTTAATTGGTAAATTGTCTGCATGTGGAGGTAAAGTACAGCGGTCTGCACAAACTTTAGTTGGTTTCTGAAAATAGACATTTGTATAATTGTTTATTTGAGAATCGCATCCACGTTAAAAAAAAAAACAAAAATAGAAAAGTAAAACAAAAATACCGCAACCAGCCAAAACAACAAGCGTAATACATTTGTCTTTACTTATTAGTGAATCACTTAATATCAGTTTTATGTTCTCGTCTCATGTGTCTTCCTCTTGTTGAATGTCCTCGTGGTTCCTTGAGCAAATTGGCTTCTGATGGTATTTCTTGTTTGTCGTTCTGGTTTTGTCACAACACCATCTTGTGTCAGGGGATTATTTGGTTTTACATGTTCTGTATATTCATGGAGCTCTCTGCTCTCTCTCACATTTAAAAAAAAAAAAGACTTAATTGACATGCTACATCCTATTCAGATCCAAAAACACCTTATTCAGAGCTACGATTCAGAGCCCAACCTGTAGGGGGCAGTGTAACGACAAGCATGAAGCCAATCAGAGTCTTGGAATATACACAAAGTCACGAATGTCGCCAGTTATTTCCTGTTCAGGGATAAAACCGGCTCTTTTAGAGTCCTCCTCGATGTGGCGGTAGAATAAAGAGAAAAATTTTAAAACAAGCACTGATTTCACGGGATTCATTATGGTCACGGCAAACTGTGTTTTAAGTTTTCACCTCTTCAGAAGCAAACAGAGACAGTTTTTCTAAACATAAACAACAACGTTTCAAGTTACAAGCTTTTTTCCATAAAAAATGAAATATCATTGTATTTATATTGTTGTACGCAACGTATATAAAACAATAGCAGTTATCGTATTTTCTGACAAGACAAGGTTTTAAAATTGAATCCAACACTTCAGTAGGTTACAGGAAAAAAAAACAAAACATGCTTTATAAAATTTGAGGATTTGAGAAGCAGTGACCGCATGGGAAAAAAGGCTCTATGGCCCATTTTCCATCGTCACAGATGACATGCGTCTTAATTATTAAAACAGGCCGCTCACATCTGCAGGATATTAGCCCCTCGGTCAAGCCACCGCAGGGCCACAGTCGAAGGGCCCAGTCTAAATTAGATGACTTAAGCCACTGGACATGATTTACATGCCTCTACATCACATGTAACAGGCAGTCATTTCGCAAGAGCGGCAACATCTGCGCGGCAGTCTTCTCCGCTCGTAAATCCAAGGTTCAGTGCAGCACGTGTGATAATGAGAACCATACAGGGATTTGCTCCGAGGATGAGGGATTTTTTTTTTTTTACTCCCCCGAATGTCACTCAGAGGGTAAAAAAAAAAAAAAAACCCCTTCGCCTTACACGACTGCAGCTCTATCAGTGAGCGCGCGAGGCCTCGAAAAGAAAACAGTAGCCGCTGACAAGGAAAACACGGCCCCCGGTGCTTCAGAGGATACAGCTTCCAAGCAAGGGAAAATAAAGCCTCCTGTAAGTCCGGACCATCCAGACACACACACACACACACACACACACACACACACACACACACACACACACACACAGACCGAAGTCTCTCGGAAAGTCCGCCGCAAGGCGATCCGGAGCGGACGAACGTTCTGTTATAGAAAAAAAAAAAAAACAATCCGAAGAAAGGAGGCTTTGTGAGGGAGCGGAGAGCTACCGGGGTTCAGGAGCAGCCCACAATGAAGAGGCTTTGTCTGCAACACACCGAGGACCTGGCTTCAATTAGCACGCTGGTATCGATCGTCACTTCGGGCGACAAAGTCTGGAAAACATAATCACGTCGGCGAAACTCAACAACGGGGCCCGTATATAAAAAATGCATTAAAGCTGCAGGGATCAATAATCTTATATTAGCAGCGGGGAAAAGCGTGTGGGGAGAATTGTATTGCTGACGATGTGGTCAAGACCTCTTGCAAAATGATTTTTTTTTTTTTTTCTTACGTCTCAGTTCCCTTTAACTCCACAGATCAGTAAAATCCAGTCATCATTTCTTTCCAACCAAGATCCTGCTGATTTAAAATCCCGACATATAGAGACACATAGAAGCACAATACACTGGTGGCCTCAATAAACACGTGAGAAACCGACTATGTGCTATTGTACGTTCACTCTCAAAGGTTGCAATCGGCTCCAATACGGCACAAAAACCAACAAGTGAATGAAAACGCCAAGTTAATATTCCCCTTGGACTTGATAGTTTATTTTGACAGTCACCGTAATAACAATCCAACTTGGTCGTCTGTCCACTAGAATGTCCGTTTTCTCCCATTTATAATATTTATGCATGTATGTGTGGTTTCATTCCGAAAAATCTAACAACTTCAACTCCTAGCCTGGCATGCGGACGACATCGTGTAAACAGATATCGCTTTCAAAATAAAAACGTTGCCTTTTCACCTGAAATGTTGTTGTGTCAACTGTATTTTGCACCAGAAGGTTTTTTTTAAATTAACATTGGCTTTATGTTGACATTGTGGTAACTTTCTGTAGTAATTGTTTGGTTTTGCAAAAACATAGTCATTGTAATCATGTATATTCTGCATTTTTAAGTATAAATCTATCTTATCGGTTTACCATAGGAAGTATGGGTCCAAACACAGAACCCTGCGGAACTCCGTCACACACATGTGAAACGCATTGTTATTGCTGAAGCGACCTGAAAATGAGTTTGAAGTCTTCAGAAACCAAAAGCTAATAATTCAACATAAAGTGTGCACCTTTCAAAATGAAACAATCGGTCCCTGTTTATAAATCCAGTCTTCTCTTTCACTCTTATTACATTTTATTTAATGACATGTTGGATCACACTGTAGCTGATGTTCACAGGTTTTATTTCATGAGCATTTTCCTTCCTTTGACTGCTTTAAATCCTCTTAATGAGACACAATGTAAAGTGTAAAGTCAAAACTTGACATTCAGATGGATGTTAAATGAGCAGTTCACAGATTCACTTCTTCCTGAAGAGACGAGGCTGGAAAAGCTTTGGGCTCCACAGATTGTCTGCAGCTTCACAAATGCCCTATTCATGTGTTTTTCTTTGTGTGTGTGTGTGAGTGTGTGTGTGTGTGTGGCGTCGAGCATACCTGAAGCTCTGCTTGTTCCAAGTCGGACGTAGCTGGCTGCCGTCTGTCAAATTCAATCAAGCCCTCAGCGTAAAAACACACGGCCATAATCAAATTTAAGCAGTTTACAGCAGAGAGGAGGTCGTTTCATTGAAGGAAAGTTCAAATTGTAGGTTTTTAACTCTCTGGTTCTCATATAAAGACGCAGCAGTTTCTTGACTCCGACATTAAAGTTTCTCTCTAACCTGTATGAGTCTATGAAGTTGTTAATATTTTATATTTTATGCTCACGATGCTGATGGCAGTAATAATAACCGTAGTGTGAACTGTGCACGCGCAGTAGCAACGTTTCCAACGTTTCCCCAGTGCTTCTCGTAAAAGAAGGTCCTGGAAGTTAAACGTCGGTGTCTAACCGAATGAGTCCTTCTCAAATCAGCAACGCCTGACGTTCTGTCCACTTGTAGACCATTAATCCTAATATTTACTGGAATGAAAGATACAAGATGTATGACATTTTAAGATTTCGAAGGCACAAAATAGAACCACTATTAAAAGTATACGCTTATGCTTTAAGACTCTTCCTTTCAGACTCCCTATACATCATTTAGCACTAAAAGATTAAAGACGAGCTCCAAAATGTTTGCGTGAACACTAATATTGAAAAAAAATCTTATAGAAATAACTCATTTTCAGTTTTTCAGAGAATTCAATGACTTTTTTTGAAGAAAACATTAAGAAGATGGTAAAGTTACCAAACATGGTAATAAATGATGCAGATTCAGGAAATTTTTCCTGCAAGAGCCACGACTATGTCATCCCAAAAGTAAAGTTACACCCTGGTTCCATCAACCACTTGTTTGGCTTTGCAGAAAGACACTATTTCCATTGAACTGGTGAACGTCTACCGGCTTCACCCAAAACCAAGTTTCCTTATTAAGGTCTCTGCCCACAAATTCAAAAAAGCACCCAACTGATGCTTCTTGTTCAATAATGAGAAATATCGTTGGATTTCTGATTAAATACTGGTGAATATTCCTCCTGACGAATGAAAACTTGGGAAGCTGCCTCATCCTCCCAGTTCCCAATGGAGGCTTGACGATATCCAGCTCTAACCGACTTCCATGTCTGAAACTCATCTTCTCACCACCAAAAACTGCCCACCCTGACTTTCCCCCGAGACGCCCAGATCCCACCTGTGGCTTCTTACTCATGCATGTGCGCAATAAAAAAAAAAATGTAGCGGTGCCACTTTCACGAGGCCTCGTCAGCAACACTCCACCTTCTGGTCGAGGTGACCGGACGCATTCTTCCACTCATCCCCAAGTGGTGTATTTTTAGTTTCAAGTAGCCTAATGGTGAAAATTCTGGTGGCGGTGGAACAATGCCGCACCACAAGGACAAAAAAAAAAACCAACCTATAACCGATCGGAAGAGAAGATCTGAGAGCAGTTATGAGGAAAGCCTAAATAAATACAGCATGTTTGCCTCCGACAGCCTGCGTCCAGATGTGTGTCCGCCGAGTGTTTATGGAAACAGGAATTCACGAGGGATCCCGGGAAGCTCTTTCAGCGCCGCCGCTGTACCAGGAACAGACGCTTGAGCTGGGCAGATTTTGGAGGTGCGGAAGGAGGCCGACCTCCACGTCATCTCCAGTTTGTTCCATTCCAAACCCCCCGACAGTGTGAGTTAAGAGCGACTAATGAAGGACATTATGAGAATATGGGTCTTCACCACATCAGCGGGGGGAAGCAGGCCCACGATGAGATGAAGCTTGGGAGTGAGCTCAGGCTACCAGAATGTGGGTTACACCGTTAAAACACCACATGAAACGAGGCTCCTCCAGGGTTTTGTGGGAATCTGATTTTTTTTTTTTATTATCATTATTATTTTTTTTTTTTCCATCTCTCACTGCAGTAGTTTTCCAGCTGTGGGCCTCATGTTAATCACGGGTTAAAGAGCATTGCTGAGTGATACATGAACATGGCAAAAAAAAAAAAAATCCGCTACCGTTCACTTCGCCATATGCTGACGTACGTCTGAAGCTCCCGTGGCGAAGCGTACTGAGAGACTGATGATTAGCAGCTAAGCGCTAACGAGATAATGTCGTCCGATCGTTTCCTCGCTCTCAAGAGCGGTGATGGGGGGGAAAGTGTGTCAGAAATTTAAGCATTACTTTGACACACTTCCTTCTGGCAATGTTCTACTGGTCAATGAAGTTCGTAACGCAGTTACTGAAGTTTCTGTCCAGTTGTGGAGCTGCTGTCTCTCGACTTCTTTCTTTCACCTGGAGTCTTTAAAATCCGGAACATGTTGAGCCAGGGTGACGCTGAAAACCTGCTCCTTGCATCTGTTGCTTCCAGAGTAGAGAATTGCAACTCCCTATTATATGGGCGTCTCAATAACTGCTCAATAACTCCAGTGACAAGAACCGGCAGGAGAGATCACATCACTCCGATATCAGCTTCTCTTCAGTGGCTTCCTGTTAAAATCTCAAATATAATTTAAAAAACCGTTTGTTTAACTTATAAAGCTCTTAACAATCAGACTCCATCGCATCTTAAAGAGCCGTTAGTCCCATATGACCCACCTCGGACCATTTTCTAGCCAAGCTGCTGTAGGTTTAGGCTGCTGTTTGCTTGTTGCTCTCGGTCTTATACTTTACTCTCCTTCTGTTCCCAGACCCTACAAGGAACAGCAGAAAGTCTCGTTCTGCAGGTTTCTCCCTGCTAAAAGGGAAGTTTTCCTTTCCACCGTCTCCTCTGCTCACTCATGGAATCGTTGAGTTCGTCTGGGTAAAAGTACCTTGAGATGACAGTGTTGTATTTACTGCTATATAAATACAATTTAATTGAAATGAACAGAAGTGCATGGTCAGCATTTGGCCCTCTTAAAATGACCCAACCTTAACATACTGCATGTTTGCCAGTGGTCGCCCACAAATCTGAACCAACGGCAGCTGCTCAAATGGAAACACGTTCATTTAAATTCAGTGGTGTGGTAATCGTGACGTATGAGCAAACAGCGGTCACTTCATAGCAAGAATGTCAGGGTTGGAGTCCAGCTGGAGTCAGTGTGGCGTTTGCATGTTCTCCCAGCATGTGTGGGTATTTTCTCCCGGCTTCTATCTACAGTCCTGTCAATGCGACTGCTTCCAGACGTTCACATCCCAGCATTCTCCCCTCTTGTCCGGAGTTCCCCAGGGTGCTGTCCTCGGTCCATGTCCAAAATGTTCTTGAAGTACAACATGCAGTTCCATTGCTATGTGGAAAAAACCCCAAAACCTATCACTATCATTAAGTTACTTCCATTCATTAAATCACTTTTCAAAATAAAAATAATAAGGCAATATGGGAGAATGAACTGTCAGAAAGTCGAAGGTGTTTGGGAAAAACAACAGAAGGGATTCTGAATAGACTGTTGGACCTAAGAAGATTTATTACTCATAATAAAGTCTACAGATTTGACTTGTCAGCCAGACTCAGTGTGTCCAGTCATGCATATGGTCACTTTATTAAGCATCCATCCATTTAACATGAATCTATCAGGCTTCTGCTGTCACGGCTCTACAAACTCACCATTTGTTCTGGAATCCCACAAACTTCTTCTCCACCTTCCTTACAGTCAGTTAACTTGTTTGGTTGGCGTATTGATCGCCGTCGATCGTGAGTTGCCACTGGCACTGTTTTAAATCCTTTCCAAATAAAGATTCACAGAGCAAGTGAGTCAGCAGTTTGTGGGATTTCCCACACGGTCGCAAATTCACCGGAAGCTGTAGACGACCGCGCAATTGTGACATCGACCCTTCACGACCACATGACATCACAGATTTTTAAGCGTCCAGACCGCACCATGGCGGCAGGCGTTCGAAGGCTCCGTTGAAAGTGAGTGCGGACGGGGGGCTGCGTTGAGAGGCAGTCCCCCCCCGCCCGGCCGCCCGGTAGGGTTACCTCTTTGCCCTAATGATGAGGAGCGCAGCAGGTGGAGAGAGCGCCGCCGGGCCCGGCGGCATCTCCCGAACGCCGCCCGGGCATTTCCACTGAGTAGTAAAACAGCTGCTGGTAAACCGAGACGGAGCCGAGCGGAGGACACGCAGCGTGGCGCCTCCTCTCCGGGAGCCCCCGCGAGCAATAACAATAAGTGATAGTCTGGCGCTGAGCGATCGCAGATAAACATGAGGACTGAGCGGAGAGTCCACTATATCTCTGCCAAGGCAGACGCCGGCGGGAACGAGATAGTAAAACCCAATATATACAGGCTCTTAAAAACAAAGGAGAGAATTTCTCCCCACCCCCCCAAAAAAAACTTAATAATACAACTTTTCAAAGAGGCAATAGGAAAAGTCTCAGCAGATAAAATTGACTGATTCACATTTCATGGCAGGTCTGTTTGTCATTATCGTCGCTCCCCGAATGTAAGAAGCTGTTAGCCGCGGTCCATATTTTCTCCTCGTCATTGATTTTCCTCCCTGGGAAAGGAAGAGTGCAACAAAATATCTCATTTTAAAAGAGAAACGCCTCTAAATTTTGCTCCGCCGTCCCCGTGAGGTTGTCAAACACGTCAACAGCCGCATCGCGAGCAGAGTTATGTTTGGCCGTTTAGAGAACGTTATATAGAAGTGATTTTCTTCCCCTGTCAAAAAACTGACCGATCTTGTTAAAAAGGAGTTTTTCATCCACACTGTAATGCTGCCCTCCGTTTTTGTTATTAGCGGCACCTTGATATGCCCCCATGTGATTTATAACCAATTAAAACAATCCGCAATGGAAGTAGACTGAATATGTTGCACAAAATGGGAGTCGACTGCTAAAGGTTCAAATCAAATTCCAAGGTATAGACAAAATATTTAATAGAAAAAAAAAAATGGCAAGAAAAACCACCTACAACCACTATGAACTATTAAAATTGCTACATCACAGCTAAAATCACTTAAAAACTTAGGAAATGTTTTAAATTGTAGATAAGAAACCTCCTAATTTACTTTAAGATAGTTTTTCCTTATTTGTTTTTTTTTAGCCTGAGATTAATTTCAGACTGATACCGTTTGGTGTTTTTAGTACTGAACGTTTGCTGCTTTATTTTTTGTACACAGGACAACGTGTTTGTAAACACAGATGATTATAATAAATCACTTTTCTGTCCCTCTGCCTTTTAAGTTATGTAACGCTCTTGGCTTGAATAGCTATCGCTATCCTAACGCTTTTCCTCCAGTCCTTCATAAGTTGTTCACAGACTCTTTCTGATGCTCTTGTTTCTGTTTTCTGCAGCACGTTTTTATCATTTTCCATCAGCAACGTATGTTTTTAGTTGTACTTTTGCAGCAATCTGTCACACAGTGACATCTAGTGGATTCCAGTGGTACGTGGTATATTTTGATTGGCTTCCTGATAAAGTCACATAAGCACACAAACGACTAAACAACAAATTACAGTACACCATAGCAACCATCACCTCTGACTCAATGTAAAACACAAACATGCAGTTCTGCTCGCTCTCGTGACAAAATGCTTAAAACTGTGGAAATGGCAAATTCTGTAGGACCCTTTAGTTTATCTAAATTGCAGTGATTCAGCATCATCAAAGATTTAGCTTGCACGTCTTCATCCTCCGAGTTTGTCTCCCTTACCTGCATCCCCCTCATTTAAATACTTTCCTTTAGTTACTCAGTTACGCATTTTAAAGAGCGCGTCTGCATCTGCCAGTGAGCCTTCGCCGCAGGAGTGGATATAACAGTTTGTTAATTCCCCTGCAGGGGTGAGTTGATGTCTTTTGCAGTCACTTGGAGAATAATAATGAGTGCAGACGGGTAGCAGCCAAAAAGGAAGGGAAATATGCGCAGCGGCATGCATCCCTGTTTGAACGCTTATATTGTGTCGGAGTGAATGGATGGTTTTGTAACCGTCCCTCATTGATCTAACTGCTTGTTCGCGATTCAGAAGGACAGCTTAGTCCTACAGTGGCAAATGGGATGAGAGGGCTACAAATTGGAAGCTTTGGATAAATTAGCATTTCTTGGCTTGGTCTTACGTTGGACTTTATTCAGTTTCGACACCTTAAAGTCCTATGGTGTTCTGGTTTTGGTCCCAACTCAGTCTCGGGGCCCCTTAAAGTCTTCTTCTTCTTCTTCTTCTTCTGGGTTTAACGGTAGTTTTCATTCATGAAGTTAAATAACCATCATGTCCTCTTTATATCTATCTACATTGTTTCTCACCGGCCTCTTCGTCCCTGATGACTGTTTCCCCTCGTCTTCTTCTTCTTCTTCTGGGTTTAACAGTAGTTTTCATTCATAAAGTTAAATAACCATCATCTCCTCTTTATATCAATCTACATTGTTTCTCACTGCTCTCTTCATCCCTGATGACTGTTTCTCTTCTTCTTCTTCTTCTGTTCTTCTTTTCTTCTTCTTCTGGGTTTAACAGTATTTTTCATTCATAAAGTTAAATAACCATCATGTCCTCTTTATATCTACCTACATTGTTTCTCACCGCTCTCTTCATCCCTGATGACTATTTCCCCTCGTCTTCTTCTTCTTCTTCATCTTCTTCTTCTTCTTCTGCAGTTGTACTACCGCCACCTACTGGTTCCAGCTCGTCCATACCACTCTTACCATAGATATAAAACACTAGATGCCTCGCTACGCCGCCTGGGACGTGCCTACAGCGCCGCCATCTTGGAGGCGGTCTCCCGCTCGTGCTAAACATACAGGTTCCAGGCTAGAAAATCCACAAATTCCTTCGTAGAGCTCGCTTGCGAGTCCACGTAGCCACACAAATAATACCTCATTTGAAAGCGGAGGAAAAGCTCTAACCCGTGGAAACCTCATGGAAAAATAACTGGGAGGAGGAGACTGTGAGCACGTCGCATCAACAGGCGCGTGTTTACGTGTTTGTATCTCTGATTCTCACCACTCGAAAGTAAGAAAGAAAGAAAGAAAGAGGGTCTTGGGTCTTGGTCTTGGGTTCGGTGGTCTTGGCAACAACTCCACCGCTCACTGTCATTTGCTGACAAAGAAAATAAATCTATCAACCAGTTTGCGTTAGTGTTTTCTAAACCTACAAAACTTTCCTGCTAACAGCAACAAATTATACAGCTAAAGAAATCATACTTGTTCTTCTAACGAAATAATGACCTTGAACTGGCTATGCTAACTTTTTACGAGCCAATGCTCCAGCTCGGACTGCGATAATGTACCACAGCTCGGCAACAAGGCTGCGTTTTAGCCGTAAAACTGATTCACAGTAACAATATGAAGAGATTCTTCACATTTAGGCTCCGCCAACCTTCACATCAACCCTCAAGGCTTTTTGTTTGTTGAATCCAACTGTTTAAATCAACTGTTAACTACTAATCACTCTCAGGTAATAATGCTTCTTCACAGTAAAACATTTTTATATGAAAACTTACGGTTTAAGATATCAGAAACCAGAATTTACTGCTTATATAACCTGTGCTTTCCTGCATGCATGAACATCCTCCTAATTAATGCACAATGGACCCATTGGTTGGTTTCCCCTCCAAACTGCATTTGATGCAGAGACAAAGAGATGATCAACCTATAGAGTGTTTCGATAAATGTATCTGTAGAAAAGGTGTGTCGCACATCATTATTCCCATCCTCATCTGACACGAGTCTGTCTGTGTCGTCCTCATCGATGACACACCCTCAGTGTAGTGCATTATGGAAATGTGACAGCACAGAAAAAGGAAATAGTTCTGTCAGTGATACATGAGGAAGGATGAAGACTCAATGAGACGCTGTTGATTCACTCTGTGTGAAGGGAAAAAACCTGGAACAAGCCTGCCCTCTACCGGTCAAAGAGTGCAAGTCTCTCTCTGCGAGTCAGACAAACTCATTATGTGGAATCGTGACAATTTTCCCTTTTCTGGGAATAATCCTTGATCGATCACTGAAGTAGCTATCTAAATGAATGAGTGTTCCACCTGTCCATCAAAACACCGACTCCTGCTATACATTATCAGACAACAAAATACAAGAAATTCTCAAAACTATCTCAAAATATGGTCATATGTCAGGAGAAAGAATTAAAGTCAAGTCTTTATTTTTGCTCTCAAATGCCAATTTTGTGAATATCTTACTTTCTTTTTTCAACCTTTCATGAAGGTTGGAACTAAACTATTACAGGTCGCTCATCAAAATATACTTATATTATGGATTTTAATTCCAATGTTCTGTTGAACTGTATATTCATACATCAAAACTTACAGTATAAGTCGGAATAAGGTACACAAGTACAATCCAAATATGCAACCAAATCTCTTGCTTAAAACTCACTAAAATTACACTAGAATTAAGATTTTAGTGAAATAAAACAAACTTTCCTGTTTATCTGTTTACCATGACACTGTTTGTGCCTATTTTTGCTACTTTTATATTCTATTTTCTATTTTATTTGCTTATTTATGTTTCAGTAATGACCAGGCCTCGAGTACAAACCGTCGTACTGTGTCATGTAACAGTTTACCAGTTAGGGGTTAGGTTTAGGGTGAGGGTTTAGGGTTAGGGTTAGGGTTAGGGTTTAGGGTTATGGTAAACTGGTATGATAATAAAGATTCCTTGAATCCTTGAGCTGGATTTTATCATATATTTTAGGGTTTTAAGTAAGAACCCCAAAGCAGAGCCAAGAGACTAATCAAACATAGTTCAAAAATGTATTTTCCAAACGGCAGGCAGGACAGGCAGTGGAGACAGGGGGCTGGCTGGCAGGCAGGCATCGTCACTCCAGGAGAGGCACAAAAAACCTGAGCACAGGAAAAAGTATTGACGTCCAAAAAATGGCAGATAACTAGACTTAGACTTCCAACAGGAAGTAGACGTAGTCTACCAAGTAGACGGGATAATCTGGCAGAGGTGTGGAGTGAGAACCAGGGTTTTGAAGACTGCAATTTGTGTGGAGTAGATTCAGGTGTGCCTCATTCTCCTGGAGGAGCCAGCCACGCCCCCCTGTCACACACGCCCTGCACAGAAACAGAAAAGGGAGGGGCAACAGACAACAACAAAAAACAGATCCATAACAATATAAACTGCACTGAGGTCATGTTTACAGTTTCAAGTGGTCTCGTGAAACTGAACCCGAAAGTTCAACATTAGTTTGGAACTATTAATAAAAAGTTCAATGAAGAATTGCAGGTTTCCTGCAGGTCAAATTTCTTCATCTATAAGACAAACTTATCATTTTACGTCAGTGCTCATTTCCTCTTTTCCCCTCGTAAACGCGCTCAGTCTTCTGCAGAGTTTCCAACTGTAAAACTGAAGCCGAGTCTTTGAAAAGACCCGTGAAGTAATGAGACCCCATGAGAAGAAGCCCTGTTGCAGCAGCGACGCCGTGAGGAGCTCCTCTTTCATGTCCTTCCCGATCCCAAATCTGCACTTCTGATTCTCTCAGAACCCGAAACTGCCGCGATAACCTGCTGGCGTCCCGATGCAGAAACCGTCCCACACAGAGACGGAGCAATGATTTACGGCCCCAAAACCTTCAATCTCACGCGGGAGGAAGTCTGTCCGAGGGGGACACGCTTGAGATCTTTACCAGATGTGAGGAAGACATTAGCTTTAGCATCAGGCCTTCCAGGAGGTGGACGTAAGAACCGCTACCGGCAGGGTGACGTAACGACCGAAGCCGGGAACTGGGGGCTCCGTCGCCCATTAATAACTCATGTAAGCACTCAAGCATCTCGGATGGGATCAGGAAGAGCTGCTCTGGATGTGGCCACATCTCTGCTTTTGACATTAGCCGTTAAATAACGATGAAGATTTACGAGATTTGAGAAGAATGGATTTTTTAGATTCCAGAAACTCTACTCAAGTGTTTTCGGTGACAGCTACAGTCATAAAAGTTTAGGGGTTTACCTATTGATGGTTCCAGGTCCGGTAAATTGTGCGCATATCTCTCCATCCCACAGGAAAGCTGAGTGCTTTATCGACAGTCGCCTTACTTTTGTCTCACTAATATATGATCTTGAAAATCTAGGTTTTGGAACCAGGGTTGGTCAATCTAAGTGGCTTTCGGTTTTTACGTCTCACTGATAATAAAAAAATCATAAAAGACACAATGCGTCAAAGTAAATCTCCTGAGGGATGGAAGTCGTTGATAGTCTATGTTCTGCTTGGAGCAAAGGACCGAAGTCAGTACGTTTTCCAACCGTCTGACCAGCAGACCTGAATCTTGCCGCTTGAATTGGCGAGCCAATGTTGCTTCGCATCGGTCTCGCAGACAATTTGCATTTCTCAGTGTGTTCAATCGAATATTAGATTTTTCCCAACCGGTGCTCCCATGAGTAGCTGTCAGTAACGTACGTGGCTCAAGAACCTCAGATGAGATCAAGACGACCTCCTATTGATGTGGTTTATTTGGGGGGGAAATAATGATGGAGGGATGTGATGTGTGAGCAGATTTCCACCGACTGCTTTCCTAATAAAGGTTTACTTTCCGTGGAAGAAGCTCTAGTTAATGGTTTGCTTTGACTGATAAAACCTTTGGGAACGGACCTACGGCCAACGACTCAGGATCAGATTAATCATAACCCAGCGACACGTGCGGTTGAAAGATCTGTTGCACACTTTATCTGGAGAATTTGGAAAAATTTGCAACTATCCTCTTGGACCCTGATACAAATGTTAAATTACAGGCAGTGATGGTCCCCGTTTGACTTTTTTTTTTGTTTTTTTTTTGGTCTAAATTTGTGGAGATTTAAAGCCGGTGGTTTTAAAACCCATCAAATCTGAATCCAGACAGCTCAATGGAAAATCCACGTCTGATAAACGATTTGATCATTATTAGTCACATGTTTAAAGATATTCTAAGCGTTCCAGCTAATATCCAATATTTTCTCGTTCTCCAAACAGTAACTGATGTAAATGTTCCAATATTTCAAATGACATAGAAAAAAACTCCATCAGTCTGCAAGGAAAGTATTGAATGAATGATCTAGGTTTTAATCAGACCTTGGAGGTACTATTCATATTCAACACGCTTTATTTATTTGATTACCATGGCAGTACCGGTGATTTAAATGAGGGCAGCCTATCGACAAACCACAAATGATAGAAATTAAAAGTACAATTTTGCTGGTCTTATATCTTACTAATCTCTTGCTACCAAATATCACCGGTTACCTTAAGAGGGTCACGCTCATTTCCTGGTCCTAAACTCTATAGGCTGTGACTGACAAGGCCGCAAAGCAATAAATGTCAGTTGATTCAGGAAGCCACAGTTGGTTTTCATCAGTCTCACAGATGATTTACTCATCATCTGATCAAGATCGTGATTTTTCAAAAGTGTTTCCACCCGTTATCTGATGATTCCAAATGAGGTTCGACTTGTCTTCTTGGCATGCAGCGGTGTAATGACCGGACAATGTTTTTGAAGTGGATTTTTTTTTCTTTTTCTGAAGAATCTCAACTAAACCAAAAGGAAAACTTGCCACGTGGCGTGAAACAAAGTCTGGGGTTGGCGTGGTCGACAATGTGGTTCAATCATCTTCCCGTCATGTGAAAACCCCCTGAGAAGAACAGCTGCTTCAACCTTCAGAGGTTTCTGGGATTTTTTTTGTTTGTTTGTTTGTTTTGTATTTTTTCTTGCCAGATGATTGGACACAGTGGTGAGGGAGCCTTTGATGACAAAGGTCTGCTCTCTTGCCTTTGCTGAAGGCGCCCCCATGTGGTGAAAACCCTTCACTGCGCAGTTTGTGGGAGAATCAAATCCAACACAGGTGAGCTTAGCGTGAAATTGGTCGAATAAACATGAGGCAGTCTTTAGATTCCTTGAACACTCAGTTGAAGAGAGCTGCTCTTTCTTTTAAGTGCGTGGGGGGGAAACATGAAAGAGCACTGTTAATTAGATAGAATATTTTTAAAAACCCGATCTCAATAAAAGACATGAGCATCATCTATGTGTTTGTATTATTGCATATTGTCCTGATACCTCACAGCTTAAATCCAAATAGTAGATTATCACATTAATTATCTTTTGAGGATTTCTATTGATACTTACAGCTGTAAAGACATATTGTTACGGTAGCATAAACAATTCTGAGTATTCTCATTACTGCTTCCATGAATCCTTTTCTGAGTAAAGCTGCTAAAAAGTTTTAGAATGCTGACCAAGCATTTTTAAGACTTCTCATGAATGGATCAGTTTCAGTCTGTCTTCGGTCCAGTATTACACTCATTAATTAGTTGTTTTTTTTGTTTACACTGTGCGGGAAGAGTGTGACAGAATAGAGGGAGTCTCCAAGTCTTTGCATAGAGGGCACCTTAAAACTTTTATTAAACCAAAAAAAAAAAAGAAATCTCCTTCAGTACAAAGAGTTTCACTAACACACGACTTACTATTCACACAATGTAGCAGAGAGAACAACAAGTAAAGACTGCAGTTTTGATGTCGTTTGCTACAGATGAAAGCGCTTCATCTTAATCTCACCGCGGGCTCGAGAGGGAGAGAGAGAGAGGGAGAGAGAGAGAGAGAGAGAGAGAGAGAGAGAGAGAGAGAGAGAGAGGGGAGGGGGTTAAGAAATCAAACGCCAAACCGCCCCGTCTCGGTTTGACACGTCTGCAAGTTAAAATACACACATAATCACATCAACGTTAAGTGTTTATTCTGTTGCAATAACAGTGAGGCAGTGTGGCATTTCCTACAAGTCGCTGATACAGCATAACATCAACCTGCTCCATCATGCCCCCCCCCCCCCCCCACCTCCACCCAGGGGGGGGGTTCAGTCTCATCTGTTAGACGTCTCCAGCTACAAGCAAGACCATGAACAAACACGTGTGTGACATCGAGCAGTTGCAAATGAAATGTGAAGCCCTTTTTTATTAATGTAGATTTCCACATTCGCTCAGTTTTAAATGTTTTTTGTTTTGTTTTGTTTTTTTTGTTGTTGTTTTTTTAAGACGTGTAAAATACGCTCCCACTCAGCGCTCGCTGCAGGATTTACAGAAATTCAGCAGCTGATTAATTCGATGCAAAAATGTGGCTGGGGTTGTGTGCAACAAGGAGAGAATAAGAAGAGGAAGGAGCGGAAAAAAAAAAAAAACACCAAAAAAATCTGCTCCTCAGCCAAATAAACTCACACGCTGCTTTTAAACCATCTCAACATTTAAAGGTACGGTATGTAATACTTTTAGTTTATAACACCCTGAAAATATCAGATAAACTGCAAACAAATACCTTCTTTTTTCTTTTGACATCCTGGAAATGATGATCAGAGATTGTGCTACAGGAGTATTCACCAGTACCACGATGTACCACAAGGTGGTGTAATGAGTCACTCTCAAACTGGCCTGACTGCAGTCACTCAACTCAGTTTATCAAAAACGTTAAGTGCTAAGAGCACATTTATTTTGAAGCAACGACGTATATTCATTTACTCGGCCGTCTTGTGAAAATTGTTCATTATGCGATAATTTGACTCGTCCAACCGACATTTTTAGTTTATCCAGAAAAGACGGACGTTTCGATGAATCAAGTAATACTTGGATTAGTTTCAGTTAAAGACTCGGCTGTTTTCTGTCGGTTTGGTCGCTGAAATATCAGCTTTATTGCATTTTTGAACTTTATCTTAATGTTACTCTTGATTCTGTTTTTTTTTTTTTTACTTAATTCCCAATGCAACATTTTTCAACAAAATTTTCAACAGAATTTTTGATTGTTTATCTTGATAATTAGACTTAATTCTTGATTTTTTCCCCCCAATTTTAAATTTTTTTACTTCATGTCAATTGAATTCTTGATTATTTTACTTTATTTCAGACTTGTTTTTTTTTTTAATTACATTACATTTTATTCTTTAATTCACTGTCCATACTTACATTTTTTGTTCACTTTTAAATCCTGTTTTTCTAAATACTTGCTAACATATGTCAACAAAATCTTTGACCCCGATTTCACAGAATGTATTTTCAACTTTATTCTCCCGGATTCGATACTGGATTTCCTATTTCTGGATTCATGCCGGCAGCAACAACACACGAACGTCAAACCGTTTTCTTCCATTAGCTTCGTTTTAAAACCTTGAAATAAAATAGCCATTACATACTGCACCTGTAGCTTTGTTTTTCCTCAATAAATACATTCTGTATATAATACGTAGATATGTTTAACGTTCTCCCACGCCTTCGAGACGACACGGCGCTTTCACACATATAGCATAACAATGACGAAATCATACAAAAAATAAAAAAAGCTGCTCTGCAGTATGAACTGGATTTATATATATATAATAAGTCTTCCCACCGAAGCGTCTCATGCACAGAGACGCCTCGGCTCGCGTTGAGAGGTTTGAAAGTGCAGCACCAGGTCGTGGCCTCGTTCGTCGAAATCTCCCCCCAAAAAATAATTAAATAACAGTTTTAAACATTCACAAGTTTTATGTATGCAAAAGGGAAGGAAAAAAAACAACATTCATAGTCACTTCTAGTAAAGGGGCTTCGTAAAAATACGTTTTAAAAAAAAATAGAAGAAGAAAATGTTGAAAACGGCACTGCACAAAGAAAGCAAATCCACAACTCGATGAGGAAACATTGGAAATAAAAAGGTACAGGCACTTCTTTTTTTTTTTCTTTCTTTTTTTTTTTTAAGTAAAAGTAGCTCACAGCTCCGAGGAACAGCCAAAAAGAATCGATGAACATTATAACGACACTCTTTCCCTTGTCTGTATTTTCTACCTCGGCTCTCGTGTCCCAGATGGAAATATAACGTCACTTCAGCCGGAGAACATCCAACAGCTGCGGGTTTGTTTTTTTTGGGGGGGGTAAAAGTCGACAGGACGAGACCGAAAAACACACAAAACGACTACAAGTTGTTTACATCCAGCGTCTGTCGGCCCTCCGTGTTTCGTCAGTTCCATTCGAAGCTCGTTTTGCGTGTCGTTTTGTCCTTCTGCTTCCTTTGATTCTGTTTTGCAGTCGTTTCCTTCATTTTGTTTCTTTCGGGTAGTTTTCTCTTTGTAGTGTAGTTGTTGTTTTTCCATTTGTAGATATTTTGTCTCTCTTTGTAGTTATTTTTGTTTCTAATTGTAGCGTTTTGTATTTATATCATTTGTGTCTCTTTAAAGTTATTTGTTTTCCAATTGTAGTTATTTTGTTTCTATTTACAATAGTTTTTTGTTTCTTTTTGCTGTTATGTTGTCTACATTTGGAGTTATTTTACCTCTTTCTCTCTCTAATTATTTTCTGTCCATGCTATTTCAAGTTATTGTTGTGGCACCTTGTTGCTATTTTGTCATAGTTTTGTCTCTTTTTGTAATTATTTAATTTCTCTTCAAATTAATTCGCCGTTTCCTTGTCATCTAATTTGTCTTTACAGTTACTTTGTCGCTATTCCGTGTCTGTTTAAAGTGATTTAGTGTTTATTTGTGGGGGGTTTTTTTTATTTCTCTGTTGTTATTTAGTGTCTTCGTTATTCCTTTTCTCTTTATAGTTGTTTAAAACATCCGTTTCTAGTCGTTTTGCGGCTCCTTTTGATTGTGTTTTGTCGTTAGCTGGTCTGTTTGCATTAGACTTACGAAATAACAATGGGAGCCATCGATAAATAGTGAGAAAAAAATCTGAAAAACATTATTTGGAGAAGTTAAAGGAGCTAAATATTTTTTAAGTCTGATGTCGGAAAAAAAAAAAAAAAGAAGTTATATTTCCATTTGGGTGAATGAGGTCCTTCGTCACTCTTGAAATTTCTTGTGGGCAGAAAAACCTCGACAAGCTACGGCGCATCTTCCACAGATCCAACAGGAAACCAACTACGCAATTAACAGCGACAACATGCACCCACACACACACGCACACACACACACACACACACACACACACTCACACTCACACACAGAACTGAAAAGCTGCACTCAGAATTCATGGAATTCAAGCAATGTCCACCACCACAAATGATTACCAATGAACAGCAGGGACTCCGGAGTCGGAGGCATACATGCTTAAAAACCGTAAACAAGTTCCAAATCCAAAATATCCAACTGCACGGCAAACCGTGTGCAAAGCTGAGCAAGATATATATACGTGTGGTGAAGGCTACATGGGCGTGACGCTGCAATCCAAAATCTCGCCGTCGCAAAAGAAGAGAGGAAAATGACAGGATGAGTCGGCCGAGCGCCGGGCGGCGGCGCGCGAGCGTCGAGACGTTTCCATCCACACGGCCGCGGTGTCGCCGGTCTAAGGCTCATTATTTTCAGTTTTTTTTTTTGTCGGTTTGTTGGTTTTTTTTGTTTGTTTTTTGTTTTGTTTTTCAATAGAAATGAAAATACATCTTGAAAATTTTTACTGATGTTTGGCACTTCAAGCTTCGAAAATAGAAAAATATAATACAAAACCCACGAGAAAATAGGCTAACAAATATACCGTTTGTGTCACGAGCACTATGTAGTGTGAAAAAAGTTGTTTTTAGGTTGTTGGGGGGTTTTTTTGTTGTTGTTTTTTTGTTTGTTTTTTAAATGAATGGCCCCAGAAAACACACATCATGAGCAGACTGGTAACTCAAAGTGACGTGCATAGAGTACGTGAGTATGTATGTATACTGGAGCTATTTTATTACGCTCCCCTCATACTTATACAATCATATCTTTTCAGTTTTTAGTAAATCTGTGTATTTATCTCTATAGCAGCCAAATGCGGAAACGTCACTTGTCACTTTGTAGCTTCACTCAGCAGGTAATCCTGGAGAAAGTCTTGAAAACACTTCAGGTGTGAACGACCAATAGACTCCGCGCTCACGCCTCGTGACGGAATTCCCATGCTTTTGTTGCGTGTCGGCCTGGAGAAAACCCGCGAGGAAATCAAGCCACTGAAACAAGATCTGGACTGGATTTCACTCTGGGTTCTACATCCGCAAGAAATCAAGAAATAGTTGCGTGACAACAACATCACGTGATCTCTGTCCGACACTGACGCATGAAGTTACTCCACTTAGCGCCACGAGTGACGTTAAAATATGAGGATTTCACGAGGCTTCTCAACGGAGGCTATCGTTCCACTTGACGTGAGTCGACAAAGTAACGAGCAACGCTCCCATTGGCTCAAAATGGATCGTAATGGAGCTCGAACATTTAGCAAATATTCCGATTTTTTTTTTCATCTGGTGCATTTTTAACATACATTTAACAAGCAGGGGACAATGGAGCATAATAAGGCCAAGCGATATGTCGAGAATCAGGAAAAACGGGTACAAGGTGAGTTCCTGAAAGGTGCGGTTTGTAAAATTCCAAATGAAAAAGTAATGCCCCGACTGCGCGCTAGGCGGCAGTATTGAGTCACTGTCGTACCAGGCTTGCTTTCTACTTTCCGTTGTGTCAGTCAGTCGAGAGACGCTGCATTAACACGTGTGCGCGGGTTAAGAATCTGTGTTTGAAGCGCAGCACATCCGTGGAATTACATAACGAGTGTTGAATTACTTTTATCAGCTAATTTCTATCAAGAGTTTTTTCTTTTTTAAATGACCTGTTCTATTTTTAAAAGCGCAAATAAATTTTTTTATTGACCAAGATTCAAACTTCGCAATCAAATGAATGCTAACGTGACCGACGTGTCAGGGCCACCGCGACGCATAATCCTCTTATGGAATTAACATGATTAAAATGCACGTTTCTGAGGGATTCAATGGTTGGCTAAACTGAATAATGCTGGACCACGATGAGTAACTACATTTAGATTTTTTACCCCAGAGGGGCACGACCGGATCTTTCATCGCGACAAATGAGTACGAAGGAGTTGGGGCCCGAACGCATCCTGTGCGCAAAACTGAATATGATGAGCCTCGTTCAATGGTACAGGAAAGCCGCGATCGCTGCGGATTAGAGGCAAGCGTCGCGGCTGATTGGTTATTTCACGAAGATAATGCTCTACATACGCCTTGGAATGCTTCGGTTAGTTCAAAATGCTGTCTTGAGGGTCCCCTTCAAAGCTGCTGGGAAACCACAGCTCGTCTACCAAACACTAGTATTCACGCTATGCTCACTCCTCCAGTCACTTTGGTAGGTAATCACCTTTTGGTTGAGTAAAAACTAAGCTTGTTTCGTAAAGTCGTAGCGGTGGCTGGGGAGGGGTTTTTTTTTCTCGAGAACCAGCAGCCACGGCGCCGGCGGCTCAAAGGGTCGTGCGCCGGTCTTGCATATTGCCGCCGACAATTCCTACCGAAACCAAAAGAACCAAGGCAGACCCCCCCCCCCCCCCCCCCCCCCCCCCGGGGGGGGGGGGGAGAGGTGCCGGGTACTTGGTGATACAAAAAGCCCGTCGATTCCAACAGGTCAGAAGCAACGAAAGGCAGGCGTGGGTTTATGCCCCCGGCGTTCCGTCTAGAGCCCGGTGAGGTCTACGATGGCCTTGATGAAGATGGTGTCGTCGCGGATGTAGGAGTTCTTGGAGTCCAGCTTGGGCAGCGGACAGAAGAGCGGGCAGCCGCTGGCGATGTTCATGTCGCTGACGGGCCGCTGGAAGGACGAGGACGAGATGTCGGGCCGGAAGGCGTCGATGATGTGCTCCCGGTTGTTCTGGTCGAGCAGCATGAGGGTGACCTGCGCACAGACGTGACGAGCGTTACGGCCGTACGTCGGGTCTGATCCGGACACTGGATCCAACGTCTCGGGAGGACCGAACCGTCAGGGCAGCCATGGTTTTTGAAAATTGCCCAAGAAACTCTTTACCCTTCGCATTTAGTTTCCTGACGACCCGACCAGGCCTGACCAACAAAACGTACGACTATTTCTAAACACTAACTGAAAGGGGTCACATTATCCAACTCTTCAACACTTTCATATGGTCTCATTGGTCTAAAAAGATTATATTAAAAGTCTATTCCCCCAAATCCAGTTTTTCCTTGACTTTCCCTCCATTTGAATCTTGGAACCTAGGAGCTGCATTCAGAATCTGCTGTGTCTGTGTGAGCTGGACTGGCTCCGCCCACACACACGCCCATCTATGGGAAGATGGAGGAAGTACTTCCTCTCGTGGTGGCATGTGCCAGAGCAGTGCTGCCTGATTGTGGGAGGAGTCAAAGGGGGAGGAGCCTACCGTGATTGTGATTGGCTAAAACCCCCCGATGACACTATATAGGGTTTGATTTCTGATTGGCTGCTTGGAGCAACACACTTTTTAAAACCTGGAACAAGCCAGGGAGAGAGAGTCCACACTTTCTACACTTCTGGGGCGTCGTTCCAGGTGTGGAGACGATTATTACTGCTGGAAAACCATTAGAAAGTGAATTTTGCACAATATGACCCCTTTAAAGTTTATGTCACTCTTGGTTCCTAAAGGTCTTTTACTCTCAGTCAAGCCCTGAAAACACTAAACTGCTACTTAAAAAAAAAAAAAAAAAAATACAATACAGTCAAGGCCAATGGGGGGAGCGGTGGGATTTGAACCTTTTACCTTCTGGTTGAAAGGCCACTTCAGGAGTGCGTCGCTGTGTCCTCTCATCACCACGAAGAAGAGCGACAGGTGAGTGCCTCGGCCCGTCCCGTCACCGTTCAGGTAGATCCGCAGGCACATCTTGTAGCCGTATTTACTGGTATAAAAGGCTGGAAAACCACGAGTGACACGTTATAAAGTAGTGTAACGTAACTAAATAAATAAGTAACGTGCAAAGTAACTTGTATATATAGTCCACTCCTGTTTCGTGGTATTTTGCAGAACATATTAAACTCTCAGCCTGACTTAGATAACGATGGTACAGAGTTTGTTGGGGTTTTTTTTTTTATTTACCGGGGGAGAACATGGCGGGAGCGCGGCCGGCCACGGCGTCCTGCCTCTTCTTGGTGAAGTCGGAGATCTTCCAGACGAAGATGCCGTCGTACGTGGCGGCAGACATCTCCCTCATTTTGCCCTCCATCTCCACGATGGACAGATCCCTCAGGCTGACCGTCCTCTCCAGCTGGCGCACCTGCGGCACAGGAAACTCGTCACCGGTGGCTGGAGCCACAACTGTCCCCGGGCCCCGTGTGTCCCCGAGGTACTCCAAAATAAAAGGACAATTTAACGGCTGGATGGATGGATGGATGGACCGACAATAGTTGATTATCAGGATGGCTGATCAGACGGACGTATTTACAGATGAATGGTAGATGATGTTTGTTATTTGGGTGTAGGATAAAACAATGTTGCGGTAAATGCAGAAAAATCAATCAGACATAGATATATTTTTGTGATGAGCAACGATAAAGAAGTAAAGGTGTAGGAGTACAAAAGTTATGTTTCTTCCTACCCCCCTGTACGAAGGCTTAACGCATGTATTCATAATCACACCATGAATCCATTAATATTTGTTTTGGGAAGCAGTGCTTACTGTTAAAAAAACCCAAAACAAAACTGCGTCATAGTTGGGAATCAAACCCTGGTTTCCCACGTGACGGGCAAGAATTCTACCGCCGGACTGCCGGGAACTTCCTGTGTGAGATGGAGTCTAACAAGGATTTTGTAATTAAAATGAGTAACGAAAAAAGAAAGAGCTCGGCACCTGCTGAGGAGCCGCTCTGTGAACTCCTTCCCTGCGGAGCTCGAAGTTCACCAAACGTTCAAACCGCGCGAGACGACGCGTGGCACTGACTTACAGAACCTTTCAAAAAGCTGTCACAGCTGTTTTTAATAGCATTTCGCACCACATATAAAATGTGTTTCTAACAAGACGAAATTACGCAATTGAGCATTTTTTAAATAACGGAAACAGCGGACATACTCTTATTCCTTTCTATTTTTAGATTCACTATTCTACCACGAGATTGTAGGTACGAGCACGGTCAGAGCCGGGCTTATGTTTTGCACATTCCGAAAAGTACAAGTTGATAAATTCCACTTCATGTGTGAATGTCCGTACAAACGCTCTACATCTAATCTGATAGGCCGAACAAGTCAAATATAACATATTAAACTGCAGATATGGACAAATGCAAAGTTTTTCCTGATTTTGATTCTTTTGTAACTGCAAGAATCTATTTTGAAATATACATATTAAAGGAAATCAGATATTATTATATTTGCAAAAAAAACCCAAAACCCTCAGTCGCCTGTATCTGGATATCGTATTCAGGATTAAAACAATTTGTCATCATCTGGAAATTGTTTTGAGTTTACGTGTCTAAAGTACCATTTCGCATAAGTTGGACTCATTGTTTTATTGTGAAAGGCGTTGCCTCCACAGATGTATTAATGTCGGGAGTCAAATTCTGACCAAGGGCGGTTTTGAATGTCATTTTTGCCAATCGAGTGTTTTTAGACCAGCCTCTTGTCACTTTTCATTTTCATACTTTAAAAAAAAAAATCCCATGGCGGGCCGGATTAGATCGTCTGGCGGGCCGGTTCTGGCCCCCGGGCCGCATGTTTGACAACCCTGCTCTACATTCATTTCTATGCGTAGACACTGATGATAAATGAGGCCCCTGGTACTCCATTCCAACCGACGTGAACAGTCCACGCTTGTGATTTGTGAAAACGTGTCGCCTGCGCCATTGAATACAGCCTGGAGGTGTTCCAGGGGGATTTATCAAGGAGTTTGTCAAGGTGAAGGCAGCCGAGGCATCGCAATGAGGAGAGTCACCTTGTTGTTGAGGATCTCGATCTTGTCCTGGTCCAGCCGGTGCTGGCGGTTGTAGGCCTCCATGGTGGCGCAGGAGCGCTCCATCTCCCGGTTGAGGACGCACACGATGTTCTCGAACGTGCCCACCTTGAGCTCCAGCTCCTGGCAGCGCCGGCTCAGCTCCGCCACTTTGGCCTTCTCGCTCTGGAGCTGCAGCTCCAGGGCCGCCCCCACGGCGCTGGGCAGCGGCGTGAAGGAGGTGGCCAGGGCGGGGGTGGGGGCGGGGGCGGGGGCGCAGGCGCCCTGCGCGGGAGCCACGCCGCCCCCCCCGCCCCCGCTCCCGCCCCCGCCCAGCAGGCTCATCTTCAGCTCCAGGTCGCGGAGGGACTGGTGGAGCTCCTGCAGCTTCTGGCCGGCCACCTCCAGGCTCTGCGGCTGCAGGCTCTCCAGGCTCACCTTGATGCCCATGATGAAATGCAGGAGCAGGTTGAGGTGCTCGTAGGAACACTGCCGCTCGTGGTCGTGGATCTTCTCTTTCTCCACCTTGGGACCAGAGGGTGGAGGGGGGGGGGGGGTAAAGAAATCACAGGGACACTCAGGAGGCAATCGGAACGCTCGTACTGATCGTCCACGAAGCATGCGGGTGAGTGTGAAACAGCCACGGAGAAGGAAAATCAAACAAGCACAAAGCAAACAGAGGAGATAATAATGGATGTTTATGCTTTACAAAGTATTCACACCTGGATTCTCTTTCATTAAAGCTGAAGAACAGAATGAAATCCTATCAACCGAGGCCCGTTGAGGCGACGACGTTTTCAAGTGAAAACTTTCGCGGCAACTTGGGGATCCGTTTACACCACAACGGTGATCGGTCACTGAAAACACAACTTTTTGAAAACGGTCCAACTGAGGGTCCGTGGAAACTGGGAAAACGCAACTTTTCTGAAACGCTGCTACTGTACGTGTATGACGGGAGAGTATATAGTTGTTGTGCACATGCTCAGTAGATGGACGAGAAGAACACGACTCCCAGTCCAGATTCTCCTGGGAATCTTTGGTAGTTTTATTTTGACGGTCACCGTAATGACAATCCAACTTGCTCGTCCGTCCGTCCGTACTAATGTCTGTGTTCTCCCATTTGTTAATGTTTAAAATTAGCACAGTTTCTGTGAAAATGTATGTTTTCAAAACTTTGCCATGTGAACGCGAAACCTTTCTGAGATGAAGACGCAAAAAATGATGCGTTTTCACTTGAAGTGTCACGTTAAACAAAACTATCTTTCAATTGGTGTAAATCAACTACAGCCTAGAACTGGATTATCTGACTGTCCGGTTGCTGTGGTGGTATCCGGATAATATTTTGGAATAATTCAGCCCCTTTATGCTCGCTCAACTTCCAAGGGGTCATATTATGCAAAATTCCCTTTCTAAAGGTTTTCCTGCAGTAATAATCGTCTCCATACTCCAGAAGTGAAGAAAGTGTGTCCTCTCTCTCCCTGGCTTGTTCCAGGTTTTAAAAAGTGTGTTGCTCCAACCAGCCAATCAGAAATCAAACCCTATATAGTGTCATCGGGGGTTTTAGCCAATCACAATCAAGGTAGGCTCCTCCCCCTTTGACTCCTCCCACAATCAGGCAGCTCTGCTCTGGCACATGGCGCCACGAGAGGAAGTACTTCCTCCATCTTCCCATAGATGGGCGTGTGTGTGGGCGGAGCCAGTCCAGCCCACACAGACACAGCAGATTCTGAATGTAGCTCCTAGGATCCAATATTCAAATGGAGGGAAAAATCAAGGAAAAGTGAAAACAAACCACGTCCATCTTTGAATCGTCAAAGCAGATTTAGTGTTTAACTCAAGCGAACAGCCGCCATGTTTGTTTTTACACGTTTGTTGTCGGGATACATCCACAGCCGGTAAAGTTCAGTATTCCCCACTTCTTATCTAAAAATTAAAAAAAAAACCTTCAAGAGTCATTCAAAAGCACTGACCTGTTCATTTTATGTTTAAAAGCGCTGGGCTACTTTAGCCGCGGATTTTGACTACCAATGAGGATGAAATATTCCTTTCCTTAACAGTCATAAATGAAAAAAACCAAAAAAAAATCAGTTTGGCAAATACTTTGTATTAGCACGATGCAAATACATTCACATGGGCTCAACATTCACGTGCAGATGATTCATCAAACACAATCAAGTATGGAGCAACTGTTGAATCAGCTAATAACTTGGCAATTTTCTTTTAAAATGTTTTTAAGAAAAATAATACAGAGAGGCTTTTGCACGACCATACCAAAAAAACTATTTATTCATAATCTAACAAGATTAGTCATAGAAAATCTCTACCAGACACTCAGTTTCTGGCAGCAGCCTTAAATAAGAGTGATAATTAAAAATGTCAAATTGATGTTTAGCAATTTCTTTATAAAAACAATTACTTGTATATGCAATCAAGTACCATTTCCCAATAACTTGAAACGTATCGTCTGATGCTGACCTGTATGGGTTTATTACTTTGTACCAAATTATATTATTAAAAAAAAAAAAAAAAAAGATCCCCCCAAAAAATGTCAAAAAATCAATATTTGAGTAAAAACATGATCTCTCTCTTCTGTTTTTGACAAGTTACTCATTAATCCAACAGTCAAGACCATTTCCAGTGACAAACACACACACACACACACACTCACAGCAGATTTATGACAAAAATGTCTACTTACAGACGTATCGCAGCCAACAACATGAAATCTGCATGGTGCTTTAAATTTACTGCAGAACTTAATATGGTCCACATACTGCAAAACAAAACAAAAAAATGAAAGAAGCTAATGATCTGTAGAGTACGTAGTAAAACTCGGTCCCTGGCTAAATGGGAAATGAGATCAATCGACAGCAGAAGTTGGTTTTTTTTAGTTTTGTTTAAAAAAAAAAAAAAAGGGAATACCTTCTCTCTGGGGATCTTCTTCTTTGCGCAGCCTTCGCAAATCATCGGGTACTTTGGACAGATTTCGTCATGAGCCTGGAAGTGACACGGAAATATTCATTTTATCCTTGTGGTTCAACCGGTTTGCCTCAAACGGACAATGCGCCTCCCGTCGATTAACCTCGGTCGTGTCGGCTGTGCCTCATTGTCTCTCGCCTCCCCGTGTGTGTAAATTCATGTTGCCTTGTAAACGTGAAACTTAACTGAAAACGAAAACATGAAAAAACAACTTGTTTCCACTTCAAATGTTGTGTAAAACACCGTCTGTTCATTTTTGGATCATTACATTCTGCTTCTCCTTTTTCTTGAAAAAAAACAAACATAATTTGAGCAACTTTATCATTTTTAAGTCAATATTATTAATTAGTGAAAGCACTTGTGCTACTAAAATGCACAAAGTGATGCATTTATAAACCTTTAGAAGTAGTGATTGTGGTTATAATCATCGGTAGCTTTCATGTTGATCCATCGGAGGACATCAGGAAAAAGTGTTCCGTTTTTAAACCTCGAATGTAATTTGATTTTCACATGTGGGACTAGTTTTTTTCCCCGTGCGGTGGCGACGAGTCCTGACCTTGATGTTCTTCAACTGGAAGGGCTCTTTGCAGTATTTGCAGTTGAGCGTCCTCTCGGGACATTCCCGCTCGTTGTGGCGCTCCTGCTCGTTGGCTCTCATCAGCTCTTTACAGGAAGGACACAGGATGATCATGAAGTCACAGTTTCCCTCGTGAGTGGCCTGCAGGGAACCAACCAGAAACTCTCGCTTAGAAAAAACACTGCGAGGGTGGATGGGTGGGTGGAGGGATGGATGGATGGATGGATGGGTGAGCGGGCTCTGGATGGATGGATGGATGGGCGAGCGGGCTCTGGATGGATGGATGGATGATGGATGGATGGGCGAGCGGGCTCTAGATGGATGGATGGTTGGATGGATGGGCGAGCGGGCTCTGGATGGATGGATGGATGGATTGATGGATGGATGGGCGAGCGGGCTCTAGATGGATGGATGGATTGATGGGCGAGCGGGCTCTAGATGGATGGATGGATGGATGGGCGAGCGGACTCTGGATGGATGGATGGATGGATGGATGGATTGATGGATGGACGGATGGATGGATGGGCGAGCGGGCTCTAGATGGATGGTTGGATGGATGGGCGAGCGGACTCTGGATGGATGGATGGATGGATGGATGGATTGATGGATGGACGGATGGATGGATGGGCGAGCGGGCTCTAGATGGATGGATGGTTGGATGGATGGTCGAGCGGACTCTGGATGGATGGATGGATGGATGGATGGATGGATTGATGGATGGACGGATGGATGGATGGGCGAGTGGGCTCTAGATGGTTGGTTGGTTAAATGTATGAATTGATGGATGGATGGATGGATGGATGGCCTCTGGTTAATTGGACAGACGGACGGACGGTTGGTTGGTTTAGTTGGATGGATGGATGGATGGATGGATGGACGGATGGATGGACAGGCTCTGGTTGATTGGACAGACGGACGGTTGGTTGGTTGGTTGGTTTAGTTGGATGGATGGATGGACGGATGGATGGATGGAGACATAGATAAGCACAATACACATACTGACAATGACGAGTTGTGTTTCCATGCATCATGACTTCCCACACTGTACATTAACACATTTTAACAATAACATGATCACCATGACGACGGGAGGAACAAAGCCAAGCGAAGTACATCCGAGTAAAGAAGAACTTGCCTTGACAATAGATTATTTGACAATTGAGAAAAGTGCAATTAACTGTGTGACTGGACATTTTCCGTCCAATGCTCGTCACACAGTAAACCTCAATCCTTTAAGAAAAGTACGTAACATCGTCACTCCTGAACCTCCGCGGCTTTGAGGCAGCTTGTGTTCCAGAGACTCCACCATCTCACCTCAAACTCCTTGATCGTTCCCGTCCACGTGCATCCATCGTTGGGACAAACTGCTGCCAAGGCCTCCACTTCTCTCCGAGCGGCATTGTCGGGAAAAGCCTAAAACGAATGTAAAAAAAGAAGGTTGGGTAAAGTTAGCGACGAAGGGTCACGGTGCTCGCGTCTCCCGTGGCTCTTGATTTCTCTCGCACATATGGTCACAGAGGAACTGGACTTCAGACGCTCCCGTCCATCGTCCTACGCTGCCAGCGATGAACAGTTTGTCGTGTTGGATCTGAACTGGATCTGAGCACAAACGTTCACTCGGGGGAGGATTTTTAAATCAGCGTCGTCACCGGAAAGCCAAAAATACAAAACCTGGCCGAACTGTTCGCAAACCAGAGAGAACAGACCCGAAGCTTCAGCTTCATGAAGTGAAAACTGGGGGGGGGGGGGTACGAAAATGTATTTACGACACCGCTCAAGAGCCAAGTGTCCGGTTTCAATCTCATTTACGGATTCCAACTCTGCTTTAATAGACAGAGAGGGCCTTTTAGACACAGAGTCATGTTTCAAGAACAAGTACTTCCTCCTCCTAGATGGGCGTGTGTGTGGGCGGAGCCAGTCCAGTTCACACAGACACAGCAGATTCTGAATGCAGCTCCTCTGATCCAATATTCAAATGGAGGGGAAAATCAAGGAAAAGCTGGATTATTGGACCGGCGATAAACTTTGAATATGAGGATTTTGGACCAACGACACCCATTAAGACATTTTTCAAAGAGCCGGGGGGATTTTTAACACTGTTTCTGACTTTTAAAAAAAAACTAAAACATGCAGCTGCTTGTCCGTTTTAAAGAGTACAAAAACTATTGAAATACTTCAAAGGGTCTTAATCAGTCTTGGCATTATATATGAAGACTTGTTTAGGTCTGTATTGAACATTATGGATCTGACTTAAGAGACTTTGTCTGCTTTGGAAATTCTAATTGAAAGAGTCCAGGTTCCTTTTTTTTTTTTTTAAGAAAACTCTGAATCTATTTTAAAGAGTTTTTCCTCAGGTTGGGTTTTAAAGTCCTCTAAACTGGAACATGTCAAACTGGAAACGCCGACATCCCCCCCCAAAGCTGGTTAAACTGGTCACAAATGGGCTCAAACCAGAAAACGCCACCGGCTTCACTTTGTGTAACTGAAGAATGATGAATATGTACTTACACCACCTTGCTTGAGAATGGACGTGGGCTCCTCAAACAAGTCTTCTTTGATACATGCACTGCATTTCTGTGGTCCGGAGCTTAAAAAGGGGGCAGAAATCAAGATAGTATTCACTCATTCATCTCCTAAAAATAATTCTAATTCAAATATAAATGTTGCTTCTTCTATGAAATACAAAGACATAATAAAAATTTTGAATATTTGCTACAGTCCATTAATAATTTGATTAATATTTCAATTCAGGTCTTACTACTGTAACACATCCAAGCAAATAAAAAGTATATAAATTCTGTATTAATTGGCAAAAAAAACAAATGCTAAATGTACACATTTGACACTAATAAAATGTTACCTTAAATAAATGCGTGATTTTTCTGCATGCCGCAATATCTATGTTAAAATGTGATCCAAGCGAGAGTGAAATAATAAATCAGAGGCTAAGACTCAAATGATTACTAAGACGTTTATAACTGAATCCTTAGCATTAAAATACATAATAACTCAGCTGTAAAACCAACCAAAAAAAGCAGTTTTAATGCCCAAGATTCACTTTCGAATTCCCACAAAGTACCACACCTTTCTAAACAAAGCAGCCACAGATTTTAGGGCATCAACCTTTCTGTGTTGTTTTTTTTTATCTAAGAATTAAACATTTACAACATATGGATTCCTGCTGTGACAGAGCAAAAACACTGTAATTACATTGCGACTCAAGTAGAAAATGAGCACAAAGTGTAGAAATAATGAAATAAAGCTGGTTAAATCACGCACATGCGCACTGAGAGGGGGAGAATAGAGGTGATCTCACTCCCAGGCTTCCTTTACAATGTGCAACCAAACTATACAGAGGGTGTTATTCCTAAAAAAAAAAATGACATGCTTTCGAGCCAGAATCATCCAACAAAAACAAAAAAAAACACTAATGTGTTTGTTGTTGGAATACAGAGGAGCGAGAAACAAAAAGTAAAGCATGGATTGTGCTGCCAGGTCATGTTGTTAACCATACGGAGAAAGGTCACACGAAACTCCAATCCGAAAAATGCCGACTTAACGTGGACCTAACTTTACTACAAAAGACTCATATGAAATGCCATGTATTATACTGCATTTAGTAGCAGGAGAGACCGCTTAACAATTCGGCATACATCATAATGCGATTGCACCTTTATTTAACACACAGCTGGGTTTAATATCACCTAATTTACTTTCCCCCCCGGTGTCCATCCAGCCTCGGCTCGGAGGACAACCTGGGCATCACCCCCACATCACACTACACAAGCCTATATCTGTAAAACTTGTCTCCAATAAGTGACCCGACGGGTTAAACTGTGTCCGTTTACACTTTCGACGGGGTGTTTTTTTTTTTCGCTTTCCCCACGCGTGGGCAGTGACAGTAAGCGGCTCGCTGTTAAATCGTGGGTTTTCTGAACGGGGTCTGGTGGCCGGCGCCGGACGCGCGTCCAGCTCGTGCAAAAAAAAAAAAAAAAAAAAAAGGGGGAGCTAGCTGGCGGAGCTAACAACCATGACACCACTTTCGCTCCTACCTCACAATCTTGTTGAAGCAGAAGGAGCAGAAGCGGTGGCCGCACTGGGCTTGCAGGGGCCGCCGCAGCACTTTCTGACACGAGTTGCACAGATGCTTGTCCTCCAGGTGGTTGGCCAGGATTTTCTTTGGGAAGCCCGGTTTGTTGCCTTCCAGGGAAGATGGTGGAGACGGCTCCTGTGCAGCCATTATTCCCCTTGAACAATAATCGGGTGCGCTCAGCGGGGTGTGTTCAAGACGGCGGAGCGCACGCGGCCGGACGACGGGGTCGCTGCGAGGCGGCGACTCATCGCCCTGCGGACACGTTATTGTCAGGGAGCCCTGCTTGTGCTACCACCAGCCCATCGCGATGGATGCCCCCCTCGCAGGCGGCGAGAAAACGATAAAAGTGACAGCTGAGGATGCTGCGCTTCCGCCGCAGTTCATCACGTCTGCCGCTGGGGGGAGCTCGGCTGCAGTTCACCACGTCTGCCGCTGGGGGGCGGAAGATTAGTACTGCGTTCATGTTCACATTCGTTTTATTCATCAAAATGTTGCAAATTAAATATTTTATTTATCTTTTTTTTCACATTCATTTATTCATCAAATTGTTACAAATTAAATATTTTATTTAGCTTTTTTTCACATTCGTTTATTCATCAAAATGTTACAAATTAAATATTTTATTTATCTTTTTTTCACATTCGTTTATTCATCAAAATGTTACAAATTGAATATTTGATTTATCTTTTTTTCACATTCGTTTATTCATCAAATTGTTGCAAAGTAAATATTTTATTTATCTTTTTTCAGATTCGTTTATTCATCAAATTGTTACAAATTAAATATTTTATTTATCTTTTTTCACATTCGTTTATTCATCAAAATGTTACAAATTAAATATTTTATTTATCTTTTTTTCATAACCACAGCACTATATTGTACACAACATTATTTTCTCTGCTTTTAATACACATTTGTAGTGGGTTATATGAATATGAAATTATAGAATTCATCACGATATGTAATGCATATATATATATAAACAAACGACAAAAAATGTGAAAAAGAGCTGTAACTCTGAAGGGGTCCTGACCGGAAGTCGTACGTGTTTGCGTCACGCTTGACGCCAGGTCAGCGTCGCCCGCCGCCTCTTGGAGCGGAGGAATGCCGCTGCTACATCTGCCTCCTCGGGACGGAACTCTGATGACAGATGTGTCGCTGGGAACCGCAGCCGCTCATCTTTGTGAATAACCGTGAGTACGAGCCGCCGGACGCGTCGCGCCGGGGTGCCCCGCTTATCATCACTCCCACTCCCCGCTGCGGCGGCAGGACGTGACTGGGAAGAACCGCTAAGCTAATGACGGGCTAGCTCCCACACAACCAAGGGAGGGGGGATAGATAACGTTACATTTCAGCTCGGGTAACGTGGGATAACACACCCGGGTGGGGGGCTGGGCTGTCCCGCCACCTCTCCTCTGTTAATAACCACACACCTTAAATAATAATAACTACCCTCGGTATGGTGAATTAATTCCGCTGTGAATGCGCGTGACGGTGAGCGGCTAATGCTAGCTCCGGAGAATTAAAGGGCAGAAACGAAGGTCCGTGTTTGTTGATACGCGAGCTGCTCTCGATAACCGAAGCTGATCCCGCTGGTGAATAATGTAATGCCTGCGGGGGACACGGTGACGGCTCCGGTTCGAGACGTGCTGCAGTCACGCTCGGACGCACGTCTTGCCATTTACTTTTTCCTCCTCCTCATCCTCTTCCTCCTCATCATCATCATCAGCTCTCACTCCTGCCTGCACCTCCTCTCATCTTCACATGAAATGACGACTAGTTCCCAACGTGAGGGTCGTTATCCTCCACAAATATCCAAGGATTTACCTGCAGTTATCAGAATCACATGTTGAATAGATTCACAATAAAGCCGCTTCCATGAGGAGATAGTTTTAGATGTGTTTGCATGTTGTTGTTGTTGTTGTTGTCCTATCCAACCAAAGCGGAATTTTTAGAAAATTAACCTTTTAGGCTCATTTTACACAATGTTGAAAACGGAGAGCTTTCATTTCGTTTTGAGGGTCTGTTTACATCACAACGATTCTTCTTCTTCTTCTTCTTTTGGGTTTCACGGCAATTTGCGTCCATAAAGTTGCATGACCACCATCTGCTGGTTCTATATATATCTACATCGTTTCCCAACACTCTCGTAGTCTCGTTTCCCTTTTTCTTCATCTCCTTCAATTAGGTTCAACTGCAGTTGGCATCTGTGAAGTTCCAGACTGTTCTCGTGGCTCAAAGACTGTTTCTTTGAGATAATTTTGCTTTTTTTCTCCGGGCTAAATCGGCAACAAACATCAACGTCAAACATAATAAATTCACTTGAGCTGCCGCGGCGCCATGTTTTATATCCCAGAAACCCTTTGCACACGGTTTTCCGAAGACGACGTCAGTTAGCGACACAAACACAGTTTGACGTGAACAAAATTCTGGTTTGTTTGTAAACATGTCGACTTTGGCGTGATGGATTTTTTGGGACAACTGCGGGTTGGAAATTTGTTACAGTGAGTGGTGATGGTCTTGTTTTCACGTTTTGGTTTGTTCTCTGTGCAGAAGTGATGTCTCTTATGGGAAGTATGTTTTAAAGATTCTTATTTTCTGGTACTTTAAGAGGCAATTCCTCAGTCCTAATGAATTCTGAACAATTGAGTTAAAACAAACCAGCTCTTTCACCGCATTTTCTCTCCGGTTTCACAGATGATTCTCAAAACGCCATGATAGACCTCCTCAACGCAGACGGCCAACGGAGAGCAACTCGCCACGTTTAAGAGACGCTCGCCCAGACTGACACTTCCCCCGACCGTCGGCCCGTCGGCAATGGCCTCTTAACTCCCCCGCCGCCGGCCAGCCAGGACTCGCGCTCACACTCCCAAGCCAGCCAGACGGACTCTCGGCCTCCTGCCGTCCCGCGTCGCCGCACCAACTCGTGAAGGTCCCTCGAGATGTTTTCCGCGCTGAAGAAGCTGGTAGGCTCGGAGCCGGGCCAGCTCCGGGACAAGAACATCCCGGCCGGACTGCAGTCCATGAACCAGAGCCTGCAGCGGCGCTTCGCTAAAGGAGTCCAGTATAACAGTGAGTAACGGCTTCAGGGCCAAACCCAACGACTTCCTACTCTCCGTTCTCAACGTTTAGTTATCCAGCCCAAGTCCCCCCCCCCCCCCCCCACACCACATACAGTGGCTTGCAAAAGTATCCATACCCCTTGAACTTTTCCACATGCATCTCTTGTCAGTGCTCTCCTTGTTCGGCCTGGAAGTTTAGCTGGACGGCCGTGTCTTTGGTAGGTTTGCAGTTGTGCCATACTCTTTCCATTTCCGGATAATGTGTTTGAACGGTGCTCCATGAGATGTTCAAAGCTTGGGAAATCTCTTTATAGCCTAACCCTGCTTTAAACTTCTCCACAACTTTATCTCTGACCTGTCTGGCGTGTTCCTTGGACTTCACGGTCCTGTTTGCTCGCCAATATTCTCTTAGCAAACCTCTGAGTCCGTCACAGAACAGCTGTGTTTGTACTGGGATTACATTACACTCAGGTGTACTCTATTTAGTCATTCGGTCAACATTCAATCATTCAGAAGTCGTCAGGCAACTTCTGAAGGCCATTGGTTGCACTCAGAGAAACGGGGGCTGGATACTTTTGCACGCTGCACTTTTCAGTGTTTTATTTGTGAAAAAAATGTAAAGTCATGTATAATTTTCTTTGTACTTCACAATTGTGTGACACTTTGTGTTGGTCTTTCACATAAAATTCCAATAAAATAGATTTATGTTTGTGGCGTGTAATGTGACAAAATGTGGAAAAGTTCAAGGGGTATGAATACTTTTGTAAGCCACTGTATAATAACCATATTTCTTTCAGTTTGATGCTTACACACTAGATCTCGACACTAAGGCCCCGGTTACACAACAGTTTCAAGAAAAAACGGAAAACGCGCTTTGTGCGTCTGTTTATATGACAACGGTGCTTTGATGTCAAATGACATGAAAGACACATTTTTTTGGTCGTAATGTGTTCAAAACGTTGTCGTGCAACGCAAAACTTTTCCGAAAAAATGTAAACGGGAGGCCTTGTGAAGTTGACACTAACGCAACCAGACATTCGAGTTGACGGCCCCGTCGTGTTCTTCCTCCGCTCAGTGAAAATCGTCATCCGGGGCGACAGGAACACCGGGAAAAGCACTTTATGGCATCGGCTGCAGGGCAAGAAGTTCGTGGAGGATTACATCCCCACTCAGGAGATCCAGGCCACCAGCATCCACTGGAACTACAAGAGTGAGTCGCTTCCTTTTTTTGCTTCGCTGCGTCGTTTTTACCGCGCGGCGCCTCGTGTTGAAGGAGTTTCAGGAATTGTCTTGAAGAAATCTTGATAATGCCGAGAGAAAAAAACATTTTCTTCCCATTTGTTCCAGCGAGAGAGCACATGTTGTATTTCTAGACTCCAGCCTTGGTTTTGTGATGATTCACGGTTGTGTAAATGAAAAATTTGTTTTTTAATGGTTAAATGAAGGGTTAAATAAAGAAAGTAATTCAATCCCCCAAGGTCGTTGATGCTTTATATATATACATATTTATTTATTTATTTTCGGGTTATGTGAATGACATCTACTGTGTTTTTGCCTCATGGTTTATTCTAGTGGCGCCATACCAAGGTAATAATAAAATAGAAAAACCTTTATAGATGTAGCGTCAGTTACGTTTTTGTAGGTTTGAATTAGCACCCTTGTTCCTCCCGCCAGTGTGTCTTCATGTGCGTTCTGGTCTGAATTTGGAATTCCTGAATTGAAAGGATTTATTTCTGGAAGCTTCATCTCTTCGAGGGAATTTACTAATCCTGCCCGGAATTCCACGTTTGAACTCTGAATTCCCACATGAAGTGGAGAGTGGAGGTTTGTAGAAGCCATTAAACCCCAAATTTAGGAGTAAAAACTTCTAAAAGTCACAATTTCATGGTGGAATTTGTAGTTTGAGCTCATTATTCCTGAATTAATTAGTGGAGGTTCTAGAAGCATTGCTGTCGAACTCATTTTACTTCAGGTTCCACTTTCAATTCAACTGGGCTGAACCGGTAAAATAGTGCCATTGTGGCGGGAGAACCCAAACCCCACCCCCTTACCCATAATCCTCTGGGTGAGAGGCCTGGATCCTAACAACCGCCACACCATAATAAAATTTAAATTTAAACTCTAAAGCTTTTCTTTGTTGTATATTTTTACACACAAAAAAAAATGCTCCAATCTCCTGTTCTAAACGTCTGGAGATTTAAACTGGCAGGTTTGAACTCTGAATTCCAGAGTTGAGAAGTTGTGAAAACTTTCTCTGTATTTTAGATTGACAGATAGATAATTACTTTATTCATGCCGGAAGGGAAATTGTTTTGTTGCAGCAATCTGGTACATACGAATATTATAAAATACAATAGAATAGAAAATAAAAGTACAAAATAAAAATATCTGGGTATAAGACAAAGTGAAACACAGAACGGGACATGGGCACTTAGAAATAAGCAGGAGATAAAAGCAAGATAAATAAATAGTAAGGTGCAGTGGCAGAGCCGTTAGAAGTAGGCATTATATAATAATAATAATAATAATAACAATAATACAGATAATAACAATGTGCAATAGTGTATAATACTCATGTATAGTACTACTAATAATGGTAGCAATAAAATAACAATAACAATATGGCAGCAATAAAATAACTAGCTATATATATATCAATAATAATAATAATAATACCAATAGTAATAATATACTTATAATAATAATACCAATTAGACCATAAGGTTCTGTTTAAAATGGCTTTTTTGTGGAGATTGTCATTTCCATTCGTAATTGTTTAGTTTCTGTGCAAAATGTCAACATTTTCATCACGTATACTCTGCACAACAAAGAAAAATGTTAGAATTTAAAGGTCCTTGTGGCTCTATGTTACCAGTCCACATGAAAGGGTTTGATATTATTATTAGAGTTCAAAGACGAGTTCAAAGACGACCAGAACGCACTATTTAGTGTTTTTTTAGCCGTTCAATCAGTCAGTAGCTGGTATGACCACGTCTTCTCCCCGCGTGGATAACGACTCCTCCTCCCTCCCTGTTTGTCTCAGCGACTGATGACGTGGTGAAGGTGGAGGTTTGGGACGTGGTAGACAAAGGTGAGTGTTGACACACATACACACACACACCGTCCCGTCCTCCCGGCTGTCGTCACGGCGACAAGACGCTCGCTCGGCGGCTCCTCCGTTCCCCTGTCCCCATTGACGCTGTCTCCTTGTCTGTCCTGCACACTCTCTCGCACCCGTCTCAGGCCAAAAATACCCTCTTCCCGAAGGCGGAGGTGAGCCGAGTGCTGTCGTGTGTCGTGTGTCGAATCGCATCTGGATGTAAACACTGTCCCGCTTTTGTCGGCAGAGAATTGGCCGGTTTCTTTCCTGCTCCAGCCTGTTAATCTGCACCGTGCCTTAAAGGGACAGTTTGGATTATTTGAAGGTGTGGTTGTTTGGAGGTGAGCCGCGCGGCGGGGTGGAGTTTGGGGGCGGCTGTGGCGGCTGTGGCGGCGTCCGCCACGCAGAAGTGGAAAAACAAACACGAGCAGCTTGGTGGCTGTTTATCTGAGCTCCAGTTTACCGCAGGAGCTTCTCATTAACCCTGAACTCACTCAGTGTGAGAGACGTCCTGCTGTGTGGAGCATTAGCATTAGCATTAGCATTAGCATCCCCAAAAATACACGCGAGTTTCCCTTAATAAGAGCTGTGTGCATTTTGGTAGTTTAGCTCAGCGGTTTTGTTGCCTTTGTTTTTAATCCCGCTAACCGATGTTACGTCCAGATTATAGAGCATCTTCCTCCACCAATGCCCAGATTATAGAGCATCTTTCTCCTTCTAACATCCAGATTATAGAGCATCTTCCGCTAACATCCAGATTATAGAGCATCTTCCTCCAATAACAACCAGATTATAGAGCATCTTCCTCCTTCTAACATCCAGATTATAGAGCATCTTCCTCCACTAACATCCAGATTACAGAGCATCTTCCTCCACTAACATCCAGATTATAGAGCATCTTCCTCCACTAACATTCAGATTATAGAGCATCTTCCTCCTCTAACATCCAGATTATAGAGCATATTCCTCCACTAACATTCAGATTATAGAGCATCTTCCTCCACTAACATCCAGATTATAGAGCATCTTCCTCCACTAACATTCAGATTATAGAGCATCTTCCTCCACTAACATTCAGATTATAGAGCATCTTCCTCCACTAACATTCAGATTATAGAGCATCTTCCTCCACTAACATTCAGATTATAGAGCATCTTCCTCCTCTAACATCCAGATTATAGAGCATATTCCTCCACTAACATTCAGATTATAGAGCATCTTCCTCCACTAACATTCAGATTATAGAGCATCTTCCTCCACTAACATTCAGATTATAGAGCATCTTCCTCCACTAACATTCAGATTATAGAGCATCTTCCTCCACTAACATTCAGATTATAGAGCATCTTCCTCCACTAACATTCAGATTATAGAGCATCTTCCTCCACTAACATTCAGATTATAGAGCATCTTCCTCCACTAACATTCAGATTATAGAGCATCTTCCTCCTCTAACATCCAGATTATAGAGCATATTCCTCCACTAACATTCAGATTATAGAGCATCTTCCTCCACTAACATCCAGACTATAGAGCATCTTCCTCCTCTAACGTCCAGATTATAGAGCATATTCCTCCACTAACATTCAGATTATAGAGCATCTTCCTCCACTAACATTCAGATTATAGAGCATCTTCCTCCTCTAACGTCCAGATTATCGAGCATCTTCCTCCACTAACATCCAGATTATAGAGCATCTTCCTCCACTAACATCCAGATTATAGAGCATCTTCCTCCACTAACATTCAGATTATAGAGCATCTTCCTCCCACTAACTGATGGAACCTCTGATTAATTGACTCCTCCTAACTAAGATACACCTGAAAATAAACACAAGAGCTTCTCCCTCTAAGTTACTACTTTTTCATCGTAATTAATTTCTGTTTTGTTTTTCTATAAAATAAATAACTACTAACTAAGTACTACTACTAACTAGTCTGCCAGTTTTCAAAGACAGTAGAAATGGCAGAAAACTGTGTCCGCGTTAAACAGTCTCACTCCAAACAAGCCAAACTGTCCCCTCAAGTGCAGCAGTGTGTGTTTTAACGTACGGCGTGTGTATTTAAAAAAAAAAAAAAAAAGATGCTTTTCCGTCTGAAAAGCAGGTTTTTTTGCTGCTCTGCTTGCTTCTCTGACCGTAAACTTAAAGCACCAGACTAACTGCAGACCCGAGACTTTCTTCTTCTCTCCTCCGTTTTCCGCCGTAACCCTTGTGATTGGCTGTTGTTCCAGGCAAAGGGAAACGTCGCGGGGACAACCTGAAACTGGAGAACGAGCCCCAAGAGGTGATTGTCACATGGCCGTCATGTGTTTAGGATCAAAGACGCAGACTTGTAGTATGTAGGTCAGCCATGTCTGTGGGTTAACTATAATGTGTGTGTGTGTGTGTGTGTGATAGTCAGATGAGGTGGCTCTGGATGCCGAGTTCCTGGACGTGTACAAGAACTGCAACGGCGTCATCATGATGTTTGACATCACCAAGCAGTGGTAAGAGTCGGCGCCGCTCCGCTTTGGCTTTTGTCGGCGTGTGACGGAAACGCCGAGAGCTTCAAAGTGAAAAACCCTCCAAATAAATCCCAGCCAGGCTATTTTCAGCCTCCCGGGGGACGAGGTGGAACCTTTAATGATTATTAACGTGAAAACGTGATGTAATGTTATTGAAGTCGGGTCCAGACTGAACGTAATAATGCCTGTGCTGCTTTACTGAATAGAATAGAAATACTTTATTAAACCCTTCAACTTTTTTTTTTTTTTTACTTCATTTTTTACATTTTTTGGGGACATTTTTTGTTATATTTTCTACCTTTAAAGAAAAAAAAAAAAAGGAATGTTATATTCTTGTTTGTTATATTTTGATTAATTTCATTTGTCTAGTCTTTATTTTATTTTATTTTTTTGCTATTTTTTCGATATTATTTCCCCTTTTTTTCTTTTTAGTCCAGTTTTTAATTTAAAATTGTGCAAGCATTTTTTTTCTATTTTAATTTTCAACTTAGCTTAAAATTTTGCCTATGCTTTTTCCCAACACTTGTTAAAATAAATAAAAAATTCCATTTATTTTATTTTTCTTGATTCATTTATATTTTAATATTTTGAAATATCTATACAATAACATTTTAAAAACGTAATTATTCCTTTGCGCATACACTAAAGTTCTTCACATATTATATATAACATAAAAAAAAATTTTTACAGCTCTGGAGAAACTTAAATAGAAAAATGCAAGGCCAGAATATTTATTATTTTATTTCATTTATTGTATTTTCATTCTTTTGCAGTAGTAAAAATTGGCTGTTTAAAAAAAACTTTGTTGAGAGAAAAGTTAAACAGCGTAAACAAACACATCTAACATTTCATTTTCAGTCTGAATTTCATTTACTGTATCAATTTTTGCTTTTTGTTTGACACAGCTTCTTTTTGTCCTCGTGTTGGTGCACATGACGCCTTTAGAACGTTGCACTGTGCCGATTAGCAAATGTACCAGTTTTCTTTGATCTCTGCTTTGATCGTGCTCGTGTTTGCAGGACGTTCAACTACATCCTGAGGGAGCTGCCCAAAGTGCCCACCCACGTTCCCGTGTGCGTGTTGGGGAACCACAGAGACATGGGCGAGCACCGCGTCATCCTGCCCGACGACATCCGGGACCTGATCGCCGGGCTCAACAGGTAGACGGCAGGGGGGAAAATGCCAAAATGTATCTTTTTTTTTTAGTTTTCATCTCAGAAACTTTTCGCATTAACATTAAAAAAAAAAAAAAAAAAAAAGTGACAATTTACACCGAAATAAAAGAAATGCTAAAATCTTGTAGTTTTCATATACTATATGTATATATAATTTATTTATTTATTTTTTATTAATTTTATTTTTTATTTAGTTTTATTTATTTATTAAATTTTTTATATTTATTTATTTATTATATTTATATATATATAATATATTTATATATATAATATATTTATTTATTTTATTTTATTTTGTTTATTTAATTTTGTATTTATTTATTTTTTATAAAAAATTAAATTTATTTTTTATATTTGTATATATAATATATTTCATATACTAGTGGGTGCGGTTGTTTTTGTAATGAAACTACAATGTGCGTGTAGAGCTCAATATGTCCGTTTACACGGAAACAATCCGCTATAAACAATAACAATGGAAGAACACGAGCATTCGTGTGGACAGACGACCAAGTTGGATTGTCGTCACGGTGACTTTCAAAATAAAACTACCAAGTCCCAGGAGAGTATGGACTGGGAGTCATGATACTCTGGAGGAAAACGTTTTTATTGTCCGTCCACTGACGTGCACAACAACTACGTAGTTTCTACGACTGTATTGCACGTGTGCAGCAGCAGCGTTTCCATGGAGACGAGCCCGAGCGTTTTGCACAAAGTTCTCATCTGTTCTTGCGTAAACATACATCCAAAAGCCAAAGAAAGGTTTTGTTTTCACTTAAATGTTGAGTTCAAAGTCACAAAGTGCAATTACTAACTTTATTTTCAAAATAATGTACAGGTAGAATATTTGACTTTTTATCAGTTGTTGTTTAAAAGATCTTAGGTGGTTAATTTAACTATTTCATAATCTGAGCTGGACAAAAAAAAAAGGTATAAATCAGATTTATTTATTTTTTTTATAATTTTTGTGTAAAAACAAGAAAGTCCATTATGCTGCCAGAGGAACATATTAAAAACTTAGAAAAATTGTTATAATGCCATTATAAACAACTAAAAATTAGCAGGCAAATGAAACAATTGTCAGATAAAAAAAAAAATTCTAAGCATAAAATCAAACTAAAATGTCAAATCAGTCCACTTGTCAGGATTCCGAAACATCTGATCCAAAGAACTGGGACGTCTCACTCCAGACACTGGCCGTTAGTTTTTGTTGGTTTTGCGCAATAACAAATACATTTAAACAATAACAATGAGCATTTCTACAATTGCCAGCTTTCCTGGAGCAATAAATTCATTAAAACTTTTTTTTTTTTTCCAAACAATCATGTTAACAGTGTGGCTCTGCTGCTAATCCCTGAATGTTTTAAAGCCGTTACTTTCATTGTAACTCAACGTGTTCAATTTGCCCGTGAGGCTCTCATAAATACAATCCTATTTTACATTTGACATGAGCTTGTACGTTCTTCCTCTGCCTGTCCCTCCGCAGACCGATGGGCTCGTCTTACATCCACTACGCCGAGTCCTCCATGAAGAACGGCTTTGGCTTGAAGTACCTGCACAGGTTTTTCAACATCCCCTTCCTCCAGCTGCAGGTTAATACTTCCTGCCGTTCCTTTTGGTGTAAAATACAGCGAAACGTCCTCCAAACACCTCTTATTGCTGTTGCGTCATGCATGTTTTCACAAACATGACTGCAGGTCAGTCCGATAGTAATACGGTAGCTTATCTTTTATGCCCCCCCCCCCCCCCCCCCCACCACCACTGTGTCAATGGTCTCTGCACGTGTTTTAAAAGTGTGTGCGTCGTCACCAGCTCGTGTCCCGCTTGCGTCTGTGCAGAGGGAGACGCTCCTGAGGCAGCTGGAGACCAACCAGCTGGACATGGACGCCACGCTGGAGGAGCTGTGCGTGCAGCAGGAGACGGAGGACCAGAACTACGAGATGTAAGAGAGAGACGCCCGTCCAACTCCCGGCATCCGTCCCGCACACGAGGCTGCGAAACGCACCGTCCACTCCCGCCTCCGTCGACCACATGAGACATTTTACACAGATTTATCAGGTTTCCCTCGACAGAGGTTTCCTTTACGTACAGCACAAATGCTGCAGTTTTTTGCCTTCGGTAAGTTCACATTCAAAGACGAGGAGAAGCATGCACCTTTATCCCATTACGGTTATTTATTATTCGGGGATTTATAGTCCAGCCGTTGGACTGGAGGATGAGATTCTGCTTCAGTTTCGGTGGCTTCTTCACCTGGATCTAGTTTCAGAGACGACACATTTCAACAACCGGGCAGATTAGTGAAAGTCAAAGTCAGCTTTATTGTCAAGTGTGCTAATATGCATGACATACAGCACAGATGGAATTTCAGTCCTCTCGGACCCACAGTGCATAAAAGGCATGTAACAATAATACTAAAAATGTAAAAATATATACACGATATAATCATATAAACAGTAAAGTGACAAAGTATGGTATAAAATAGAATAAATAGACCGTAACAGTGAACGGATGAGTTGTAATGTCCCTTGGGTAAAGTGAGGTAGAACGGTAATGTTCATTTGTGAGTGGGGGGGGGGGGGGTTTCAGAGTATCACCATGCATATATACATACATACATTAGAAAATGATATTTGTTGCTGTACATCACAAATATAGAACAATCCTAACATTGATGCATTTGAATACAACAAGATCTCAATACTCTTTTTTTTTTTTTAAACAAAAACAGGGATGTATAAAAATAAAATACAAAGTTCGACATTTTTCTAGGGAGACATTCTGATACTTTTAAAGGTGTTACCCTTCACAGGTACTGTTCAGGTACTATCGGCAGGTTAACTTAAAGATTTTGAGTTTTAAAGGGTCCAAGTTTTACAAACTGTTACGTAATATTCCAGTTTGAAAGTGTAGACTTGTGGAATAATCATAAAAAAAAAAAAAAAAACACGCTACAGAATTCTAACAAGAACACGAACCCAAAGCGGTGCGACTAAACAATTTCAGTGTCGCTGAGCTGGGACATAAAGCGTGACTCTTCCACAGCTTCCTGGAGAACCTGGAGACGCGCAGCAAGGGCTTCGGCTCCCCCGGCCCGGCCAACGGCCAGAGCCCCTCGTCGGGCTCCCAGTCCCCCATCGTGCCCCCCAGCGGCGCCTCCACCGGCAGCTCCAGCCCCAGCACCCCGCAGCCCCCCGCCCTCCTCTCCCAGGCGCTGCCCCAGTCGCCGTCGGTGTCGGTGGCGTCTCCCGCACCTCAGCCGGCGACGACGGCGGCGGCGGTGGCGTTGGCGGCGGCGGTCGGCGGCGCGCCGTCGCCCACGGCTGAGATTAAACCGTCGGCGGTTCAGTCGCCAGAACACCTCCAGTCCTCCGGAGCGGCGTCGCAGAAACGCGGCTTCATGTCTCGCTGGTTCGGTTCGTCTCCTGCCGCCGAGGCTGCGGCCGCTGGACCAGGTGAGGCCTGCAGTACCGCCGAACAGACAGCAGGGGGCGCCACGAGCGTCGTAATGACTGCATGCATCAGATAAAAAACCTGTATTAATCCCACAAATAGGAAATTGCGAGACGTCGTACATGAAGTGATATCATCATCATCAAAAACCCCATCCTGGGCTTTAAAGTCCAAGTGAAATGTAAAACACTACTTTGCAAAAAAACGATAGTAGGGGTTCTAATTCTAAGGTTCCTCCGACTCTCCCCCACCACTGTTGTCGCATAACAAAGTTATTTGAATTTTGCATCTCCAGCCGAGGAAGTCGGGGGAATCCTTCTTTGTGGGCGTGACGTCAAGAGTTGTGCAGATCTCGATCTGTTGTGTTTATATTGACTTGTTTCCTCTTAAATATCCAAGTTTTAACAGTGTTTTGAAGTTATAGTCGGTGTTTTATGAGCCTTGACGAAAGATTGAGCCTGGAAGAGACCAAGAAAGGAGAAAACGAGCACAGGCGGCGGGAGCGGCTAGCCACTAGCTCGCTCGGCTAGCGGGAGCCGCTAGCTCGGGCGGCTAGTAGACGATCAAGTAATACCTGTGTCTTCTTCATCAATCACTGGATTTGAAATGCCCGATGATGATGAAATATGGTTAAATTCAGCCTCTTCGTCATCAAAACTTTGATCCTCCATAATGTAAACACAACTTGGGCGTGTGCACAACTCGTGACGTCACTCTATTATTGTCAGAAGCTCCGCCCAGCAGCGTAAATATCGCTGTTTATCGGCTATTTTCTCGCAGATTGCCGTGTTTTAACATTTTACCCTCGGGCCAGTTAGCATAAAAAACGTCCCAAGAAGCGACAGCCAGAGTGTTTTGGAGGTCGAAGTTTCATTTCACGAGGCCTTTAAGCGTGCGCTTGGCCCCGTGATAGACCCCTCTCCTCCTCCGACACGCTTAGCGGAACTCATTTCGTCTCTTAGGTCGTTGGAAGAAACGTATTTCTTAAACTTGACAGAATAAACAATTAGTCTTTTTTTTTTTTTCCAAAAAAAAAATCTAAATGTGAATCCAGATTATACGAGACACAGTGACGGAATCTGAAGGGAAACAAAAAAGGAGCCTGAGATACAAAATGTTGCATGTTTGTATGTGTGGGAGCAGCGAAATAGTGTTTTCCCCAAATGGATTATATAAGCAGGTCTGTAGTAAGCAGTCACAAGGTTGCGGGCTGAGCGGCTGAGCTATGCAGCCCCTCTCGGGGGGGGGGAGGGGGGGTGGGGGGATCAAACAGAGGCTGGTGTGACGTCGTCATGTGATTCCTCTCCCTCCGCTGCAGGATTTCGCGGCGCCTTCGGCCCGGGCAGACGCCGTTTTGATTCCGTTTTTTTCGTGTCCCATGTTTTCTTCAGAGGAGCCTCCCGCCCCGGCGTGTCCCGCCACGGTGCAGAGCGTGGACGACTTCGTCCCGGACGAGAGGCTGGACAGGAGCTTCCTGGAGGACAGCCTCCCCTCCAGGAACAAGGTGCCCCAGCCGGCCCGGGCCCCGGCCCCGGCCCCGGCCCTGGACAGCGACAGGTGAGCTCGGCTGCCTGGGATTTACATTCAATATCCTTGATGTGTTTTTACCATACGCTCACTAATGCAGCTGGTTGATTACATACATCCTTGTATTCTCAGACAGATCTGAGTGAAAGGCTTTACTCTTGTTATTTAAGTGAATTACTGAGCATTCTCAGCATTGAACGTTTGCTTTTAACACCACTGAGGCAAGTTATTGTTGTTACCATCTAAGTATACATGATATACATAAAGCACAGCACTGAACTGATGCAAGAAATTGTGTTGCCGCACAGTCATGCTCTGCAAAGAGACGGAATTTTCCAAATAGAAAAAGAAAAAGTCAACATTTTGATTGCTTGACAAATGGAGTTCTTTATTACATTTATTAAGTCACAGGGTAGACGTGCAGAAATTAAGGGGGGAATTAAATTAAAAACTGAAACGGTGATTATGGGAACTCCTAGAAGAATATTGGAAATTATAAGCAGGAACAAAAAGAACTTTTGTTTTTAATTTAAGAAGAATAAACACGTTAACACCCTCTATTTGTTTGTATTTACTCACGCAGCACTAAACAACATGACCACTTGCGTACAAGCTGCCGCTTGGCATTGCCAAAGGAATAAAACGACCGTTTGTCCCATTTAAACCCTCAAAAAAAAAAAAAAGCGTCGTCGCGGCGGTTTAATCACTGAGCCTCGGTTTCTCCTTCCCTCCTTCCCGTCTCCGTCGCAGCGACGGGGAAGGCCGAGGAAACCCCATGGTGTCCCGTTTCCAGGACGAGCTCGACCCCGACGACACCGAGCCCGGCCTGCCCCCGCCCAAGACCCTGGCCCCCGGTAAAGACGTCACCCTGACCAGCGACGAGGAGGACGGGGGGGTGACGGCGCCTCCTGTGGTCACGCTGGACCAGGACCTGGACAGTGAGCCCGACCTGAAGGCGTACGTCTACCTTAGTTTCTTTCTTTGTCTTCCTTTATTTTAACTCGACTTATTTTACACAAGTAGCTATTATTAATTACATATGCATATTTGAACTATGTAGAATTCACTGCGTTATTCTTTGCCGTCCAGACCTCGGGGGCGTTGGACGGCACAAGCCAGGGTTTTAGAATTTGAGACCCGTGTTTAAAAATATATATATTTTTTTTTAATTCCGCACTTCTAAATTGCCGCGTCGTGTGGATGATAGTCGGAAACAGCTCGTTTAGGTGAACCGGCGTACTCGTGTGGACGGCCCCTAATTCAGTGTTTTTCTTTGCCCTCATTGTGAAAACTGAGGTTTCATTTTGAAAACTGAGGTTTCATTGTGAAAACTGAGGTTTCATTTTGAAAACTGAGGTTTCATTTTGAAAACTGAGGTTTCATTTTGAAAACTGAGGTTTCATTGTGAAAACTGAGGTTTCATTGTGAAAACTGAGGTTTAATTTTGAAAACTTGAGATTTCATTGTGAAAACTGAGGTTTCATATTGAAAACTTGAGGTTTCGTTGTGAAAACTTGAGGTTTCGTTGTGAAAACTTGAGGTTTCGTTGTGAAAACTTGAGGTTTCGTTGTGAAAACTGAGGTTTCGTTGTGAAAACTGAGGTTTCATTTTGAAAACTGAGGTTTCATTTTGAAAACTTGAGATTTCATTGTGAAAACTGAGGTTTCATATTGAAAACTGAGGTTTCATATTGAAAACTTGAGGTTTCATATTGAAAACTTGAGGTTTCGTTGTGAAAACTTGAGGTTTCGTTGTGAAAACCGAGGTTTCAATGTGAAAACTGAGGTTTAATTTTGAAAACTGAGGTTTAATTTTGAAAACTGAGGTTTCATTGTGAAAACTTGAGGTTTCATTGTGAAAACTTGAGGTTTCATTGTGAAAACTTGAGGTTTCATTTTGAAAACTGAGGTTTCATTTTGAAAACTGAGGTTTCATTTTGAAAACTGAGGTTTCATTTTGAAAACTGAGGTTTCATTTTGAAAACTGAGGTTTCATTGTGAAAACTGAGGTTTCATTTTGAAAACTTGAGATTTCATTGTGAAAACTGAGGTTTCGTATTGAAAACTTGAGGTTTCATATTGAAAACTTGAGGTTTCGTTGTGAAAACTTGAGGTTTCGTTGTGAAAACTTGAGGTTTCGTTGTGAAAATTGAGGTTTCGTTGTGAAAATTGAGGTTTCATTGTGAAAACTGAGGTTTCATTTTGAAAACTGAGGTTTCATTTTGAAAACTTGAGATTTCATTGTGAAAACTTGAGGTTTCATATTGAAAACTTGAGGTTTCATATTGAAAACTTGAGGTTTCATATTGAAAACTTGAGGTTTCGTTTTGAAAACTTGAGGTTTCGTTTTGAAAACTTGAGGTTTCGTTTTGAAAACTTGAGGTTTCATTGTGAAAACTTGAGGTTTCATTGTGAAAACTTGAGGTTTCATTTTGAAGCCTGAAGCTTCAGGCTTGTATAGAAACGGGCTCAACAAGACGTGAACCTGCAAGATTAGACTGAGGGCTAAGAAAACACGGCGGTACACACAACAGCTGGCTGATGTAAAAGCGCCAACTGAGCTTTTTACGATCCCAGTATACACACACATAATTACAGATACACACACACCCAAACTAGTGTGTGTGTGTGTGTGTGTACACACACAGCTGCTGAAGGGTTTATCAGCTTCTCTTGTATATTAACCCCAGAAATCCCTGTCCAGGATATTTTATCAGAATTTAAAATATATTTTATTAGATATTTTACCCCAAATTCACAGGGTAAAAATCATTTTCATCAAAGGACAGTTTCAGAACGTCATTATTGACACACACAACGTCTGCTGGTCGCCACGACAGTGTGGCTTCCTCTGCTTCCTCACAGTTTCAGATAACAAATGTCGATCTTGGCTTCAGCGAGACCAGCGATGTGCAGATACGAGATTTGAAGTCGACGATGCTTAGATCCTTCCAGCCGACGGCAGAATCCTATTTCTGATTCTCATAAATGAAGGAAATGCACGTCGTCTGGTAACGACCGTTTCCTGGTTTCAGGCCCGTGATCCACATCACCAAACCAAAAGGCCCGGCGGAGCCCCGGGGCCCGAGCGCCGCCCCCATCTCCCTCACCTTGACCCCGACCGGCGAGCAGCCGGCCCGCCTGCCGGGCAGGAAGAAGGGGGGCACGCCCAGAGCCGAGGACTCGGACACGGACCCAGAGGCCCCCGTGGCTCAGCAGATGCTCTCCTTCGTCATGGACGACCCGGACTTCGAGTCGGAGGCTTCAGACACTCCAAAAATAGTGAAGGTGAAGCAGGAGGGAGTGACCACAACCCACTGGCACCTCATTTTATTCATTTCACCGCCGAAAGTCCGTTTTTTTCTATGTGGGATCCGGTTCAGGCGACGGCCAACTGTAGATAAGGACGCTTATCTTCTATATATGGGTAAAGTTATCTGCAGTTTCAATCAGGTTATCTGCCAGTTTGGATTATTAACCGGTAAAGAGCCAACAGAAGTTACGAAATGAATCATCTTTTCTCATTTTTCAAATAAGAAGTCAAGATTAGTAGGCCGATTAATATACATTTTCTTTAAATCGATCGATGTCGAGTCGACCACAAAAAAAAACACTTTTTTATTATTTGTCGGAGTGAGAGCACGCAATAGTAATGAGGAGCACTTTAAAAAAAAAAATTAAGTTCCAGAAAGGAGATTTTTAAACAAGAAGGCCTTTTTGTTTTCTTGAGCGGGGAAGAGTGAGAAAAAGTTACGTCTGCTTTTAAAAATGTATACAATCAGGTAAAGACCAACGAATTTCAAGATGTGACCAGACACTTTTTTGTTTTAATTGGATCGGGGCTTTGGCCAACACAACTTTAGAAAGTGACATTTTTTTCTTAATTTTAAGTCAACAAAATAGTCTCTTTTTTTTTTTTTTATTGTTTTTTTTACGACACGGACAGAGAAAATAGTTAAACTAATGTGTAGTCATTAATATTTCTCATTGCTTGTTTGTATTTTTCTGCTTTTATATGTGTATTTAAGTTAAAAAATTTTTTTTTAAAGATTTACTTCCTGTGTGTTTTGTGGCGACTATGTGTACTATATGTACTATATGTACGTGCTCTATTACTACTTGAAGACGTAGACTGCAGTGTTGAATCTGCGTACATCTCCAGGACGCCTTCCCGCTCAGAGACGAGCTGCTGTCCGACCTCTCCGACGACGACGTGCAGATCGCCAAGGCGCCCGAGCCGCTGAAGCCCACCGTCATCTCCTTCAAGCCCAAGAACGACGCGGACCTGTTCGGCCTGGGATTCCAGGACGAGGCTCCGGCCGCCAAGGACAGCAGCGAGGACCAGGAAGGCAAGTCCCCCGGATAAACTCTCATGACGCTCCGGAGGAAGATATTGCTCTTATTGTCCAACTACTGAGCATGTGCACAACTACCGATTTGAATATTTGAAACAAATATGGTACGAAAGATAGTTTCTTCGTCGCCTCAAAGCTATGCTGTCAGGGGGAGTTTGTGAAAAACATCCACAATGCAACAGCAACAGGATATTTCAATGCATTTTGCAGCAGGAGGTTTGATTAAAAATTGATCGCATGTTGAGATTCTACTCTTTCTGTAGTAATTTAGTTTTTGTGAAAATCAAGACATTTTCATCACTTTAAAAAAAGAAAAAATTTTAATTTAAGGATTATTATGGCACAATTTAACTTTTTACTACTTTTGAGATTGAATCAACATCAATTTATTCCAGTAATGTTTCCAAAAAAATCAGTTAAAACGTGCAAAACTGAAAAGAAAGTCTGAAAAAGATCTCATTTGTGAAATATCTCACATGGAAGCGTCGACCTCATGAAGGTTTAGGATCATTTTAGAGCCGAACAGTTTTCAGAAATATGTTTTCAGGTTCGAATTTCTTCCTTTCGTTGAGGCTTGAAACTAAAGTTGAAGGAAACGAGGCTGTGAGGACTTCTGAAACATAAAAATGCAAAAAAAAAAAGCACTTTGTGGAGAGAAAAACAAATTGAATTCATTCACATTTTAACAAATTGTGTTTTTTCACTGAAAGTTACTGCCACTGAGTCGAGTCGTTAAAATGCCGCCTGAATCTCCCCTTGTCTCTCTTCAGAGAAAGAAGGCAAGCACTCCTCCAAGGACAAGAAGAAGAAAAAGAAGAAGAGCAAAGAGGTAAGCGTGTCGTTTCTGTGCCGCCGTCCCCGGTGGCGGCGAGCCGCGTCTCTCTAACCGCCGTCCGCTCGCCCGCAGGAGGACGACAAGAACAAGAAGAAACACAAACACAAGAAGAAGGAGAAGGACGAGGCGGCGCCGGTGGCGGCGGCCGCGGCCGCGGACGACAAGGAGAAGAAGAAGAAGAAGTCGTCCCGGAGCAAGAAGACGGAGGTGGACGAGCTGGAGGACTTCCTGGGCGGCGGCGGCGCGGCGGCGGTCAAGCGAGACGACGGCGACTACGAGGAGCTCTAAGAGCTCAACGCTTCTCCCCGGGTTCCTTGACTGTGTTCCTGCATAAAGCGGCATCTCCAAGCCATGACCTCCCCCACCCCCCCGGTGACCCCCCGCCCCTCCCCCTCCCCCTCCTCCACGAACCCCCGGTATGTCCCCGCCCATCTGCACTACTGCTGTCACTTCCATTCCAACCCGGCGGGGAGCGCGCGACGACTTTGGCCCCGCCCACTTCGTACTGTAACCGAGCCGCGCCTCCCGATTGGTCGGCGCCACGGCGACGGCTCCATCTCTAAAGTGTAAATACGGTTCCCCTTGTAGTGCGACTGGTCGGCGTAATAATGCAGAGCATGCTCACGGTGACGCCCCGCCCCCTTCCTCCCTCCTTCCTTTTCTATTCGTTGATGGCAGATTTTTTTTTTTTTTTTTTTTTTTTAATTTGTCTCGTGACTTATATGACCAAACACCGAAAAGACTTTTGTAGACGGAGCCGATTTCAAAGGAACGACTCCCGAGGTTTCGCGTCCACGCTAAGTCGGCTAAATCTCAATATTCGCACGTCGCTGTTTACTGTAACCAAACTTTGGGAAATAACCCGGGAATAACTCACTATCATGAAATTATTGACATTAATTGTGCAAATTGTTTACGTTTTCTTTTACGTGTTGGTAATAAAATTTAAAAAAAAACCTCACTACACTCCTCTTCACTGTTATTAGCGACGCTAGCATTCGCTATAATTAGCATTTCAAAATGTGAGCTTCCATTTTTTTTAAGCTTTCTTCTCCCAAAGTTAGTCTTTTTTTTTTTTTTTATTTCACTAAACTGTTGCTTGCTTTTTTAATCATGAATTAACTTTGTCCTCCTCAGGGGAACGCGGACGTTCTCCCACTTGAAGCAACACTAGCAGTAGCGCGCATTAGCATTAGCATGTTAAAAAGGAGGTTTGCTCTTTTCAAAACTGCTTTTTATGACTCCACCATCTGATTGACGTACTTTTAAGACTTGATGGAAGAGATTTGTTTTTACTCTCGAGGGCAAAAATCGTCACTCCGAAATGAAGATTAAAATAAACATTCGCCACTTCGACGTTCGACTTTTATGGAATTTGTCCTCAAGTGCTCGCGATCGCCGGCTTAGCGTGGACGTCACGTAGTTGCTTTCGCCTTTAGGCCCCGCCCCCCAGCCGCCAGGCTGCGTTCACACTCCTCCATGCGTTTCCTGCTGTTTCGCCTTAACGTAGGTCAAAGGTCAACGCGTGGGGAAGAACCATGTGACGTGTTCTTACTGGGAACCTCTCAGGCAGCTCGGTGGGGTCTCACTGTGGTCTCGGACCCCCGTCGGGGGTGGGGGCGAGGGGGGGTGGGTTCTGTGTTGCTCTTTAAACCTGATGTACGATTGCAGTGAATCGGCACGTTTGTCTAATATTACTTGTTCCATTCTGGCGGGGGAGGGGAGAGGAAATGAGTTATGTTGATATTTCTCTGTAAAGTTTCCTCCATGACTTATTTATTGCTTCCTTTGTTTGCAAAGTGTCCGCGTTGTGTCTTTTTGCGTGTTTCGTTTTTGGATTTTGTTTCTCCATCCCAATGGGTCATCTCATTTCTCCCGCAGCCCAGCGCCTCGGCCTCTTTCTCGAAAGCTTACAGATACAATATGGATCTGTTGTCAGTGTTTGAATGTGCGAATGCTATCGGGACGTTGGCGCGAGAACTTCAGCGGATTTTTTTATTTTTGTTTGTTTTTTTTTTTTTGTGACCTCACCAGGTATTTGGGCTTGTAATACCACTTTGTGCCACAGGATGGTGCAGTGAGTCGCTCCCTTCTACATGAGCCTGAGGTAAATGGGGGGAAAATAGCCAACATTTAAACATGAAAACATCATCTGACAGAAATATACCCACGTGATAAAGCTAGCCAGCTAGCGTGATCTATCTTTTAATACCATTTTGTTTTTTGCCACAAGATGGCGATGTGAGTAAAACGGCTTTAAGTTTAAACCTTAAACATCATAGCTTGAGAGTTAACTGTCCAGCAAAGCCCAGGAATCTTGTAATACCGTTTTGTACCTCAAGAGGGTGCGGTGAGTCGGCGTGAATTAGCAGGTAATTTTGTAGACTGTTCACTGCTCGAAAGCAGTCTTGCAATACCGTGTTTGAACACAAGATGGTCCAGTGAGTCAGTTTGACTCTTCCTGAAAAGAAGAAGCAGCAGATTTTAACTCCGGCAAATAACAAGCAACTGCAACAAAAAGAGACTGAGGTTAAAAAAAAAAAGTGACTCATTGCTGCCACCCGGTGCACAAAAGTGGTATTACTGAAATCTTATGTACTGTACCTTTTTGAAAACATGAAAAATCTTCACGGCTTCGGTTTTTAAAGACGTTTTGGTTTCATACATCTCAGACACACACACACACACACGGTTTACAAAGAAAACACTGTTTGATATTCCAAAGTTGAAACTATGCAGCATTGATCCTGAATACTGTTTCCTGTTTACGGTTTCTTTCTTTCTTTTTCTTTCCGTCTCGTGTCGTCGTGACGACGCGGCGACGTGTCAGAGCCACGTTAGAAAAATGTGTATTTTTCCATCCGCTGTTTAAAGTTGACGTGATGCAATAATGGCAAATATTTTTCCATATTTTTATTTTTTTTTTTGTATTCCGGCGTCATTAACAAAAATGATCTTTTTGTCTTTGTTAAAGACAAAAAGTTGTTTGTTAAAGTTCTCCTTGACGTTAACTTTATTCCTCTCATCTTGTCCTCAATATTTCAACATTAGTTCCAATTGGTTTATATTTTTTTTTGTATTTCTGGTGATTTTTTTTCTTCTTTTTGATCAGAAAAGAAAAAAAAATTGATCAATTTAAAAAAAAAAAAAAGTAAAAAAAAAAACGTTTCTCCTGATTTGTCATCTTTGTTGTTGTTTTACTCGATTTTTTTTTAAACCTGATTAATCTTTTTTTTTTTTTACACTTTATTCTCAATATTTACACTTTTTTTTTTCTAACATCAACTTATTTTTTAACCTGAATTCACAATATCAGGTCCTCTCTCATAATTCTTTGATTTCAGTCATATCACAAGTTTTTTTGTTTGTTTTTGTTTTATAATTTTGACTGCTTCCTCCAAATTTCAACTCTAATGTGAGTTATTTTTGACGGTATTGTATATAATTCTTCGTCTTTATCCTGTTTTCTCCACATTTCGACTGTCTTCTTACTTTTTTGACTTTGTTCTAAATGTAGTTTTTTTGTTTTGTTTTGTTTTTGTGGCCTTGAACACGTCGTCGTGCATTGAGGATGAATGCTGACAGCACAGTTTCAAAGCAAAAGCACGAGACTTTAAATGTACAGCAGGAATACAGAATGTATAAAGAAACTTTAAAAAAAAGAAAAGAAATGAATCTATATAACTGAAGAGCTCCGTTCCAACGTCGCGTGAAGTCTCCTGGAACGAAGGTTTATTTTTCACCCCATGACATGCTCCATCTTTACACTGTGTGTGAGTTTGCCGACGTTTTGGTCTGTCCAATAAACGCAAACTTATTTCTTCATAAAAACACTTTCGAGAGGCTTTTCTTGTTTTTCTTGTCGTCGTCGTGCGTCAGCGACGTGGTTCCGCTCTGCTCGCCGACACGTCGTTCAAATCCTGGGGGAAAGTTAAATAACAAACTATACAAATACTTTAATGGAAACCAGACTAGAAATGCAATTTAATTTTTTTATTTACCTTGCTAGGGGATTTTGCTGCGACTGTGAAACAAGAAAAAATGGAAGACGATTTACACGACGATTCACTATGATGGATCTAAAATCTCATTTCACTGGTGTTTTTGGCTCATTTTAGGAAAATTAATTAGGTTTCATAATTAAAAAAAAAAAAAAAAGTTTGGGTATTTTTTTTACTACTTTCAAATATCAAAACGGGTCAAATTTAACTCAAAGATACAAATGTATGTTTCCTGGAGAAACTATCAAGACGCCATGTTCCATTGAGCCGATTTTAAAAAGGTTCGTAAAAAAGTAGAACAATTAAAAAAAAAAAAAAAAAATGTCAACCTACTCCGGGAGTAGATGCAGTTCATCAAGATGACCATGAGGGGCAGCAGAGGCAGCAGACTCCAGCGGGCCATGCTCCACAGGTAAGATCCGCGCGCTGCGGGAGGCGACATATGTAGCAACATCTGTAATTTGCAGGTTTCCCCTACTGATCTCAGCGTTTCCATGACGACAATTTACTGTTTCCGTACAAGCATTTTCGAAAAGTTCCACCTTGGGAGCCATTTTTAGCGGCTGCAGGGCCGCCAGACCACCGAGAGTTTCGCGTTCTCACTTGAAAATCATTGTCGCTTAAACGAGTCCTTTAGCTGCTTTATGTGCCGAATGTTGAGACTTAGATTGGAAACAGACGGCAAGTCGTTCCCTAAAACACGGTTTTTGATTAAAAAAACAAGCTACAAATAAATGAAAAGACGAGACAAACGAGTGCTAAAAAAAAATTCTAGTATAAAAAGGCTTTCCGAGACACAGGGGCCGATTGGGCCGGCACTTCTCCCTGGTTTCCATGGCGATAAGTGGGTGAGACGCCGGTCCATCGCAGGTTACCGGCGTATGAAATGTAGACTGGAACCTTGCTCAAGGGCACAAAAAAAAAGAAAGACCAGGAATTGAACTAACAACCCCCAAGTTATAAGTCAGACACACTAACCGTAATGTAATGAGTCACTATGTGAAAAGAATAATTTCACTGCTCTATAAATAAAGTTGAGTTGAATAGTGTAATAAGATATATGTAAGTTAAATATAATTCGTAATTACATTAAAGTGGCCTTTGATGCAATGATGTTTCTTGGAAATCAAAGGGGGTTTTTTGTAAGTTTTGTGCAATTTATTGATTCAAACTAGTCTGATATTCGTCATATTCACACCTTAAGGATAAAAATCTCTGCAACACTCAGTTGTGCTTATAAAAAAACAAAACACGGTTGTATTATATTATAGGGAAATAGTTGCATTAATGGCTTTATTAGTGTGAATGCATGGCATTCACACTCTTGAGATTCAAATCTTTATTCTGTTTATTCTGCACGTTTTTCAAATCGCTTCTACGCTGGCAATCTTCACCCATTCGTAATCATTCAAATATCAAATCGTGCAACTGTTTTGGCACTTTCCGGCTAAGTTCTAGCTTTGTGAAATCTCGTCAACTTTTTGAAATATTTCAACTTTTGTGCAACTTTTTTCCAATGTTAACGGATGGAGACATTTTTACACTCGCAAATCTTAACCGATTTTAACCATTCAACTTTTAAACTGTTCCACTTTTCCAACTTTATCAACTGTTTCAACTTTTTGAAACTTGTGCAACTTGTTGAAACTTTTTCAACTTTTTGAAACTTTTTCAACTGTTTGACACTTTTTCAACTTGTTCAACTTTTTGACACTTTTTCAACTTGTTCAACTTTTTGACACTTTTTCAACTGTTTCAACTTTTTCAACTGTTTCAACTTTTTGAAACTTGTTCAACTTTTTGAAACTTTTTCAACTGTTTGACACTTTTTCAACGTATCAAAAAGTTGCAGTTTTCAAAAAGTTGCACAAGTTTAAACTCTCACTCCAGACCAGAGACGGGCCGGCAGGACAAAACATTACAGTTTACCTGCCGCAGTTAGCATTACAGTTTGCCAGCAGCATTCACACTATCATGCATTTGCCATGGGAAATTGAAGCTTCCACTCACAGCTGTAGATGTATCGTTGGGCCAGCTTGACGATGGTGCCGTTCCCTCCCGCCCGGCCGCACCAGTACAGCCCCTCCCTGGGGTTTGGCTCCAGAATCTCCACGGTGAAGGCGTCCGGGTGGCGGCTCACGCTCAGCCGGCCCCCGTCCAGCAGGGCGGCGCCGGGGCTGAAGGAGACCCCGCGGCAGCAGTCCCAGGAGGTCCGGCGGCACCAGACCACCCGGAGGCCCCGGTGCTGCCGCCCCCCCTCCCCCTTCAGAGGACACGTCAGCGTCCGCCAGGCCTCGGCGCCACCAAGCCCTGGGAACAAAAACATTTTTGTCCCACCCGGCGGCACAGGTTTTTTACTCTACGTCCGACAAATTATAGGTTTAAAATTTTTGTGTTCACACGCTAATTTGCGAAAGGATTCTTAACTCTTGGCTAAAATGGAATTTAAAAATAGGTGCGAATAAATCTGTGGTGGGAAAAAAATAGCTAAAACCACAAGAAATGGGGGCGGGTGGTAAAACTTCTTTTAAAAAAAAGAAAAAAAAACATGAATTGATTGCTATTTTTTTTAAAAATTATTAAATGAGGGGAGAGAAATGTGTAAAAATGGTTGAAATAGAAATGAGCTGAAAACGAGGAGCGGAGCTGCTAAAATCCGGCGCAAAAACAAGTCAAATGTAAAGAAATACTGACCGTCCTGAACTAAATGTTCAAGAATACAACATCTGAAACTTTATAAGGCGTGTTTGCCGTATTTTAAAAGTTCAACGTGTTTTGCTCAGTTTTGTGGGCAAATTCACAAAAATGTCTGTTTTGGACATAAAAGGTCTTTTTCACTTCTTCATTTAATTATTAAAACGTCCCCCAACAATGTGTTGAAATCATTAACGTGTATTTATCTGTCTCCACGGACTTTATGGAACTTTTCACCACAGACAAAAGGAGGATTTGCACTCGGAGGAGAGAAACATGAAGAACGTTGTTCGGGAAATCAACGTTTCTGTTCCGGTCGTGAATTTTAGAAAAAAGTTGCAAAATGTTCATCCCGGCCATTTCTTCATTTCTTTACTCGGGTCAAAATGAGGAAACTTTCTTTTTTTCCCTGAGTCCAGGTCAACCTTTGGTGGACGTCAGAAATCTATGACCGATTTTGTTATTTAGTTAGTTAGTTAGTTAGTTATGTATTTAGTTAATGATTTGTGTATTTGTTTGTTTATGTATTTATTTAATTATGCGGGTAGCTATTCATTTATTTATGTAGTTGGTTAGTTGGTTATGGATTTAATTAATTATTCATGTATGTGTTTGTTTATTAATGCATTTATTTAATTATGCAGTTATTCATTTGTTTATGTATTTAGTTAGTTGGTTGGTTAGTTAGTTATTTATTCATTTATTTGTTTATTTATGTATTTATTTATGCAGTTAGTTATTTGTTTATTTATGTATTATTTACTTCATTATTTATTTATTCGTGCAGTTAGTTATTCATTTATTTATGTATTTAGTTAGTTAGTCGTCTATTTATGTATTATTTAGTTATTTATTTATTTATTTGTTCATGCAGTTAGTTATTCATTTATGTATGTATTTAGTTAGTCATTTATTTATGTATTTATGTATTCCTTTAGTTAGTTTGTTCCTCAGTTAATCATTTTATTTATTTATTTCTTGCTTTATCTCAGAACTTGTATAGAAAAAGAAACAAAGAGACTGAAATAACGACAAACATCCACATAAGTAATCTGGCGTTCGCACGACTCCAATTTTACAACATGTGTGTTACACGTCTGAAAAAGTGGAGCGTGAAGAAGGATAACTTATTTAATCCTGCTCCTTTTACATCTTTATCATTGCGTCACGCCATAAACAATGTTTTCCCCCTTAATTTTCATCAGTGTTGTTATATCCTACGTCCAAATAACAAAAAAATGACAATTTATAGAGACAAATTAAATCAAAATCAAACTAAACGTGTCGCGTCCCCTGGAAAAATGTTCCTCCTCTGAGTTTGATTCAAGCTGCTTCAAACACACAACCGAATAATGAAGAATCGTTGCACTTGTTTGTTTGTTTTTTTCCAATAACTTATATCACAATATTTCACAATAAGAGTCGTACTGCTTTTGTTGAAGCTTTCAAACACGTTTTGTTCAGTTCTCAACACGCTCACACTTACCCGCAGCCAAAAGAAGCACTGAGACGATAAACAGCATAGTCCAAAAGTGTTTGAAGGCTCCTGGAGCCTGACACATTTGAAGAGGAAAACAGAGTGAATTGTGGGTAGTTGGCTTCCGGCAGCGACTGCCCACAGAGAAGATCTGATATCAGGCTGATCGAATCTAAAGCGTCAGAAACCTGCAGCGCCTGCAAACATGTTTCACGCTTTAATCGAAGCAGTCCACGAAAGGACGTGGATTTGTTTTAGTTTTTAATAGTTTAATCCATGTCTTCTCCTCTGTTAGAGACTTAAAAGCAGCTAATTGTCCCTATTAATATATAAAAAATATAGGATATTTGTTGATTTATGACTACATTGGATTATGCGATATTAATTAATTGGACAATATAGGCGGACCTGCGCTGCTCTGCCATCACTGTTTCACTTCGTCATTCCTCACTTAAAGAAGAAGTTAAAGAAGATCTTCTTTAGCTTTATATTTTCCATCGGTTTGTTTTGAGGCTGTTTCCCACGTGCGAATGCATTTTGTGTTAACTTAAAGACGGATCTCAGTACCTGCCTCGGCGCTGCTTGTCCGTGGATCTCAGGTGAGATCTCAGGACCGACGCGTCCCACCGGTGTGTGACGTCACCGTATCGTAGCAACGGGTCTGTCTACTCTACACAAACGTCCACGATGTCGACGCAGAGGGAGAAAGACGCCGCCGATTATCTGCAGAAGCACAAAATATTGGAGTTGATGGAAACCCTGACCAGCAGCCTCTTCTTCCACAGGCCTGGTTAGATCCACCTTCACCCTCCGGTCGCTCTCTGTGCTGGTTTGGACTGTTTTATTGTCAATATAGTTCCACTATCAGTCCTAATTTCTTTAGTTTTGTTTTGCAAATTGGCTGACTGGATGATTATTTGTGTAGTCGCCTACGTTGTGTTTTATTATAACGTGTTATAAGTTAACTGTTTAGGGTTTTTTTCTTTGAGTCATTTTGTGTCATTTTCATAACTCATATTGTCCTTTACTTTTAATGTATATGAATAATACGACAACTTATGTGACTTGTGTTTGATAGATTATCTCTATTATGAACATACTGGCACTGCTGTTCATCCCACAAATGCACAGTTTTAAAGATAAAATAAAAAAGAGATTTCCTTTTCAAAGTTTTACACTTATTCACAGGAAAAAAATAGAAAGAAATAATCTACCAAATTTAAATGTTTTTATTATTATTATTTATTTATCTTTCTCTCTCTCTCTGAGCACCATGTGTTTCGTTTCCTGCAGACGATCCCAGAGAGTTTCTCATTGAGCAGCTGGAGCTGTTGAAAAAGGCTCGGCAGGACGGTTGTGAAGCACCAAATCTGTTCGACCACTCCAACCTGGACGCCATATTCGGGATTCTTGACGTCGCCGATCAGAAATACATCACGTTCGCCCAGTATCAGCAGGGTGAGCACCGAATTACACTGCCTGTATTTTTAATGTAAATTAATAAAAGTCCAAACTCACAGGCGACCACGAGCATGTGAGCATCTAATGTTGTTAAAGGATGTATTTTCACAGTCATCTATTCTTGTTCTTTTTGGTAGAACCATGGATCATATGATAGTCTAAACATAGTTGTTGGTACTTTTATTTTACTTAAATAAGATGACAAATGGGACTTGTATTTTGTGTTTTACACCTTCAGCTCTGGCCACCCTGGGAATAAAAGACATCAACGAATGTCCTGAAGGTGTAAATGAAGACAGAATATCTCGTGAGACGTTCAAACAAGAAGCGTAAGACTTGTTTAAAAACAGTCCAATCGTAAAAGCAATATTTAAATATCTTCATGAATGATTTGTGTTTGTTGCAGGATGCGAGGCCTGAAGAAGATCTCAGCAACATACGCAACCCTCTGAACTTTGATATTTACTGTTAAACATGATTTTGGCATACGTTGTGTTTATTTTTACTCACCAAATCCCAGGTATTTCACATTGGGGGTTTTTTTCCCCCCAAGTGATTCTTCTGAATATTCTGAGTTATTCAATGCATCTATACCCTCTATTGTTCATTTTCTATCCCTGTTTTTCATTGCATTAAAAACTAAAATAGAAAAGGAAAAAAAAGTTGTTTGTGTTTCTATCTTCTTCAAGTAATGGATTTAAGTATGGAATAAATCTTTCATGTCTGCATAAGGAACTTCTCTGGGATCGATTTTTCTTTTTGTGATTGTTCTCTACGTTTTTGGATATTTGCTTTGCTTTGTAGGAGATTGCATGGACTTTAGGTGTCCTTGTGGTTGATTGGTTCTTTTTTGAAATTCTTTTTTGTTGCTTTTTCATATATTTATGATCATTTCGCATTACTTTCGAGTTGGACTTGTATGCCTTTGTGGTAATCTGTCATCCCATTTGAGTTGTTTTGTGTCTTTTTTTTTCTGATTTTGCAAATCTATGTATTTGTTTTCTTGCAGCTTTGACCCACTTTTATTCCATTTGTGCTTAATTTGAGTTCCTTTGTGGTGATTTGGCCGGATTAATTCAGTTTATCATTGTAGTTAATTGAGTCTCTTTATACTCATTTTGCATTACGAGACATTTAATTTGTGTGTCTTTGTAATGATTTTGCACAACCATACGGTTGATTTCTGACTTTTTTTTGTTTAATTTGCATTCTTTTACTATTCGGAAATCAATATTTACAACTTGTCATCGTCGAGCTTTTATATTGAAATCCAGCAATGGTTCCGTCAGCACGGACCGCTCTGATTGGCCAGAAGCCTCCATTCACGGAGTGCTCTGATTCGTCCGTTCTTCGGCCAGTCAGAGACGCTCTTGTAGGCCGGCTGGTTTGTCTACATGTGAGTTAGCCACTAGCTGCACGGAGCTAACAGAGAAACATGGTGAGTAAATCGATTACGTGCAACGTTACAATAAGCGTTCATTGTCCGTGTGGCTTGGCTAACAACGTACAAAAGTAATTTATTTACCACCCAAGTTAATATTAGATGTTTGTACGGTTATAGCTCTTGTTTCTACCTCCTCGTGTTAGCCTTCAATGGGCTAATTGCTAATTCTTCCGAGTCTGCTTGCAATGTTTGGTTCTAGCGATTACTTACACAATTTTCCATCAGTATATATTTAATCCCCAATGACCTCTGAATGTGTACTTTAATTAGTACGTGTTGTACATCTCAGCAAAAGTGACTTTGGATCCACACTTCGTCTGTTAACAAACCAAAACAAACGTGGGAATCTGCTAAAAACAGCTAAATGCCACAAAATAAACCATCAACTCCTTTAACAGTTAAATTCCACACATTAGGGCTTTCACATTGTTCCCAATGTTGTGTTTATAGAGTAATTGTTTGTAACGTGATCGTTAGACCTTGTACACCGTGAATCCAATCACACAGCTCACTTTCTGTCGGTTTTAGTCCATTTCGCCAACTTTATAGCCATTTTATCGTCACTTTGGACGTCTTGTATCCGTTTCACTGGTCTGTATTTTAAACATTGGTTACTGTTTCAATTTCCTTCTGTGTTCCCAAATTATTGAATATGTCTGTCTGTGTCTAACTCGTCAACGTCAAAGTAAAGTACCTGAAGAACTTATACCCACAAATATTAAACTGTGTATTCTTTCCTATTCATTTTACATCTAAGTTTAATGTTTTTATTTTTATTCATCACCTTTAGTCTTTTTGAATCATTTCATATTAGTTCTCAGTCATTTTGTATAAATTCTGAGCTACGTTTTAATAGTTTTGAGGCAGTTTGATTTAAATTTGAGTCATTTTTTAAAATTATTTCAGGTAATTTTATTATTTTGAGTCATTTTGCAATCATTTCATAGTGTTATTGCATTTGTTGACATTGCTTTTGGGCCTGTATCCCGTTGCTCGTTGGCCATTTTAAATTCTTCGTCACATTTCATTACGGATCTTTAAGAGCATTTCACTGTGTTCTTTTTTAAGTTACAGTGGAGCCTGCATGTCATTGTTTTGAGTGATTTTTGATCACTGTGATTTTTGGTGTTTTCCAGCTGCGTCGGGAGGTGAGGTTGAGGCGGGAGTACCTGTACAGGAAAGCCCAGGAGGACCGACTCCGGACGATCGAGGAAAAGAAGCAAAAGATTAAGGGAGCGCTTGATGGTGAGACGCCCCACTTAAACACAAAAAAACATCATTTTTAAATCCATGTGCAACATCTAACTCAGCCTGTTTCCTTCTCCTTTTGTAGAAAATCGCCTTCTTCCCACCGAGGTGCGTAAAGACGCCCTGCAGCTCCAGAAGCTTCTCGAATATGACGACGAGGGAGCGGAAGGCACGTCTCCACGAATCCCCGCGGTCAGCAGCTTTTACATTTGTGTTTTACCGCTGCTTATTAAGCGTTGTGTCCGTGGCTCTGCAGGCGTCAGCTCGCACATGGACGACGAGTACAAATGGGCCGGAGTGGAGGATCCTAAAGTCATGGTCACTACGTCCAGGGACCCCAGCTCCAGGCTCAAGATGTTCGCTAAGGTTAGCCCGCTTCCTCTTGGGTCTCAGGCCAGGAAAAGGATTGAAGTGATCCAGGCGAAGATCTCGCTTACAGCTCTTTGTTTGGGAAAAATGTGGAAGGAAACACGAGGTTTCAAGTGAAAAACGCATCATTTTTGCATGCGAGCTCTGAGACTTGGTCCAGCCGCTGGCAGCAGTTTACGGTTCAGTGTCTTGCTCAAGGACACTTTGATGTGTGGACAGGGGGGAGATGGGGAATCGAACCTGAGACCACCACTCTACCAACCGAAGCAACACATCCCAAAGACAAAGGTTCAAATCTAACCGCAGGCTACCGGAGCCTAACTTTCAGTGTTTCTGGCGTTTCTGTATAAACGGACGACGTTTTCAAAACATTGACGTTTAAACAAAAATGATGCGTTTTCGCTTGAAATGTTGTCCCGTAGAGGATTCCAAAACTTTCATATCTATGAGGTGAAAATTAATGACAAAGAAGGCTTTATTTCCTTATGTGGGAAACTGTTCAAACTATCTGCATATATGTGCCTCTAATTTAGAAACTTGTCTTTGGGCAGTGGAGCTTCAGGGTTGGATGCTGTGTCACTTTAAAAAAAGATTTTAACTCGTAAGAGGACAGTTGTTGTTTGTTGATTCCCACAAGAAGTCAGTGTTTCTTCTTATTTTTATTTGAATATTAATTAATGTGAGGCACGCCTGTGCTCCTCCAGGAGGTGAAGCTGATGTTCCCCGGCGCTCAGCGCATGAACCGAGGCAACCACGAGATCAACGCGCTGGTCGGCGCCTGCAAAGCCAACAACGTCACAGACCTGGTCATCGTGCACGAAACACGAGGGCAGCCCGGTACGCACGCTTTGCCATGCTGGGATTCCTCACTAATCCAGGCTGGATGTCGGATTAACTCCACTCTTCCCACGGCCGTCAAATTCACCGTTAGTCTTCACAGGGGAATCGGGACCAATGTGCAGCACATTTTCAGATGAGCTTCAAAAAACGCACAGTGTCATCAGTAAAATCAAAAAATATACAGTAAAAAATAAAAAAAACGGGATTGAAATTGCAGATTATTTGACAGTTCTGCAGCCAGAACATTAAAATAAATCCAGGAGTCTATGTTATTAAAGTGCTTTCAGAGATCTGGTGACCCACTCTTGTTATTTTCTCTCTGTGTGTGTGTGTGTGTGTGTGTGTGCAGATGGCCTGGTGGTCTGCCACTTGCCGTTCGGCCCCACGGCGTATTTCACGCTCTACAACGTGGTGATGAGGCACGACGTTCCCGACATCGGCACCATGTCCGAGGCCTTCCCGCACCTCATCTTCCACAACTTCTCCTCCCGGCTCGGCAAGAGGGTGAGCCGGCGTCCCGCACGGCGGCCATGTTGGCCTTTCGCCACGCGCGAGTCTGCTCCGAGCTAATTATTCCTGCTCACACAGGTGTCGAATATCCTCAAGTATCTGTTTCCCGTCCCGAAAGACGACAGTCGCAGAGTCATCACGTTCGCCAATGAGGAAGACTTCATCTCCTTCAGGTGTGTGAGTCTACCTGCGTGTGCGTGCGTGCGTGTGTGTGTGTGTGTGTGTGTGTGTGTGTGTGTGTGTGTGTGTGTGTGTGTGTCAGTCACTCAGTTATTTCCTGTGTTTCTTCCAGACATCACACCTACAAGAAAACAGACCATAAAAACGTGGAGCTGACAGAAGTGGGTCCTCGGTTTGAGATGAAGCGTGAGTCCAGATCTATTTCACCTTCTTACAATTTTGAGATTAAAGTTTTCTTCTGGTGAATATTTGCTAAATCTCCAAACCAGACATCTGTTAAATACTGAATCTTCTGCATTGTAAGCCACACTTTCTTTTTCTTTTTTTAATTTATTTGTTTGACCAATCATTTCAGTTTTGTATAACAAAATATTTGATGCATACCATGGTGGACCACTAGAGGTCACTGTGACACTATTGTAGCCTCTTGATCAGTTGGTAATCTTCTGTGCTCGTTTGTGGAGGGACAGTGGTCATATTTCATTACAACGCTTTGAAATGCAAAGTTTCCATTGTGTTGTGAGGGCTCTGGTCAAACAACGTGCCCAATGCCAACTTTTCAAAAACAGTGGAGGTGGAAGTTTTTCTCCTGGGACTTGGTAGCTTCCTTTTGACGGTCGCCATAACAACAATGGAACCTGGTCGCCAGCCCATACGAATGTCTGTGTGTCTCCCAGTGTTGATGTTTATAGTGTATTGTTCTCTGCTGCATGCGAGTGTGGCTTCATTACAAACAGAAACGGCGCCGACTTGTGTCCCATCATGTCAATTACATCGTTTTCAGTGTTTCTGTAAGTGTTTTTCAAAATGTTGCTGTATAAATGCAAAACTTTTCTGAAACAAAAACGTGGCGTTTGTCACTCTAAACATCGTCGTGGAAACGATTCCTCAAAGTCCCCAGTTCACGTCGCTGATCACATGCCGTAGTGTTCTGTGCAGAGAGTCGAGGGGAATACGTGCTTAGTAAAATTAATAATAAGCCCTCGTGAACCCGACGGGACTGAATAGATTTCTCGTCTTTTCCAGTGTACATGATCAAACTGGGCACGCTGGACAACGAGAGCACGGCGGACGTGGAGTGGCGTCACCACGCCTACACTCGCACGGCCAAGAAGAGAAGGTTCCTGAGCGTGCAATAAGAGACCAAACCCAACCGGACCTGCAGCTTCTGTACTGATGAACGTCGACAATCCGTCACGTCTGGAACCAAACAGAAACATTCTACAAAATGAGCGACACACACCAAACGCTCATGTAATACTCGGTGTATAACAGCTGTTATTGTATTTCCTAATAAAAGTGTTTATACTGACATCTAATGGCTTTTCATATTCGTCTAACATTGGGTAATGAGATTAAAGACTAAATACGTCCTTAGAGACTAAATTGTTTTAACTAGAAGCAGATACCTGAAATTCTGACATGTCAACAAAAACATTCAAAATGTAGATATACTGTATATAAAAAGGAAATCTATATTTCTTTCCATTCATATATTATACTTTAATTTTTTTCCAAACGGTTAATCATATTTTTTTACCAGTTGTTTTGCTGGTCTTATTGAAGTGATTGTATATCCAAAACACCATATATGACCACTAAATATCACTGTGTGACAGCAGAAAGCTGCTACAGTACCAGAAAAACCTCAGTTACTACTGTATTTAACTGACAAGGTGAAAAGAAAATTGGTTAATTTACACAGCAGTGTTTGACAGAATGAGTGAAAAATAGTCTGACGTTTTCCTCTTCAAATACTTATCCATTGCTTTCTTTTTTTTCTTTTTTTTTTGTTAATATTTTTATTAGGAGGTAAGGCACAAATTAGAACAGAAACCAATGTTGTAATTACATTGAGTATCGCAACATAACTGTATCACAATTGAAAATGTAAACATATCGATACGGTAGAAATACTGTGCATTCTGATGAAGAGCAAGACATACAGTCTGCCTCCTAGGGTGTTTTCTTGTTTAATATGTATAGCCCAACAGGAACATATTCGGGCAACAAACAAATAGTGTACAAAAAAAAAAAAACACAAACAAATATATAATAATAAAATATATAAAAATAAAATAAGCAAATAAATAATAATAATGCTAAGATAAGAAGAGAAGGAAAGAAAGGAGGTTGGGGTCCATCAATCAGGAGGTATAGCCTGAAGAGAGCGAAAGAATGTTAAAAAGGGAAGCCACTTATTATAAAATTTATCAGAGTTACCTTGCACCGAATATCTAATCTTCTCCAGCTTTAGAAAAGACATGGTGTCATTGAGCCACTGAGTGTTAGATGGAGCTTTAGTTGACTTCCAATGAAGAAGGAGCTGGCGCCTTGCCAGTAAGGAGGTAAAGGCTAAAATATCTAATTGGTTAACGGTAAACCGGTTGTGGTCTTCTGGGAGCCCGAATATGGCGACATGGGGGGAGACTTTTATAGTCAATAAAAATATTTTTGACATGGTATCAAAATAATTCTGCCAGAAACGAGAAAGTGACGAACAAGAGTAAAACATATGAGTTAAGTTGCAAGGTGAAGCATGGCATTTGTCGCAATTGTCGGTGATACTGGGATAGATTTGTGACAGTCAAGTTTTGGAATAATGGACTCTAAACAATACTTTAAACTGTATAAGTGTGAGACGAGCGCAGGCTGAGCTAGTGTGAATTTTCTTAAGAGCAGAGTCCCACCAGTCATCTCCCAGATGTAGACCCAGTTCTTGTTCCCAGTCAGTCTTAACTTTGGTAACTGGTGAACAATCAAAAGACAGAATTTCATTATAAACTTTAGAGATGAGTGACTTCTGAAGTGGATCATGGGATAGAAGGTCCTCCCACTGTAGACTTGGTGGTAAAGAGGGAAAAACTGGAAACAAAGCATTAGCACTATGTCTAACTTGAAAGTAACGAAAGAGATGAGAGGGTGGGAGATGAAATTCTCCTGAGAGATCTGAAAAACTGCAAAAAATACCATCCTTGTAAAGGTCTTTAAAACATTTCAGGCCCTTATTATGCCATGCAAAAAAGGTTGAGTCTGTAAATGCAGGTTTAAATAAATGATTTCTCAATAAAGGAGCTAAGGTAGATGCTGACTTAAACTTGAAGTGCCTTCTGAATTGATACCAAATTTTAAGCGTGGAGCGAACCACTTGGTTATTTGTAAAGCCAGAGGGGTTGGATGGAATAGAAGAGGTAAGTAAAGCAGTTAGGGAGGATGAAAATCCATTGCTTTCTTATCACTGCATCCTCTCCTGTGTGTCACTTCTTCTTTTAGTAGCTGGCGTGCTCACTGTTGCACTCCTCACTCATTTTATTGTCTTAAATCAACAGGGTCGGTATTAAAGTGCTACTTCCTGCAACCTGCTGGCAAGGAACGGTGTGTAAATTATTTTTACATTATTCACAGACACTCAACAATATCAAATCAATGCCAGTGACACTGCACTTTTTTAACAATTAAATGAAATTGGATAATTTTTCACGGCACACCTGATCTGATATAGACATTAATAAATGGCCGAGGGGGGCTTATCGGGGCCCCCTGGCCTTGTCTCTGTTCTCACCGCTCCTGGGTACTGTTGTAAAACGCAGCCGTTCATTTACGTGACAGAACCCTCACAGTCCCCACCCTCTTTCACCAAGCGGTCCAATCACAGTGGGCCTCCGATCGCCTCATCCAATCAGAGCAACGCATTCGAAAGGTTTTTCCGCCTTCCTCGAACTTCTTGACAGATCCGACTTCAGATTGAGAGAATTCAAGATGGCTGCTACAGGTAAGAGTTGAACTTTTATCCCCAAAAAACTGCTTAAAAATTCCCCTTCGCGAAGCTCCCAGCGCTTCCGCGACGGGTAACCGGACCGACCCGCGAAGAGAGTGCCGTTTTAATGCGCGTAAAGACAGCAGAAGTAGCTTTTGACTGTGAAGTCAGCTAAAGTGAGTTAGCCGCATAATCTCCTCTCCCACTGCAGCTAGCCCCGTTAGCACCGCGAGCTAATGGCTTTTCACCCCAGCTTCACTAACTTCCAGCGCCGCTGTTTTCCTGACACCTCTCCGCGCTTCGCCCGCCGCCGAGAACTGTCCCAGCAAGAACTAAACAAGTCCCCGCGAAGTCGGTTAAAGTGGCAGCTCCCGTTGGAAAACATGGCCTCCCCGAAAATGTCATGCAAATCCCGAGCTAACGTCAGCTAGCGTTAGCCTCCAAATGTCAGCTCCGTGTGAACACACACGCACACACACACACACACACACACACACACCTCTGTTTCTGTCACTTTTACACTTCTTCAATCTAGTTTTTTATTCAATTAGATATTCAGGCACAGCTGTGACTTGGGTTTGTGATGCAGAAATTTGCAGATGAAGTATTTTTTTTTGCTTCTGGTGGATTTAAGGATCGACTGAGGTCAATAACTGCAGAAGTGTGTATATTAATGAATTGGTTTGTGAAGAATGTATCACTGAAATTCAAACAAAACTAAAGTGGGAATTTTTGTTTTTTATAGTAATACTATTGCAATAACACACAGATGGGTTTGACGTTGTTAAAACTCAAATTTCTCAAATCAAATTTCTCAGGGTAATTGTGGATGAAAAAAAAGCTGTAAATCTCAAGCGTGTACTATAACTGTCACGAAGCATTTTGATATTTGGTGACACTCTGCACTGCAGTTGGCTCCACATTCTCTACTGTACACTCATTTTGCCATATTTAAATGACTGTGCAGATACTTGGAGTAATACCAACACATGGTGTCAATATTTACTGCCTGTACTGCAAAAAAGGGGCCATAAGGATAATTTAAAACACTTGTTACAGAAATCACACTAATCCACTATTCTTACAGTCCAAATAATAGGAGAATTCACTGATCTGGTTTGTTTTCAAACAGCACAAACTTTGCAAGTTATTTCGAGGGCGCATTCAGAAATTGGTGGATATAAATTAAGGGAAAGGGGGGGAGAATTTACACGGAGCAAAAAACTGTGATATTGTAATATATTTAGGCTTTTCGTTTACATGTAAATAAAGCTACAAGTCATTGCAAATGATTACAAATGAAAACTCTGGCCAAAGTAGAGGTTTTTAAAAAAAAAACCCTTGTCCTAAATTTTGCATGTCGACACCAAGGGAGTTTCACATCACAGTATGCATCATATGTGTGATCTGTGTTTACATTTTCCCAGGGCTCTGATTGGCTAGTATGTCTATATGCTTATACTGCTGCCCTTAAGTATCCACAGTAGCTCTGAACCAGGTTTTTGCATGGCTTTGTGGGAATATGATTTTTATACATACACATATAAAGGGAAAAATATCTGTTTTTATGAAAACCGGGCTCTGTGTAAACGTGGCCTCAGACGTCCATGTGCAGGCAAAACCTGGAACAAACTTTAGTGTTTCAATCTGTGGAGGGAAAGTGTGGAACAGACCGTCTGGGAGCTCGGGCAACGTCCAACCATCAACCAGTTCAAACACTGGTACAGGGAAGAAAAAGGCCGAACGTGCACTTGGTATTTATATTTCTTACATTCTGTTTATGTACTTGCTGGTTTTTTGTTTTGGGATTATTTAAGTTTATGAAAGGTCATGAGATTGTGAATAGCTGAAAAGGTTGAGCACTGACTGACTGGAGAGGGGAGAGGATTTTATATACTTCTGCTTCTTCCTACTCTGTTAAGTTTGATTTTCATTGTATTTGTTTTAGAAATAAAATTTAAAGAACATGAGCTAACATTAATAACTGTCAAACGGCCCAATACATGTTCTCAATACTACAAAAAAGTATATTTCTAATGTTTACACTTATTATAATACTGAACTGATGTCATGCATATTAATAAGTTGGGGAAAGTAATAGTCAGTTTATTGTGATTTTGTTCCTTTTGTTGGTAATAATTGTTGACTGTGTTAGTATTTACTTTGAATAATGCAGTTGGTTTGCATCCAAGTGGTCAGTTGCTTTTACCTCTGAGCAGTTTGACCCATTTTCTGTCATTTTCAGCTTTTTGTGGTTATTTCATTTTCCCACATTAAACAGGACCATTTGCATTTACTTTTGGTCGGTTTAGCGCAGTTTTAGTAGTTTTGTATTATCCAGTGCTTGTTACTGGAGCCAATAACATCTAACACTGGGCAAAGGCTTGGTGCCTGCTGGACACCTCTTTTGCACTGGATTGAGCTAATTCCCATTTTTTGGGTCTTCATGTTTGGATATATTTAACCTAGTTTTATCATTGTGTATGTTTTTTGTGTTAATTTAGGCTTTTTTTGACAATTTTGTTTTGATGAGTCTTCATTTCACCAGCCTAGCAGTTAAACGTGGTTTAGGGTAAGATTTAATCATGATAAATTTGTGCTTTGAGATTTTAAAGTTACTCTACCGGAATCCAAATGGGGAAAATGCAAAATTTAGGGCCCAGTTTTAGTTGTGGTTTTTTAACACTATTCTATTCTCGCAGCTTGAAAACTCTTTCTTTGAGAAAGTCCTGCCTTTTTTCGAGCTCAGTGAACAATTAAGTGATCTTGTATTTGTTTATTCTTTGTGCAGAAGTGAGACCTTTTGTTGAAGTATATTTTAAAGATTCTTTTCTGGTAGTGTCACTTTAACCACCCAGAATGTTGGGTTTTTTTGTTTGTTGTTTTTTTTTAGAATTGCGGCAGTTGTTCACCTTGTTTTAAGTAATTTTTCCTCATTTTTGTGCTGCTGACTTCTGGCCTATTATAGCCTCTGATGTAATCTTGAAAAAATGACATGAAATACAGCCGGGCTTCATCTGATTAGTCAGATATGTTGACATGCAGAGCCTGACTGCTCAGTACGAGGAAAGTCTATTTCTTTCCTCTTCAGTCAGCTCTACAATATGCATATTGCAATTGTTGATATTGGGACAAAAATGCGTCGTCCTGCTCTCCAGATAATTTCACACCACCTGCTTCAGCACTTTCCCATCTCCGAGCCACTTTTGATGGAACCTGAAATCCTCAGTTGTCCAGTTCAAAATCAAAATCCGGTTCCACCTCCTACTCCCATAGAATGCCACTGAGATGCAGAGTTCTGTAATGTTGGACTGGCACTTATGACTTGCTTGTTGTACCTCCATTATAATCATTAAGGCCCCATTCATTGTGCACACCTTTGTCTGGCTCATTCAGGTTTCACATCCAACACGTTGCTCTCATTCCCGAGAACTCAGACCTGAATAATCGCACGCCATTTATAAGATCACTCCAGTTTATCAGGCCCATTTTATAACTTTGAAACTGATGCATTATTTAATACACATTTTACAGCACAAGTGCCTTTTTTACTATTGCAGGAACAAAGCATCAGTGGTGTGAAACTAATCCGTCTCACAACAAAATCTAATACAATGATCGGAAGAGCCGACATGGACGGACCAGAAAGCAACCTCGCTATGAACGCCTGGCCACCACAAGCCAGTTGATCTCTGTGGTAACTTCTCTGAGTCCTTTTTTTTTTTTTTTTATTTTACTGTTGAATACACCCAACGAGGAAATGAAAACCGTAAACAGAAATTTAGCTGCCAGAGGCTGCTGGTCGCTTGTGTAAAGGGGAAACACGGGCAACCCGGACAACTGCGCCCCACGTATTCATACTGCAAATCAAGATCGAGTGAGCTTTTTGTCCTTCAGCTCCACGGCAGGTTTCTGTCCTTGCCTCAGGTCACCTGCGTTTGACAAGTGTCCTGCCCCAAGTCCAACTCCCCACCTGCCACCGTTGGGGCAAAAGACACTCGACTCACCGTAGGGCCCGGCCTTTGCAATGACCTTTCAAAGTATTCAAATATCAATGTATTTTTCCCGATGAAACTGACGTCATAAGGGCCGATTTATATCGTTATGCCCAAATAATATTGTTAATAAAGTTTAATTCGGGCCAAAAGCTTTATCAAAGAGATTAAAGTGAGTGATGTGGTGACAAAAGCCCTGTAAGGCTACTTGGCGTGCATCGAACCACTCTGGTCCAGTGGCGGAATCCTTGCTTGCCGCGCTGGAGGCCGATTCCCAATCGATACGACAGTTATTCCAGGAATCCATTCAGTTATTTTTACTTGATTTATTTATTTATTAACTATCCCAGTAGGCGCCTCCTCCTCGTCAGTGTCTTGTACGTGACGGTCCAGGACGGAGCGGGTCTTTTTTCACCAGCTTGTTCCACTCGCCGCCGTAAAGTTGTGTCCTTGCGCTCGCTGTGCTGCAGGTTCTGAGTAAAGCGCCAACTCCTCCGGATCACGCGCTGCATGAAGCTCTCCTGAGGCGGTTGCCGGCGTCTACGTGCTGCGTCCTCCAGCTCCCTCCCGTCTCCCATCATGTCCTCCACCTCCTCCTCCTACTCCTCCTCGGGGGAGACCAGCCCGGAGGATGTGCCCCGGGGTGGGGGTACCATCCGAGTCTACCTCCCCAACAAGCAGAGGACGGTGGTAAGACACTCCGCTCTTCGCCTTTACAGTCAGAGGACGATGACACGTTGGCCAGTTTCACGAGCAGCGGTCACAAATCGTCGCCTCCGTCATGAAGTCATGTGATCGCTGCCGTTTTGTAAGTGTGACTCTTCACACAGACTCTGACATGTTGTTAGCGACTCTTTTGATCTTCTTCCCATCCGACCTGACACCTTTTCTTCAGTTGAAGAAATGGTGGCTGATCTGTTCTGATACTTGATCACCGTGTCTCATTAGGGCTCGTCGTGATTGTGGAACCTCCTTCCAATTCGTTCATGAAGAACTGTAAAGTTTATGTGTTTATTCCAGTGAGATCTGCTCTGACGTCTTCAGGCGTTTAAAGAAAATGACTGTGTGGTTGTCATTAGTTGAACTTGGGACCGTTTTCAGATTATTGCTGTACGACTTGAATTAAATAACACTTGATAGGTGAAGTTGATGTTAAGAAAAGTAACTCATATTGATGTTTCCTGTTCAGTTGATTCTTAAAAGTGATTTTTTTTGGCACTTTTAATTTGCCTTTTAAATGCTTTCCCCCACCTTTTATCCTCCTATGATCTTCCCAAAGAAATCCTTGATGTAACTTCTTAGTTTCTCCCCGGCCCGATCAGACACGTGGTTTGTGTTGCAGGTGAACGTCCGCCAGGGGCAGACGGTGCACGAGAGTCTGGACAAGGCGCTCAAAGTGAGAGGGCTGAGCCAGGACTGCTGCGCCGTGTTCCGCCTCCTCGAAGGGTAAGGCTGCAGTGGTGTCCGCCGGCCGTCCGTACCCCCCCCCCCCCCTCCCCCGCCAACCCATACGATGGATTGAAGGGAGACGCCGAGCAATTATCATGAGGCTTGTTTTCATGACATACACACTCATGAGAAGTAGCAGGCATTTCATAGATTTAATCTTGAAAAGTTCATGTTAAAAGTTGGACGAGTTTGAATGATTTACATGCAATGGCGGAACAAAAGTTTTTCGACATCCTTAAAATTTTACTGTATCTCAAATATTTGTGGAAAAACTTTTTGTGTTTCACAAGGAAAAGAGGAAGGATCATATTTTATAACTTATTTTTAAGAAAAATATGAATAATTAAACCCAGACAATCCATCCACCATGGAGATTTTTCACGATATTGCAAAACATCTTTTTGTTCTTTCCTGCATAGGAAATCAAGTTTGTTCTGGCTTTTCATTGTACTTTAAAAATGAAAGAGCTTGAGAAACATGCTTTTTATTTACTGTGTGAGTGCATTTCAAAAACTACTTGATGCGTGATTTTATTTGTATTTTGTCAGTTGATTGTACTTCCAAATGTTAATTTGGCCTTCTATTATTAAAAGATGACCATCCGATTGTATTTAATATTTAAAGATATTGTATTTTTTGTTTTCATAACTAAACTATAATGAAAAACTTTAGCTATTTGGAAATAAGCTAGAGTTTCACTTTTCGAGTTAAATTATCAAGGAAAAACATTTTCCCCGACAGTTAATATTTTTTTTCCTGTGTTTTTAATGTCGTCATTGTTCCTTCCTCTGTAGTCGTAAGAGGCTGACGGACTGGGACACGGACATCACCCCTCTGGTTGGAGAGGAGCTTTTAGTGGAGGTGCTGGATGATATTCCTCTCACCATGCACAACTTTGTAAGTAGGAATCCTCCTTTTCTCCCTTAAAACACCTCGTATTTCGACGTTTGCGCTGCAGAAGTGACCAGCACAGACTCTCATTCATTCTGCGACTCTCTGTGCAGGTACGGAAAACCTTCTTCAAGCTGGCGTACTGTGATTTCTGCCACAAGTTTCTTTTTTACGGCTTCAGATGTCAGACGTGCGGCTACAAGTTTCACCAGCACTGCAGCAGCAAGGTCCCGACCGTGTGCGTGGACATGGACACTGTGAGCAAACGGTGAGTCTCGGCAGGCACGGCTCCAATACGGCCGCCTCCACCCGGTACTGGAGTTTTATTACTATTGCTTAGCCCGGGGGTGTCAAACATGCGGCCCGGGGGCCAGAAGCGGCCCGCCAGAGGATCTAATCCGGCCCGACGTGTGATTTATTTATTTTTTTTTAACTTTATTTTTATTTATTTTTTTTATAATAAACATGAACATGAGAAATCACATTACAGAACCTTCCTCGACAGCAAGAAGGCATATACATGACAATGTAAGAAAAATAACAATAATAATACTATGACAACAGAACCGATATGAGACAAATACATAAAAAGATGGGCAATTAAGACATTACCGTGTCGTGTAGGTGACCATTCAGTTCGACAGGTATTTATCTGTAGGGAACCATTTTCTCATGAAGATCTCAGACTTCAACTGCAGTTTTGCCGTTAAAGCCTCCATTCCATACGCCTCTCTCACTTTTTGTTTCCATTGTCCCGCTGCTGGTGGCTGTGAATTCCTCCACTTTATTCCACCGTGTGATTTTTATTTTTTTTAAAGTATAAATATGAAAACTGACAGAGGCTGATCTAAAAACACTCGATTGGCAAAAAAATGACATTCAAAATTGCCCTTGGTCAGAATTTATTAATGCAATCTGTGGAGGTCACATGACGCAACACCTTTCACAATAAAACAATGAGTCCAACTTATGTGAAGTGACACTTTAGACACGTAAACTCAAAAAACTTTCCAGATGATGACAAATTGTTTTAATCCTGAATAAAAATACGATATCCAGATACAGGTATTGTGTTTCCTTTTTGCAAATATAATAATATCTGATAAACTTTAATATTTAAATTTCAGAATAGACTGGCAAATTCTTGCAAAAGGATCAAAAGAAGGAAAGACTTCGACATTTGTCCATATCTGCAGTTTAATATGTTCTGTTTGACTTGTTGGGCCCTCCAGATGTCAGATTAGGGTGGATGTGGCCCCTCAACTGAAATCAGTTTGACACCCCTGGCTTAGCCTGTCATGCTAGCATCCACCACTAGTTGGAGCCACAAAGTAAACTGCACTCTGAAAATGGCTTGGTAGGGATTTGGAGAGATCTTCTAAAAAAAAAATCTGTCTTCAAATATCAATTCTGACGTGACAAAGTGGCTTCTCCCTGTCAAGTGTGAGCGCTGAGGTGTTGCGTGTGCAAACGCCAAGAGGAAACCGTTTCGCCGCTCCGTTTCAGTCGTCTCGCTACGATTCCTCCCTGAAACGGGTGAACTTGACGAGGCAGAGTTTGAAAATCATGACTCACGGCTCTTCTTCTTCTTCCTTGCGTGTTGTGTTTTGTCCAGGTGCGATTCCAATCCCTGCACAGACGAATACCCTCGGATACTATTGCCGGAAAATTCCCCGTCACAGAGCAACCTAGCCTTAACCCCGGAGCCTGCTGGGTAATCCCGCCAAACTACAAGCGACATTTCGATAAAAAAAAAACAAAAAAAAACCACATCTGTGAAAGTAGGGCTGTGCAATTTGACCGAGAAAAAAAAAACCAAAAAATTTTTAAAGAAAAATTCGGGTTCTGATTTTTTTTTTTTTTTTTTTTTTTTTTTTTGTCAATGCACTTAAAAATTATTGCAGGTATCTTGTCAGAAGTGCAACTTTATTACTGTGATTGTCCTCGGAGTTGAAATGCATATCAACAACCCCAAAAATTCAACAAATTCGAGCTTTAACCCAGGTTTAAGTGCTAACTTAACTATGGAAATCCACAAGGAACGGTGGAATGGAATGCGAAAAAGGCCAAAAAACTTGCATTTTCAAAATAAAATTCTTCTTTTTTTAGCTACAAATTCGATTAAACTATTAAGTCAGATTTTTAATAAATTTTTCTGCCCAGCCCTATGTGAAAGTGATGCTGAAACTCCACGTGCGACTCTTTTCCCCTCAGCATGGACCTCCTGTCGCCCACCTCCACCTTCCACTTCCCCATGTCGGGCGGAGACGGCCAGTCTCTCCAGAGGCATCGCTCCACCTCCACGCCCAACGTCCACATGGTCAGCACAGTGGGGCCGGCGAGCGTCAGCATGATCGAGGTCAGTGGCCGGCGGAGAAACGTTGTGAGTTTTTAATCGCCTCGTCCTTCAACCGTGTCTCTCCTCTCTTTCAGGAAGCACTAAAGTTCAACAACACAATGGGTACCGCTGCCATTCCCCTCCCTCCCGTTAAATAGTCTCACTTCGTATTTTCCCTCGGTTTCACCGTCCCGTGGCTGCTTTCTTCCAGGTCCTGAGCCGTCACCGAAGCCCTCCACCAGCCCGCCCTCCTCCCTCGGCTCTCCGGGACGGAGGCCGCCCAAATCCCCTTCAGAGCACAAGGAGCGCAAGCCGTCCTCATCCGACGATAAGAAGAAAGTGGTGAGAACCTTTTTCTTAACCAGTGGTGACAAATATAAGACCGATTGGCAGAAACAAGTTTCTTACACTGGTGGACACGACACTCTTGTGATGCTGCCATGCAAACTAGCATTAGCCTTGTTTATTTTCAGATTCAGATTCAGAATGACTTTATTAATCCCTTGGGATGATTCCCTCAGGGAAATTCAAGTTCTAGCAGCTTTTAACAGGACAGGAAAAGCACATGGAGAGCAAAGAATAAAGAATAAATAAAATAGGATAGGATAAGGCTAAAATCAAATAAATAATTATGTATAATATTATATAGACTCTTCACTAACTTTTACTAAATAGAAATAGCAAAAAAAGAATAAAAACTTCAATTAAAATATAAAGTGACAGGTGATGTTAAAAATGCACTGTGGTTACAGACGGGGTTATGAGTTGGGTTCATTTTAGGCCGTTGTTGCCAAATTCATCGTCTGCTAAATATCTAATTAATTCAGAGAACAACTGACCTATGAAGGCTGCACGATTTAAAAAAAAAAACAAACAAAAAAAAACAAAAAACAATTAGTAAAGTCATGTTATCGAATGTCTAAAACGGTGATTTTCAAACCGTGAGTTGACTTGTCGTTGATTGTTCAAACCGTTCGGCGTGTCCCAGCACCGAGGACCCTACAGAGACTCCAGCTACTACTGGGAGGTCCACTCCAGAGAGGTCAACATCCAGAAGAGGATAGGCACCGGCTCCTTCGGGACGGTGTTCAAGGGCAAGTGGCACGGAGACGTGGCCATCAAGATCCTCAAGGTGAAGGAGCCCACTCCCGAGCAGCTGCAGGCCTTCAAGAATGAAATGCAGGTCTTACGGTGAGCATGTTCGCAACTTCTACAACACAGGTCAGTGATTGGCGCAGTACGTTTTGAATTGAACTCCGCAGGCTTTACTTGCCTCACATTGTCATGGCGCCGTAATCTGAAGCTGGTGTGTAACCTGACCTTAATCTGATAGCAGATGCGATAAGGCCGCTATCTTAACGGCTCCGCCGTCTCTCTGCAGGAAGACCCGCCACGTCAACATCCTGCTGTTCATGGGCTACATGACTAAGCCCAACTTCGCCATCATCACGCAGTGGTGCGAAGGCAGCAGCCTGTACCGCCACCTGCACGTCACGGAAACCAAGTTTGACACCATGCGGCGCATCGACGTGGCCAGACAGACGGCGCAGGGCATGGAGTAAGACCGTCACTCAACACCACACTGCGAGAAGAATCTCCCCCCCAAAAAAACCTCCTTGAGATACATTCAATGTTTCTAAGTTTTGAAGACACTCAGATTAGTTCAGATTATATTAAACCGTGACCATTTCTGTGTAGTTGCTTTTCAGTAAAACGTTCCCAGGAAGAAAGTGTTTTAGAGAGCTCATACCGCCCCCTAGTGGAACAGCAGCTTTCACCTCATCGTGATACATGCAGTATTTACACTGATGTATCTCCGTCCTACAAACGTTCTTCTGGATCTTTTATCCAGAATGTCGTCTCAGTCGCTCTCAAGATTTCTTCTGTGACACATTAATTTCATTTAAAAAATATAGGGAAGTTATGTGTGGACACATTTTGTCTTCTTGATGCAGATCATTACGCAAATTCTATCACTTCTTCTAACTTTGCGTTAAGAAAAAGATATTTCCTTGCAGCCCTGAAGGTTAAATTAAATGAAACGGCCTGAACTGAAAAAGGCAATTGTTTAAGAGTTAAAACTTCTTCCACATTTTCTATACTTGCTTGAAAATGTTGTCGTGTAAACGAGCTTCAGGTTGTTAATACCTGAACAAATGAGAACCAACGTGTGTTCAGGATAATTATTTGTCGCAATTTCTCTTGCGTATGACAACAGTCATGTCATATAATCTGTTAATTTCAATTAAAAAAAAATCGTATGCTATAGAAAATTCCATTTTGAAATGTAAATGTTCACATTTTACTCTAATGAATTTCGTTAAGTCAATTATTTGATCCTTTGAAAGTTATGATATTGAGCTGAACCTGTATTTTGAAGGCGCTCATGCATCGGCAGCTAAACACACAGTTGTCTTCCTGAAGTTAGTGAAGTGAAAACAGTTTATTTGTATTTATATTCCCTTCAATATCCAGCATATGGCAGCAGGGACCTTCTCAGTGTAATAGAAACGCTTCAATAATCCCATGAATCTGAGCTTTGATCTGAAACCCTCCTTGAAACCGTTGTGTTGTTGTCACTGATGATGTTCTCTCCTCTCTCTTCCAGTTATCTTCATGCCAAGAACATAATTCACCGAGATCTGAAATCAAACAGTATCCTTTACCCAGCAGAGTGCGTGAGAAGTGGCGGCGGTGGAATCACCCCGTCACCGTAGAGGCTATTCTGAACGTCACGTTCTGTTTCTCTCCGAGGTTCAACCGCCTCGTTACACTGAGGTACAAAGAGCTGATGTTATTACTGTGGAAACTGAAGCTCTCGACACTTATCGTCAGTTTCATGCACAACTTGGAGTCAGAATTCAAATTGAGTGCACCTCCGCCACAACATTATAACCACCGATTGTGTCTTTATCGGAGCCTCGACGAGAGCGTGAGTTAACATTGTGTGCTTGAAGTCGATGTGTTTGAAGCTGTTGTGAATTATATTTACCTTTTTTGGGCGGACGTTTCGATGGATTTTGCACCAGGAAGTGCCATTAAAATTGGCTTTATGCTGCGATTGTAGTCATTTTGTTAAAATGATGAATTTTTCCAAACTTGTTCTCGACACCACAGCAAACAAGAACTTGAAAGTAAAGGTTATTATAAATAGTTTTAGCGGTTCGGGCCACTGGACACCCCTGCTTTAGTGGGTCAGTTGTGTTTGGAAACATAAACTTTTGTCTTTCTCTCTTAATTCTCATGATTTTAAGACTTTTATTTCCGAAGGTTTTAATTTTTATGGGTGTAGCGTTTCCTGAACTCTGCTGCCAGATATTTTTCTCCACGAGGGCTGGACCGTTAAGATCGGTGACTTCGGTTTGGCCACGGTGAAGTCTCGATGGAGCGGCTCTCAACAGGTGGAGCAGCCCAGTGGATCCATCCTCTGGATGGTAAAAAAAACCTTTCTTTATACTGGATGTGGTGACTGGATTTAGTCAAAACGAATGTCGTCAGCATAGATTTCCTTTCGTTTCAATGGTGCAGCTTCTTAATAAGCTCCGGTGGAAACTCTCATTCTGTCTCCTCTCAGGCTCCCGAGGTGATCCGGATGCAGGACACCAACCCGTACACGTTCCAGTCGGACGTCTACGGCTACGGAGTCGTGCTGTTTGAGCTGATGTCAGGGACCCTGCCTTACTCCAATATCAACAACAGAGACCAGGTTTCATTTTTTTTTTTTTTTTTTTCGTTTCTTGATTTATTCAACCATGTTCACATTTGACTTAACAGGGTCACACATTAATGTGAACGTGGTGAAAAGGAGCACGATGGAGACGTCGTCTTATTGTTCATGCCCCTTTGAATATGTACAGAACAATCAATGACCATAAACGGCGGTGATCCGTTCGACAAAACTGTAACACACTTTACTGTGTTTAAAAATCAACCGTTTGAACAATTTTAGAAAACAAAACAAATTTCCCCATTGCAACGTGCAAGTTACATTTTTTTTTATATTCCTCCATCTGCATCTCCTTAAACATATTTTTAAATGTATTTATTGTTTGAGAACATTTGAATGTGTTCTTTAGTGAATTCCATAATCTAACCCCAGTAACTAAGAAACCCCTCTGTCTCATGGAGGTTCGGGAGAAAGATACACAAAAATGTCCTTTTCGTCTTGTGTCGTCTGTGATCAAGGTCAATTTCATGTAAATATGTTCCAACTTGTGCTTAATTTTCCACATGGTCAGTAAAAATTGTAATTTTCATCACACTGCTTCTCTTTGTGGCCGTTTAAAGTGTCTGATTATTCACATTCATACCTCTGAAAGCAGGAAGATTACTTTGCATGTATAATAGTCCTCATCTACACGTCTTATTGCTGCTGCATATTTGCTACACAGTCGTATATTTTAGGCCTAAAATATGTTTGAAAGCAGGTCAGAAATTAAGATTTTAGTCATAATTTTGCTTTTTTTTTTATTATACTTTTACTTGTTTGTTTTCCATCAACATCAAGAGTCTTTATAATCAAAAGCCTTTTTCCCCCCTTCCCATTAAATGTCTATTGCACCACTCACAAAGTTTAATCTTGAAAATTAGACTCACGATGTTTCAGTGCTGAGAGGCTGACAGCCTGACTTTCCAGGTTTTTTTACCAAATCCAATCCTCTTTATTTATATAGCACATTTAAACAACAAAGCCTTTCCAAAGTGCTGCACATGAGACTGCACTTAAAAACAATAAAACTAAAACGATGCAAATTAGCTCCAACGTGTATAAAACCATAAATAAAAATAAAAACAGATTAAAACCTACAAACACATTAAAAAACTACAAATAAGAATAAAACAATTTAAAAGAATAAATAGAAATATAAAAATGCTTAAAAAGCAATCAAATAAATAAGAACAATAAAATAAATAAGACACAGGGGACCACATGACTCACGCGGTGAATAAAAGTGGGTTTTAAGACGCGATTTAAAACAGTCCAATAACCTCCAGATTCTCTAAAATCTGCAACATGAATGCAGCTCTTAGAACCTCTGACTGCTTTTGGTTCATGCTAATTCCCCACAGCTACTGGGGATACACGCTGATGCTAACTGTGTCCACATGCCTCTGGAGGTTCAGATTTTTTTTTTTTTATTCATAGTTTGAACGAACGCTGGTCGTATGCATGTTGGCAAAGCCGTCGTCGACCCGAATCACTGACCGTTCCTCTTCTCCGGGTTTCCCCTCAGATAATCTTCATGGTTGGACGCGGTTACTTGTCCCCGGACCTCAGTAAGCTGTCTAGTACCTCACCCAAGTCAATGAAAAGGCTCATCGTTGACTGCCTGAAGTTCAAGCGTGACGAGAGGCCGCTGTTCCCACAGGTCGGTGCTGCAGCGCTCACCACGGCGCCATGACACTGGCAATGACATCATCAAGTGGAGTTTCTGTTGCTGTCAATAGTTTCTGGCAGCGTTGCCTTTAGTGCACGGTCTGAATATGTGACTTCAATCAAGGGATTTTATTTTTAACATGGCTTTTTGTAACCATCCCAGTTTTATTTTGGATGCTTACATTATTTTACTTTGCACAAATGAATTCACAAAAACCACGGTCACAATTATTGGCCCCCCCGTGATGCTAATAGTCTGCTGTGTTTCCTTGTTGCTTTATAAACCGATGCAATCCTCTGTTGGAGTTTGTAACGAGTCTCTGACACTCTCTTCGATTTTCTTGATGGCTTGGAATCACTGTTATAACACTTTATATCCTTCTGCTTTGTAAACATCAACGATTCCTTTTCTCAAGTCTAGACTGAGGTTCTTTCTCAAGAGACGACTCAAACCCTTCATGAGGTTTATGTACTGTGTTTAGAGTGTCAAAAAAATACAACTCAGTTTTAACTTGATTGCTGAATTGCATGTTGTGAGCGTTACAACCTTAAAGCACGTGGTTGTGCTGCTTTGGCTCAGTTTAAAAAAGCCAGTTTATAAAGAGGCTGATAGATTTTCCTCTGGTAGTTTTTGTAAAACAACTTTGTTTGTACGTGCAGAGTAAAATAATGTTAAGCGTCCAAAATGAAGCCAAGATGTTTGGAAAAGTTGCGTTAAAAATGCGTTGGATCTGTTCATCAGTTGGGAATGTTTTGAAAAATGTTTTTTATAATTTCAGAGTGTGTGTGTGTGTGTGTGTGTGTGTGTGTGTGTGTGTGTGTGTGTGTGTGTGTGTGTGTGTGTGTGTGTGTGTGTGTGTGTGTGTGTGTGTGTGTGTGTGTGTGTGCGCGTGTGTGCGTGTATATATATACACAGAGCACCCGGATGCTGATCTGTTTGCGATGTAGGGGTACCGATACCACTTTTTTAAAGATGAGTAGAAATAAAAGTATACAATCACTAACTCTTTGAAGACACCAAGTACCGATACGAGTACTCATTAAATACCATAAAGCCTAATTCATACTCTATAAGCAAACACTGTGAGAAGGCTGTGTGATCCACCAGGCTTCACTCACCTCCAGCAGCCATGACGGCTCCATTATTCACCTGCAGCTCCGTGACTCAGTCACACTTCACTCATGTTTTATCCGCAGCGTGTTGTGAAGTCGCCCCGCATTTCTCGCAACTTACTCGCGGTGAAGATCAGCACTTCGCCGCCCCTCTTTCACGTCGCCGTCTCTCTCCTCAGATCCTGGTCGCCATCGAGCAGGTCCAGGACCTGCTGCCAAAAATCGAGCGGAGCCGCTCTGAGCCGTCGCTGCACCGGGCCGTCCACGCCGAAGACCTGAACCCCCTCCTGTTCCACACCACCAGGCTGATGCCTCTCTGAGCCCCCCACCCCCTCCCTCCCCTCCCCCCTTCCACACAGCTGGCTGTCCTGGACACCCCCCTCCTCCCTCCTCCTCCCCTCCTCCCAAAACCCTCAGCCTGCAGGAAACAAACTGTAGAGATGACCTAAAGACTGTTTGGTTTCATAGTGAATCTTCTTCTCTTTCACACACGAGCCCATCAGGTGAAAAGAACGAAAGCACAAGTATGTCAGAACGTCGGAGAGAGAGAGAGAGAGAATCCACCGCCCCGCTCCGCTTGCACTCGTCACCTGCTGGGAGGTATGTTCAGCTCCTCTGGAGACGCTGTGTGTTTTGTTTTTTTTTAAAGTAAAATAGTCTTACTCGCACTTTTTTTTTTTTTTTTATAAAGAAGCACGGTGATCACAGCCGGACGCTTCATTCGGTGTGTCGCCGAGCTCAGATCATGAAAGTGAGGCTGACGTGGGCAAACGTGGTGATTTTGAAGGTTGAGATTATACAGATGATTAAATAAATCCCAAAAAAATGAGCGACGGTGGTAAATTAAAGCAAAGAAACACTGCTGTCGATGCTAAATTCACCTGAAGACGTCTTATTACACGTCCAGCGAGTCCAAATAATCCCCTGAACTCCTGATGATCGTTCGTTTTGGTCCAACATTTTAGATTTGGATCTGAAAATATTCATTTTCAACAATCCCTTCCACTCGTCAACTCGTCCGGTGTCGCCGCCTGCTCTCCCTCAAATCACCACATTTACCCGCTTTACTCTTTTGTTGGTGCAGCGGCACGATTGAACAAAGCGGTGACTCTGGGGGGAAAAAACAAACAAACTGTCTGTCGATCCAAACGGAAGCGTTCGTCTGCAAGGGGGGGGGATGTTTCGTCCTCCGATTAGTCTTAATGAGCACAACAGGATGCGTGTTGAAAATATAGGAAACGTCGCCGAAGCGCGACGGAAGAATTTCACCCTTACTTTTCTAGACTCCACTGTGATCGTCTTTGTAATCAGGAACCGATAGTTTTGTATTCAGAGTTTTGAGATTTATAAACGCGACACGGGCTTGTGTCCACGTCGTGTTTTTGTTTTTTGTTTTTTTGTTTTTCTTAAACCCGACTGGATTCTGCAAAGTGCTCGTGACCATGAACTAAACATCAGGCGTCTCTCAAGTTGGCTTAAAAAAAGAGGAACACACTCTTTGCCACAACGTCAGATCAGGATATTTGATCTGGTTTATTTCCATTCGCCGAAAGGGGGAGAGTCCTTTCGCTTGTTATTGGGCAATAACAAAAGAAAAAATCTTAAAATTTATCTGTGTTGAGTTTTCCTGGTAGGATCAGGAAAACGGAAACTCAATGTTACTGTAAGACGCCGGTACCTCTGTGGACACAAGCCCTTCGTTTTCATAGTCGTTTAAAATGCAGATTTCCTTCATCCACTGAACACCAGCATCGTGCGTCGGAACATTAGAATACGGTGGAAAAAGTTCAATGTCATTGAATTACAATGATGAAACGATATAGATTATATCAGGATATTTAACAAAGTCAGATGTTTTGTCCATGTTGTTTTTTTCCTCAGCTGGAGAGCACAGCTACCACAATCAAATTTAGAGAGAAAATAAAAAAGGCCTATGAATGTAGAAATAATTCACAAAACAATGAACTTTTCCATGATATTCTAGTTTCTGGAGGTGCAAAAAAAAAAACTCTTATTGAAAATATGAGTTGTAGCATCAAGGGCTCGATGTTTAATCCTGTGCAAGTAAAGTCGGCACAAAAAAAGAGGAGGAACGTGTGTTTTTGGTCGATTTGCTTGTCGTGACGCAGCTTCTTGGCGAAAATCCCATCAAATCCCGCTCGTCCCACAAATGTATCTTCTATTCTCTCTACGCCATTTAAAAAAAAAAGGGAATGAACCTTCCAACGGTGTGAGATCTCTTGCCAAAGAAGAATCCACCACACACACACACACACACGCACACACACACACACACACAGTTCCTCGGTTTTTGTGCTGTTTACGTGTCGGGATCAGCAAAAACACACTAAGGCAGAAACATGTACAATTCAGCTCTCGGCACTGAGAAAGTTCAGGGAAAATCTCCGTGGTCACACATTTTTTTTTCTTCTTCTTCGTTTCAGTCGCGGGGGTGTGGGGGAGGGGGGGGGGGGGGGGTGAGCGGGGCAATAAGATAATTTTTCACCCCGTGTGAGAGGCAGTGGGAGCGCAGCGAGGTGCAGCCTTCGGTCCCGTTCACAGGTTTTTCCAAGTGAAAATGAAAAAAAAGCTTTTGCAGATCCGTTTACATGACGGAGCCACTGAAAACGCAGCTTTTTGAAAACGATCGGCGAGGTGGAACTTTTCGCAAAATGCTCTGCGGGAACGCGTTTTTCAGCGTTTCTGCCGTTGCCATGGAAACAAACTTTTTTTTTTTTTTTTTTTTTCTTCCCGTGTGCTTTCCTGTAAAGCAAAACACGGTAAGAAAGACGGTTTGCGTTTTCACTTGAAACGTCGCCGCGTCAGCGGGATCTTCAACGGTTCTTTTCCAGTCTCGTCTTTTTTTGTCAAATTTTCTTCTTCATGCTCTTAAATGCTGCAACACATGACCCGACCCCCCCCCCCACACACACACACACACACACACACCCATACGGATTTATACAGCTGCTGCTGACATCAGGCCTCCATCAACTCCCCGAGTGACTCGATTCCTCGCTTCGAATCTGCTGCGAATAATTGACCCCCTGCAAACGACGGTACACAAAGTCCCGTCGTCCTCGATCCGTCCTCCTCCTGCACCGAATGTCCACCATCGTCCTTCACTCCTTCACACCAGGAAATGCAGGTCAAATCCAGCTGCCTTAACGCTGCTGCTGAAAAAGCCGCCGGTGGTTTTGTGTCACAGCCACTTTCCCCACGTTGGACCGAGACGTGATCAGAAACACTAAACACCAGTGTGGAGAGTCGCCGTGTTCCACTTTGAACCACGACCCAGCGCTGCTTCGTCTCCGTGACCCGACACCAGCTGGTCTCGCAGACGAGGCCGACGCGTTCGAATCATCATCTGGCTTTTATAAACTGACACGAGTCTCCAGTTCTTTACTTTGAGACGCCGTCCTCGCCGTTCAGCTTTCATCTTTACCGAGCAGGTTTACTCTTTTCCTCATCGAGCAATAGCAAGTTAATGGATCAAAGATTGTCTGGGTGGCATTTTAAGAATTTATTATATTATGGCAATTAATTTGCTTTAAAATTGTCAGTCTTTACAAACCACTGTGTTTCACCAATTAAGTATCACTTAAACGGCCCCAAATTTTGTAAAGAATGTGAAATACGATGATCAGGTGAACTGTCGATCACAAAAGAAAACTTCTGGAAGGAAAACCAAATTGTTGGATTTATTTGTACATGCAGTAAATGCATCACGTGACGGAATAGCTTGGAATTAAAAAAAAAAAAAGAAAAAAGATTTTAAACATTTGAAAAAGTGACGATTCAGGTTGACAGAGTGTCTGTATCTCAAAGGGTTTTGCCCGACGACGGGGGAGATCAAAGAACCTGGCGAAGCTTGAGAAATTTTGTGGAGTTTTTAGACCTGCATGTGGAAATCGTCTGTAAAGCTGTAAACCTTTGATTGACATGCAGCCGCCGCCATCTTGTCTTGGCTTTTGGTGACCGCGGAGGTCCGTCGTCCGTCTCCACAATCCTTTCACTGGACTTCTTCTGCTCCTCTTTCCCGGCGGCTCCATCCTTCCCCCTCCCCCCCTTCATCTACGATGCGCCCCCCTGGTCCAGACCTCGGGCTGCTGTACGGTAAAGAGGATTCTTAATTTCCAGCACAAATGTACCGGTGAGCCATCCCGTTCGGCGTCTCTTTATTTACTGTACGTCAATAATTCCCAACGCGGGTCCAAGACGTCTTCGCCCCCGAGGCTTCGTCTGCTCGGAGGTTCTCAAAGAACCGGAATTCGACATCGGAACCTGCTCAAGGCTTTCATTTATACATTCAAAGGTTATTTCACGGTGATGTTCGGGGTGGGGGGGGGCGGGCGTTGGCGGCTCCACAGCCGTTGGAGGCAACAGGAAGTTGGGAGGTGCTGGTGACCTCGATGTGACTGAAACTTTACCGCTAGCGTCGGTCGGTCGCCGACGTCTGACTGCAGTTTGGTGTTTTTTAGTGTTGAATCTTAGGGGCTGGGTACCCTAACTGCTCTGACTCATTCCAGATGTATCGGTGGGGGTTAAGGATCGGGGGTTAAGGATCGGGGGGTTCCGGGCGGGATCCGTTGATTGACGTGGTTTTAAAATCAGCAACGGGTCGGGTTCAAGAAAGACTCTGGTTTTTCCCCCCCCGTCTTTCTTTTATTTATTTGACGTCTTAGCGGACGCTCTCGTCCTGCGACCGCGGCTCTTCACGCGTTTACCCAGAATGCTTTGGTCTCTTCACGCCCTGGCGTGACGCCCCCCCCCCCTCCATCCAACACCAATGTTTATCGGCACGGTACTGTCTGCTCCTACCAGGGACACTTACTCTCAAACTGCGGAGGAATGTGTGGAGGAATTCACTACAACAGAATTTGTTGGCGATATTTCGAGATAAACTGTAAATGTAACTTGTTTTGTGGCAGGAAATGTGTTTAAATTGCAAGATTATGTATAAAGATGGACAAAGCTTCGATGTTCTTCTTCAAATATGTCAAATTCAAGCCAAAATATCTTAAACGTGTATTTTATTTAAATGTAATTCGAATCCTATTTTCTTGATTCATTGCCTTTTAGACAGTTCAATCCTGCAATACGAGTTTGAACCACAAGGTGGTGTATTGAACTACTTATGTTTAAAAGAAAAATCCTTCAATTGGCGGAGGTATAATTTAAACAATTACCACCAAAAATCAACTTTCTAACCATGATCTTCCACAAGTAGTTTTACTTTGTTTTTGGTCAAATTAGCTGATATGCATTTTTTTTTTATTTTTTTAAATTTTGGCTCCATGTGTCACAGCTGTGGTCCATCTTTTAACCAAAGTCTGTGGTTTAAACTATAAAATCAATTTTCTGCCTAAAAAAATTCAGTATAAAGTTTGGGATGAGGAAGTGCTTCACACTGATGAGGGTTTTTTTTTTTTTTTTTTTTTTTGGTTTTCCTCGTGTTGAATCTCGAACTGAAGACGATGGAAAATCAACAAAAAGTGCCGCACTGTAAAGGAAAGAAAAAAAAAATCCAACACGCAGAGTCACTGTGGAGCCTCACGGGGGCGCCAGAGGGCTGAACAGGAAGGGAGAGAGAGCACTGTATCAAGAGTATGTAATGTTTTCCTCTTTTCATATCTGTAGGTGAATTGCAATACTTGTCTCTAGTTTCTGAGGTGTCAGGGGTGTTCAGTTTGCAATAAATGGTATATTCTGCTGTGTACAGTTACATTTTGTTTTTGTTTTTTTAATTACGGAAAAAAAAATTGTACTTGTTTCTATTTTTTGTGTGTGATGGTTTCAAAAAGAACAAAATTATTTTAAAGTTTAAAGGAAATCTTAGTATTTTTTTAGTTTTTTTTGTCTTAAAATATTGATGCAGGAATTATTCTTTAAATAAATTTGTCTGTGTTTAATCTCTCGTGTTGTTTGTTTTTCTTTAAAACCCGCCGCAGCTCTTTAAGTGTGTCAGAGTGTGAGTTTTTAGGGGAACTGGGCAGTTTTGAGAGGAAGTGGGTATTTTTAAAGCTCCGCCACAGAACACGTCAAACAGGAAGCGGATCATGTGACGGCGTCATGAGAGTTCACAAACTGCAGCTCCTCGCACTGGAAGTCACACTTTATTGTGGTAATCGACATTATTATTACCCAAAGAGTAAAAACACAACAAAAAAGTTTTAAACAGTGAAAGTGGCAGAAAACCACAGGATATAAACAAAAGTTTACGAACACAGAAATAAATGAAATATTAACTCACGGTCATGTTTCACACCTTCACACTAGTGGGGCTTCATTTGAAACGCCCTGCAGATCAGATGTATTTATAAATGACAAAGTTTTTTTTTTTTTTTTTTTACATCAGTCTGAACATTTCCGGAGATACGATGCCTCTGAGCTCGTTTGCACAACAACGTTTGTTTTGGGGTTTTTTTAAGTGAAAAATGAAAAACTTTCGCTGCGTTCGGCGCTTGGAGCCACTGAAAACGCAACTTTTCGAAAATGCTCTGGTTTCCTCCGTCATGTCCCGACTCCCAGTCCCACATTTCTCCTGGGACTTGGTAGTTAGTGTGAATGCAAGACTTTCACACTCTTGAGATTCTGTTTTTCGAATCGCTAAAACTCTGGCAATCTTCACCTGTTCGTCACCATTCAAATATCAAATCGTGCAGCTTTTTCTGCACTTTCCGGCTAAGTTCTAGCTTTTTGAAATCTCGTCAACTTTTTAAAATATTTCAACTTTTGTGCCACTGTTTTTTTCCAATGTTAACGGATGGAAACATTTTTAACTAGCTATAACTTCTTCAAATCTTAACCGATTTCAACCATTCAACTTTTAAACTGTTCAACTGTTTCAACTTTTAGTAACTCGTGCAACTTTTTGAAACTTTTTCAACTTTTAGAAACTTTTACAACTGACGCTTTTTCAACTGACACTTTTTCAACTTTTTGAAACTTGTTCAACTTTTTGAAACTAGCTCAACTTTTTGAAACTTTTTCAACTTTTCGAAACTTTTACAACTGACACTTGTTCAACTGTTTGACACTTTTTCAACTTTTTGAAACTTGTTCAACTTTTTGAAACTTTTTCAACTTTTCGAAACTTTTACAACTGACACTTTTTCAACTTTTTGAAACTTGTTCAACTTTTTGAAACTTTTTCAGCTTTTTGAAACTTTTTCAGCTTTTTCAACTTATTGAAACTTTTTCAACTTTTTCCCACTTTTTCAAAGCATTCCAGTCTACCTGCCGCAGGCAGCAAAAAGCATTACAGTTTGCATTCACACTATCATGCATTTGCCGCGGGAAATGCAGATCATCTAGTTTTAGTTTGACATTCACCGTAATGACAATCCAACTCGGTCGTCTGTCCACTGGAATGTCCGCGTGCGCCCACCGTTAATGTTTATAGCTTATTTTTCTCTCCATGCATGTGTGTGTGTGTGGGGTTTCATTACTTTTCTGAAACGACAACGGAAAATTTGAGTTCTTCACTTGAAACGTTGTCATGTAAACAAGGTTCAGGTACGATCTGTATCAGCCTTTATGTACAACAATCAAAATTAGAATAGTTTTATTTTGGGGGTCATTTTATAAGACGGCAATTTTAGACCAAAGAAAAAAGTAGATTTTGTGTATTTTCATCACAATCGAATACGAAAACGGGTCGATTTTAAAGACGCACTGTGTGAATCTGTTCAACTGGGCTCGTTCCTGTTCTACATTAGAGTCGCAGTACCAGCAGGAGCCTTCAGGGGGCAGTGTTGATTGGAAGTGAAGAACAAATACTGCAAGTTCACAGTGTTCCACGGCCTCACGATTAGCCTCAGACACGCGTTTGGACAACAGAAACAAATGGTTTTCCTTTGGATGTGTGATTTCTCTCGCTTTACAGACAGGAATGTTCGATACCTCTAAAGAAAATAAACAGTTTTTTAAAGTTTGTAGCCAAGTCCGGATCTGCTGATGTGGCAGAAGAGCGTCATGGAGAAACACATCCCCAACACCTGCGAACACAGAGAGAGAAATTACCTCCCAACGTCGTCGTCATGGTTACCGTGAAGGGACAGACACAATAATCAGCTTTATTCCTTTGTTTTAAACGATTAAACTTCTCAGCAATACATCTTAAACAGCTGCTAAGCATTTTTTTTATTTTCCCTTTTAAATGGAGCCACAATTGTACGTTTTAAAAACCCATTTCCACGATAAGTTTTCAAGTGAAAATGCATCATTTTACGCGGCAACGTTTTGAAAACGATGTCCGTTTACACTGAAAACCGTGGAGTCGGCATGCCAGGCCACGAGTTGGCGCCGTCGCTCGTCTTTGAAGATGAAACCGTAACGCCGTGGACATTAAAAGCTGCGAAAGTTTTCCGTGTGAACGTTTCCCCAACTCCGGAGTGACATTGAAGCGGGAGCAGAATTTGCGTTCGCTCACCTCGATGACACAGAGGACGATGACGGAGATTCCCACGGTTAGAAAGTTTTCCTCGAACCAGTTCTTCAACTTCTCCAAACATCCCTGTAAAACGGGTAAATGTGGAGGAAAATTTTTTTTTTTTTTTGCTGCGTGACCTTTGACCTGGATGCTACATGCTACATGCTACACGTACCTTCTCCCTGTAATGAGGCCGCGGGCCGACACACTGGTCCGGGCAGCAGGAATTGGGCACCTGGTTCCCCCAGTCGGACGCGTTCTTGACTCCGCAGCAGTCGAACTGGAAGCAGGAAGTGGAACGTTAGTGGGCGGAGCAAGCGGCCCGGTAACACCCCCCCCCCTCCCTCATTAACACGACGATCTCACCGTCGTCTGGATGCCGTTCCAGATCTCCATCGCTTCCGTCGTGCTCGCGTTCGGCTTTTTGGCTTCGTCCAATAACTTGACGAGCGTATTATCTACCTCCCCGGCGATCTGCGGTGGTGGAAGACGATTTACGTCACAAACTCGATGGATTCGATGGTTCTCGTCGTTTGACATGCATGATATATAAACTCAGGCCACGTTTACAAAAAACCCCCGGATATTTCTCTATTACTCGCGACAGAGGAAGTCTGGAAAAACCTGTTTACATCTAAAAGGTGGGTATTTAAATCACAATTAGTGATTTATTTATTTTTTCCCAAGGATTCTGATTGGCTATTATGGCTTTATGCTTCTGTTACACTGCCCTCTACAGGTTTGACAAAGTCATAGCAGCTCTGAAACAGGTGTATGTGTGGGTCCGTGTCGCTGAAGATTTTTTTTTTTGTAAACGTAAAGAAGGAAATATCCCTTTTTGTAAAAACATAGGGACGTGTATACATGGCCTTAAATTCTTCATTAAAAAAAAAATAAATCCAGAAAGTAAGTGTTTTGCTTGTGGTTACCTTGCTGTCGTACACCAGCAGCAGACACGCAGCCGTCAGCTGCACCAGCATCAGGAGGAAGAGCAGCAGGAAAAACTAAACAGTGTAAAGAACAGGTATTTCGTTTACTGCGATTTAAGGGGCAACAAATACCCGAAATCACAAATGACTGACACTCTGACTCGTCCCTGAACGCCTCGCATGCAGCAATAAATTATAACCTGGAGCATTTAAAAAAAAAAAAAAATTTAACTCATCATAAAATATTTGCTTGCCTGTGAACTCTTCCAACAGCCGACGAGGGAAGTTTTCTTAAATTGCACTTTTTGAATTGTTGCATTTCTAACTTTTTTTTTTATCTCGAGATGCGTTGCTTCATTTTTCTAGACCTTCTTCCCAGTCTTTATATCTTTAAACTACAAATTGCCGGCGATTACGCCTCTTCAGTCCATCTTCCGTATCAAACCCCGTAACGTCTAACGTCTGTACCAAATGACCCGGGGGCTCCGGAGCAGCAGTCAAAAGTCCCCCACTGGGCGCAGTGTGACGGTTTAAACAGGAAACCAACGTGACTCAGCACTTCCTGATAAATGACTCAAACCGTGGATTTGATGAGCCCCGCCCCTCCACCTCCACCCCCCGCGTGGGAGCGAGCGTTTGTGTTTGGTTACCGTCAGCAGGAGGCAGCGGTTCTCCTTCAGCGCTCCCAGGAAGCCGAGGAAGGCCACGCAGGTGATGATGATGCCGCCGACGAGCAGCATGTTGGCGATGCTCAGAATGGACACGCTGGTCTTGACGTCCACCGTCTTGAACTTCGTGGCCATGTAGATGCCCAAGCCGAGCACGACCACGCCGCCGATCTGGAAAAACGCCAAGAGGACAGTGAGCGGCGGCGGCGGCGGCCTGAACGGTACTGAACATTTGAAAATCGCCACGAGTGGAATGAAGCAGAAGTTTGCTTAGAAAGTTTCCGCACGACGCCGTGAAAACTCGTCATAAAGATGTAGTACATATGTCGGGCCTACAGGCGGCGCTGTAGCAGAAATACACAGAAATACACCAAAAATTGAGAATAAAACACGGAAGCATGCAAAAACCCTCGAGTTCAACAACTAAAGCATCTAGCCTTATCAAAGTAGCTAGCGTCGGTAGCTTCTGCAGGCGCGATCCGGAGCAGGTTGTCCGCCATTGTTGCTGTGAGGTCAGCATGATGACATCATCGTAGCGTCTCGCTACACACTAAACTGACACATCAAGAATACTAATCTAAGGTAGAAAAGAATATGTGTCGTCAAGAACAAAGTAGACGAGGAGAGAAAACCAGGGCAGCGACATAGATCCGCATATAATAGAAACAAAGTGGTAGAATTGATTTGGTAGACTTGACAAACACACATGAAATGACCTCTGAACACACACACACACACTCGTACTACGTACAAAACAGAGGAAGTTGGCGACACACATGGTGTACTTCAGACACTTGAGGCAGCCTTGAGCCATGATGAAACTTCCTCCAATCAGACCTGCAACAACAAACACCTTCATTCATCAGTTCTTCTCCCCTTATGGCCAGAGGGGGCGCCACTGAGAGACTCTGCTTATATTTACTCCGTTTCCGCCACATCTGTTTACCGGCCGGAAATAAAAAAAAAAAAAAGAAGGCCACATCTCGTTTCCTCTCAGTTTACACGCAGAAGGAAATGTTTGGTCTGGCATTTTAACATGTTTACCAATACATTGAAGATTGTTTGTGTAAATAACACAATATTTTCTGTTAATAAATGCAATCCTTTGGGTGGTTAAAATCCTAATTTACACCTATTTTTTTATTTCTCTATGTTTGATGACAACTTCATTCATTATTCTATATATTTTTAAGATTACATTTTAAAAAACAGACCATTCTCTTGAGTTTTTTTGCTTTTTTGTTTTTTTTACAGTGGCATTTGAATTGTATTCATTTTCCATATATTTATATTGTTTACGATATTCAAAATAGAATCGTATTTGAGGATTACTGCTCCATTCTATTAGATTAAAAGTAACAGATGACGTTAAATATTTTATACTTCTTTATTTTAAGGTGTTTTTTAGAAAAATAATTCCTCAAACTGAATTTTATTTATTTTCAAACTTTATATTTGTCTAATTTCAAGGATTTAATTACATTATTTCTTATAATTTTGGGGTTTTCTGCTGTAAGAATGAGCCACTAAAACTGCTGACACGTCTTTATATTCTTCAAATGTTTACAGAATAAAGTACTTTATTAATCGCAGAGGGAAATTTTAAAAAACATTTCATAATTCCTTACTTGAGAAAAACAATCTATAAGTTTATATTCATAGTTTCTATATTATATAGGATAGTTTCTTTACCGTTTTAATTATTCATGACAATTTTTGATAAATTATATTATAAAAATATCACTTTATCAAAGTTAATATATTTGATTTATTTTACATTTTAGAGGTTTTTAAGAAATAGTATTAACTTTCCAAGTATCTTTGCCATGATGGTTATTAAAACACAAGATATTATGCAATTATATACCTCAGATTTTGTCTTTTCTTTTTATCTGGATTCATCATTAAAAAAAACTTAATATTCTTCCAGATTTATTTAATTTTATATAAAACATTTTGCTTCAACTTTTGTCCAATATCTATAGATCAAAGGTCAGATTGAGACGATTCATCGAAGCAAATCTTGTCATTTTTTTCTTCACATTTTCAATTCTATGATCATTTAACGGCCACAGATCAACTGAAATGTAATTATTTGACATATTGGAAACTTCTTCTTTAATTCCTTCTCATTCTGTAACGATTGAGATTGAGATTTCTCTTCCAGAGGTTTAAAACCCGCTAACAAACTCCCGGCTCTTACCTTGTGTTGATAGTTGTTGATCGGCTCGGCGCTCAGTGAAACTCTTCACGCTTCCTCTTCTCGCGTCGCTGCAGAGGACAAAAGAGGCTTGGCGGGGCTTTCGGCAACTCTGCTCACTTCCTCTTTCGAAACTCGCAGTGAGGTGGGATGGAAAAAAAAAAAAGAAAAGGTGCAGCGGAGGACGTCTGTGACACACGCCGCTTAAATTTAGACGAGACGGGCCCACGACGGACTCTTCAGCGACTCGCTGGGCGTTAAAGAGGGAAGATGCTCTATAAGCTTCTGTGTACAACAACGGACATCGACAACAACAAAAATTGAGGAAGAGCTCCTCTATACACATAAACTTTTAAACTCACGTTGTTTCCAGTGAAACCGCACTCGTCATCGAGTCACAAACCAGAAATGTAAAAAAAAAAACTAATCAAAAAAATGCTCAGAACCAAAATACACACAGGTTTCGGGTTTCAGTAGTTTTATTTTCACCTTCGCTCTCACCCGTTCACACGCCGCCTAATAAATTAATCCTACATGGTTTCATATCAAATACATGTGAAGGAAAGGAAAATACACAAAGACATTCAGGGGTCAAGCACGAACGTAGTGGCGTCTGCCCTCTTTAAACTCTAAACAATATTAAATCAATAGCAATACTAATACGCTCAAAACTTACAGCTATTTTCCCTTTCGGTCAAGTTATAAAGAGTTTACATTCTAATAATCAGTTCATGAACATAATTCAAATTCTAATATTTCAACATTCTGTATTTTTATTTTTTGATGATTTCGACGTTGTATTCTAATTACTTGAGCTGAAGTGCTCGTTTAACCCTTCATGGTCACCGACGATTATCGAAGAGTCGACCCTGATGAGTTCTTCATGGTCACAGGAAACAGGCGCGTTAACCGTTACGTGCTGTTCAGGTGAAAAATCAACACGCTTTGACATTTCAGTCAAAACACCATAAATGTAATTATAGTGCCTTAAAAATGTCATGACATTCCCTTAAAGTGAGACCAAAATACAGAGAAATGTATGCTAGATTTCAATAAAACATGTTTTTGTCCTGGAAATTTTTTTTTTAATCCAGAATATAAGTCTTGCTCTGTCGCTCTTTCTCAAAAAAAAAAAAAGAAGCTTTACAAAGGGATCAATCATTCATTTATGCGCCGATACAGATGCCGGTATCAGGTCCAATACTGCACGGAATACTTGTACTTGTAAATAATCCCAGAAACAAGCCGCCGAGTACTACGTGACGTCACGCGTCAGCAACTTCGCCCGCGGGAACGCAAAAGAGGACGGTTTGGAGATTCTTTAAAACTAATATAACAAAAATAACCGTGAAATGTTCTGCCAGAACATCAAGAGGAGGAGGAGGAACAGTTCGTACAACATCAGCAACTTCGTCACCAGAGACGTTTGGACCAACAGAGTTGCTCTGTAATTTAGCTGCTCGGCATGTCACGCTGTAGCCATGCTACATGCTACATGCTAAAGAGTTTCGGGTAGTGATGGTCAAATGTAGCTTCACGGAGCACTTTCTTTATTTTCTGTCCCCACCGGGTGGCACTGTTGGTTTGAATATAGAGACAGAAATGTAGTGTGTTTTTAAACAACAGTTGAACAGACGGCGCCATCTAGTGGCTTTAAAAAATAAAGAGAGTGATTCATGAAGCTTCATTTGGCCGTCACTCGTATCCAGGGGGTCACACTTGCGATGCTACATGTTTCGTGGCTCACACGCTAGCGATGCCACATGCTGAAGAGTTTCGGGGCTCGCACGCTAGCGATGCTACATGCTAAACATGACTGATACACTCATGCACAGCGAGCTGGAGCGTGTGGCGGCACACAGCTAGCTCGGTCCCAGGCGACAGTACACATAGCACACTGCGTAGCTAGCTACTGAAAGCACAACTTTGCGAAAATGTGTCTGTGGTAACCGGTGAAAACGAGATTAAAACGCCACTACTGCACATGCTCACCACAGCCATGGAAAACAGCTCCTCTGCACATCCTCAGTAGATAAGACAAGAACAACAATGTTCTATAGCCGACAGTCACTGTGACAACGACCCAACTTGTCCACCAGAACGCCCGCGTACTTTCCAGCGTTTTCACTTGGAACGCGGCACAAATGGGGTTTTGGCAGAACAGCGCGAGTTACAGACCACATGTGAAGACTTGCTACACTAGCAAGGCCTCCAGTTTGAGTGCAGGTGAGGCCTTTGGGTGGCTTTTCTGTGTGGAGACTGCATGTTCTCCCTGAACCAGAGTACCCCCCCCCCCCCCCCCCCCCTCCCGTTTGAGGCCAATTCAAGACATCTTCAACCTGAGGCGACACAAAACTTTTTTTTTTTCCTAACTGGACACTTCTGGTTGATGTCAGACGAAGAGGGAGAGAAGATGGCGCCGGGCCGTGGCTGAACTTTGACCTCTCGGCTGCTCGCGGCCTGAAGGCAGTGTGAGTCGTCCTGCCGAGGTCAGAGGTCAACAGGACGCCTCTTCGGCCGGCTTCGATGTCGGACCTGAACGTCTTCATCCTGCCCAGGAAGACGTCACAAATACGTATGTTTGATCTTTTCCGATTCTATACTTCGGATCATTTTGAGACACAAAGTTCCTTATATGACTCATATTTCCTCTGTGGGAAGCTATATGAGGGATTTACTGAAAGGAGAAAATATAAACATGTTCTTGTGTATTTAAGCTCCTAAAAGTAGGACAACTTTATTAAAAATCTGTATTACTGGAAGTGCCCGGTACATTTGAATAGTTTAACCACTGAATCTGCATTTGTTTCCAATCAGGAAGTGAAACTTTTAAAATCTCATTCTCTTCTTTTTAAAAATAGAAATAAAAACCCCACAAGACTCTTTTCAAAGAAACAGACTGAAACTATTGATTTATTTGTTGTTATTGTGAATTTCTAATCACAAGAGTCAGGCAATAATACTCAAAAGAGTAATAATAGTAGTTTCTGTGAATTAAATTAGACCTTTTTTCAATGGAGTCTGGTGTTTTTAAACAGTTTATCAGGAAAATATGAATGGAAATTAAGCACTGCCTCTTATTGTGACAGAGCCAATGGTTATAACAAAATGATTTTCAGACTAAAACACCCTAGTGATAATGATAAGTACATTTTACCATTATCGTCATCTCCCAGCACCTTTGTCTTGTAAACAAACACCCAAAACACTATTTTCGCAAGAAAATTCTCAGTACGAGAATAAATAAGTGGAAATAAGTAAAAAAAAAGAAAGAGAATGAATATGCTAAATAATAAACAAACATCTCAATAAATTCTAAACGGGTCGAAACATGAAGCCGTCGTCACGCACCGTTTCAGCCGTGTCGGCCGTCTCCTCGCCCTCCGTGTACTCGCCGCCCTGCGCGAACGCCTCGAAGTCCGACAGCGCGCTCTCCACCGCCTCCTCGTCGTAATCCGTCTGGTACTCGTCGGAAAGCTCCTCTGGGGGGAGACGGAGAGAACGGCAGCGCCGAGGGCCTCAGTATGTCTCGACGTTGGTACTTCACGATATACAAAGTACAATTTTTTAAAAAGTGGCGTCGGTTGCTGACGTGTTGTGAACTGACCGTTGACGACGGCCGCCTTGACGGGTTCGATCCTCGACACGATCTCCGCCAGGTCAGTGAAGGAGGCGTTGGGACACGTGACCACCTGAAAGACACAGTCCGTCAAAAGATTAAAGCTTCGGCTTCATCCTTTTCGGATACAGCATAATTGTACTTATTTTTACATATTTGAGACTAATTTCCCAAACTTAAACATCTTTACAAATGATTATGTTGCGGTTGTTTCCCCAGATATGCTCCTGCCTCACTTGTTTTGTGGCTAAAGTTCAATTTACTTCAACTCGGCTCAAATTTTTTTGACCAATTTTCTTTAAAAAAAAAAACAACTCCATTTTCACTCCTTATAACGCTTCACCTTTACCTTTTAGACAATCCGTCCATGACTTGAAGGGCATTCAAATAACTGAATCAGTTGAATTCTCTGCTGAACAAATTGTTTTACTGTGTGGAATTACGTGCTTCAATTTAAGTTTTTATTAAGTCATAATTAAATGATTCGTGGTTTGGCATGCCCGCTATATCCTGTTCTGCTGTTCCTGTGGAAGTGTGCGAGATGTCGTCGTCGCCGTATGCACTCACGTGGCCGGTCCTGGTCTTGTGGAACTCCTCCTGGTGGCGGTCCTTCAGCATGCTGTCCACCACGCCGCTGCGCTGCCACACTTCGAACAGCGTCTTCCCGTGTTGGTATCCCACCTCCTGCGCCAGAGAGCCGCACGGTCGGTGAGCTCAGACAGAGGTCGGGCTACCTGCTAATTTATACTCTTGCTTGAAAATCATGTTACTGTCATGATAGAGCTGCTCAGGCTGGTTTAATCTCGAAAATCATGTTACTGTCTAGATAGAGCTGCTCAGGCTGGTTTAATCTAGAAAAGCATGTTACTGTCTAGATAGAGCTGCTCAGGCTGGTTTAATCTAGAAAATCATGTTACTGTCTAGATAGAGCTGCTCAGGCTGGTTTAATCTAGAAAAGCATGTTACTGTCTAGATAGAGCTGCTCAGGCTGGTTTAATCTAGAAAATCATGTTACTGTCTAGATAGAGCTGCTCAGGCTGGTTTAATCTAGAAAATCATGTTACTGTCTAGATAGAGCTGCTCAGGCTGGTTTAATCTAGAAAATCACGTTACTGTCATGATAGAGCTGCTCAGGCTGGTTTAATCTAGGAAATCATGTTACTGTCTAGATAGAGCTGCTCAGGCTGGTTTAATCTAGGAAATCATGTTACTGTCGAGATAGAGCTGCTCAGGCTGGTGTCATCTACAAAATCATGTTACTGTCTAGATAGAGCTGTTCAGGCTGGTTTCATCTAGAAAATCATATTACTGTCTAGATAGAGCTGCTCAGGCTGGTTTAATCTAGAAAATAATGTTACTGTTGAGATAGAGCTGCTCAGGCTGGTTTAATCTAGAAAATCATGTTACTGTCTAGATAGAGCTGCTCAGGCTGGGTTAGGGGCCAGAATGGGGGCAGCGGAGGTTTATCTCACAGCGATCTCGTCGAACTTGCCAAACTCCAGCGTGCCGTAGCGGTCGATGGGCGGCCGGATGTACTCGCAGTACTCGCAGTCTCGGACCAGCTCCAGCTGTCGCACGCAGCACACGTAGGCCAGCCGGTTCTGGATCTCGGCCATGTTCAGGACCTGGATGGGAGGCGACGGAGAGAGAGCGTCACGGAACCCCCGCCGCCACCGAGGGGGCGTCGGGGGTCCGTGACGGAGTCGCCGTACCTTGACTTTCTCGGCCAGCGGGTTCAGCCTCTTCCACAGCAGCCACCAGCCGTTCAGGTGGTCGCCGTAGTTGGTCAGGTTGGTCTCGTCCCGGCTGCCGACGTCGATGGCGATCACCACCTTGGCGCCCATGGAGCGAGCCACGTCGGCTGGAGAGAAAACGAACCACGATCTTCCTCTTACACAGCTTCCGATCATCGCTCAGCAGACGGATCGAGAATCAACTCATAATAGATGATCAAGTTCGATCATCTCTAGATTCTATTTCTCATCGCTCTGCGATCGAACTCAGCACGGAGCACCGAGCATTTTCACAAAGTTCCGCCTGCGCGTTGCCTCACCTGGAAGGTTGTTGATGTACCCGCCGTCCATCAGCAAATGTCCGTCTTTGGGGTCGCAGAGCGGCGGCAGGTAGCCGGACAGAGACATGCTGGCCCGGACGTACCGCCACAGCGACCCTGCACATGAAGACCTGAACCATGAACCATCTTGACTCATAATCTGGAGACACTTTTCAGACCTCGCATTGCCAGATTTGGTCGTCCAGGAGATTATAGCAGCTCCGACCAGATGGATGTTATCGCTTTCACTTCATTATGATTAAGACGGCACTTTCTTCTTCAGTCTAAATACTCCACTGGCTCAGGAATGTTGTCTTTCTTAAAAATAGAAACAATTACGGTAAATGGCAGTCCGTCATATTTTTCTTAAATCACTTCCATTCTTTTCTTGTAATTGATGAATAAATTTTATACTTTATATTTAAATTTTAACATTTCTCTTTTATTTTTCCTTAAAATAAAAAAAAAATAGATTTAATTCTACTATTTTTTTTCATTAATTAATTAATTAATTAATTAATGTAGATTTCCTCACCTTTTGTATAAACTGTGTTAAACGGGGGGAAAACGCAAAATTTGGCTCTATTTGATTTTTTTGTGACATTTCTTTGTCATATTTTTACTGCCTGAAAAATTCTGTCTTTGATGTGCTGTATATAATATTTTCTATAATATCATTGCTAAATTTTTTTTAGCAATAAACCGTGATCTAGTATTTGCTGTTGCTGTGAGAGAACATATGGAGAGCTGGGGGGGGGTGCAATGTGGTACAAGTCCTGCAGGGGGAGCTCCTCTCACCACATTCTGAATGAAAGCTTCCGTGAAGAAAAAGGATGAATATACTTAAAATACTCCAAGACAGAAACGTCTGCGACTGCTACAGATGACAGAGTGTCATTCACTCGCTGAACTCAGGCTTCATGATGAAAGTGTCTGAATGTGGAGGGAATAAAAACGCCGTCGTCGCACCGTAGGTGTGGACCCTCATGGAGAACGCGCTGATGTCCGTCGTGATGTTGAAGTACGGCAGCCACAGGTCCTGCAGAGGCGACCAGAACAGAGACGACGAGACGTTAGGACACCATCTGGTGGCTCGTATCGGATTAACAGACTCTTTAAAGGTTTTAATCAACCACCTGCTCACACTTTTAAATGTAAATATAATGACTCAAGCAGCCCAAGCTTAATAGAACTAAAGTGATAAATTCAGTAAATTCTGACTATTATTACGACACTAAAAAATACATAACAGTATTTCAATACTGTCATGTTTTCTGTAATATTCTTCTTAACCCAATAGATTAAAAAAAAAAAAAAAAAAACAGGAACTTGTAACATTAATGCTTATTTGTGTCTTCCTGAAGAGAAGGCGTTTTTTCCGATGGCCCCTGAACGCACCTCGATCTGTTTGTCCTTGAAGATGGAGTTGATGCCGGAGTTGAAGGAGGCTCCGGAGAACATGGAGGTGACGGGGTAGGTCAGGTCCAGGATCTTCTTGAAGAGGGAGGTCATGTCCTGAAGAACAGCTTGGATTATTTCAAGAAAGAGAGAGAGAGAGAGAGAGCGAGAGAGAGAGAGAGAGAGAAAGAGTGTTTCCATGGTGAACCACTTCCACCCACCATGGCCCACTCTCGAGCCCGGACCCTCATGCGGCTGTTGCTCTTCTCCTCGGCGTACAGCGCCCCCATGAAGGAGCCGATGGAGGTTCCCCCCACCAGGTCGACGGGGATCCCCGACTCCTTCAGCGCCCGCAGGATGCCCACCTGAGAGCAGCCCCTGTACGGAAGAGTGGTGGGGGGGGAGAGGTAGGGTTAATAGTAGCTCTCCAACATCTTCTGGAGTCTTTTACGTATTTGCTGTTCGTATTCGGTACTGCAGGAGCTCAGCGTGTTCTCAGGATCAGCCTACCTTCACTAGAGCTCCAGGACGAGACAGAGCAGTGAGAAATCAATCACAGAGAAACACTTGTTACATCCAACGCACAAAAATACACAAACATTAGTGTTATTTAAAAAAAAAAAAACACACAAGCAAATGTGTCCAACATAAGATCCGTGGGCTAATGGAGGCTAAACTGCAATCAGTGAATAAATCCAGCAACGTCAGGAAACTTTATGGAAAAAAAGACACAGTGAACGTCTTTTTAGTGACTTTTACTGTGAAAATATTTGAGAGCCATGCTTTAAATGGTGTGACTGCATCATGGGTGAAATAGTTCAGTGTGCATTTAAAGAAACTTAAAGTGGAACGTCGTCCCACACCGTGACTCTACCTGGCGCCTCCTCCTCCCACACCCTGACTCTACCTGGCGCCTCCTCCTCCCACACCCTGACTCTACCTGGCGCCTCCTCCTCCCACACCGTGACTCTACCTGGCGCCTCCTCCTCTCACACCGTGACTCTACCTGGTGCCTCCTCCTCCCACACCCTGACTCTACCTGGCGCCTCCTCCTCCCACACCGTGACTCTACCTGGCGCCTCCTCCTCTCTACCTGGCGCCTCCTCCTCCTCCCACACCGTGACTCTACCTGGCACCTCCTCCTCTCTACCTGGCGCCTCCTCCTCCTCCCACACCGTGACTCTACCTGGCGCCTCCTCCTCCCACACCGTGACTCTACCCGGCACCTCCTCCTCCCACACCCTGACTCTACCCGGCGCCTCCTCCTCTCTACCTGGCACCTCCTCCTGCCACACCGTGACTCTACCTGGCGCCTCCTCCTCCCACACCGTGACTCTACCTGGCGCCTCCTCCTCCCACACCCTGACTCTACCTGGCGCCTCCTCCTCTCTACCTGGCGCCTCCTCCTCCTCCCAGAACCGTGACTCTACCTGGTGCCTCCTCCTCCCACACCGTGACTCTACCTGGCGCCTCCTCCTCCTCCCACACCCTGACTCTACCTGGCGCCTCCTCCTCCCACACCATGACTCTACCTGGTGCCTCCTCCTCCTCCCACACCGTGACTCTACCTGGTGCCTCCTCCTCCTCCCACACCGTGACTCTACCTGGCGCCTCCTCCTCCCACACCATGACTCTACCTGGTGCCTCCTCCTCCTCCCACACCATGACTCTACCTGGTGCCTCCTCCTCCTCCCACACCGTGACTCTACCTGGCGCCTCCTCCTCCCACACCATGACTCTACCTGGTGCCTCCTCCTCCTCCCACACCATGACTCTACCTGGTGCCTCCTCCTCCTCCCACACCATGACTCTACCTGGTGCCTCCTCCTCCTCCCACACCGTGACTCTACCTGGCGCCTCCTCCTCCCACACCGTGACTCTACCTGGCGCCTCCTCCTCCTCCCACACCGTGACTCTACCTGGCGCCTCCTCCTCCCACACCGTGACTCTACCTGGCGCCTCCTCCTCCCACACCCTGACTCTACCTGGCGCCTCCTCCTCCCACACTGTGACTATACCTGGCGCCTCCTCCTCCCACACCGTGACTCTACCCGGCACCTCCTCCTCCCACACCCTGACTCTACCCGGCGCCTCCTCCTCGCTACCTGGCACCTCCTCCTGCCACACCGTGACTCTACCTGGCGCCTCCTCCTCCCACACTGTGACTCTACCTGGCGCCTCCTCCTCTCTACCTGGCGCCTCCTCCTCCTCCCAGAACCGTGACTCTACCTGGCGCCTCCTCCTCCCACACCGTGACTCTACCTGGCGCCTCCTCCTCCCACACCGTGACTCTACCTGGCGCCTCCTCCTCCCACACCGTGACTCTACCTGGCGCCTCCTCCTCCCAGCACCAGGGCGATGCTGTTCCCCGTCAGGATCCTGGCCAGCCGGGAGAAATCGGAGTGACGGTCTGGACACTTTTCAAACACCCGCTGGTACAGCTCCCTCTGGAAACACACACACACGCACATGACATGAGGCGTCTCGTGGAGCCGGTGGGGGGGGGGGGGGGGGGGTGTAGTAGTTTCTCCGCCTCCGACGCACCAGCTTGGGGAGACTCCTCCGGGAGAAGACTCTGCGGGGGCAGGACAGGTGGTGGTGTCTGCAGATCCAGCTCCGCATGTTGAGCCACTCGGCGGTGCCGCTGGGCGGAGGGCCGTCCTCCCGGTGCAGCAGCACCAGCTGCTTCTGGGCCCGGACCGAGCTGCTCTCCAGCATCCGCTCCAGCTGGAGGAGGAGGAGGAGGAGGAGGAGGAGGAGGAGGAGGAAGAGGAGCCGTTACCTCACGGAGGACACACGCGTACGGACTGGACTGGCGGTCTCACGGACCTCGCCCACGGCGGGCTCCTGCTCGCCCACGCCCACGATGACGATGCAGTCGGCCTGGCGGATGCAGCGCTGCGTCCACGGCGTCAGGCCCGGGTCCGACTGGTACAGGACGATGCGGTGGATGTCCTCCTGCTGGCCCAGCCAGCTGGACAGGCGGTACTCGTGGACACTTTGAGAGACGGAGAGAGAGAGAGAGAGACGACGTTCGCAAGTGAGCAACACGGGTCGGCCACAACGTTACAACCACCCACTGTAATATATTCAGGCCGACAGCAGTTTGGACAAATATTCAATAATACAGACCCACAAGAGTTCAACCTTTAACATCAGATTTGAGGATAAAATGTTCATTTGATGCCTGATGCATAAAACCAACGAGGAAGATGTGGTCATAATGTTACAGCTGGATTTTTTTTGTTTTTTAACCTAAAAAACATTTAACTTCACGTGTAGATTTGACCAGACTGGACTATATTTATCATTTTTGTTATTTTAGCAGCACATTATTGGAAAGAACAGAAACAACTTACAAACCTGTCTCAGATGTGTTGCGTTGCTATTCATTTGCTAATACAAAATCTATGTTTTCTTTGAAATGCTTGCAATTTTCTTGGTGGTTTGGCCAGAATGCAGCATCTTATTCACACTACAACAACGTCCGATTTGTTAGAAAACAGAAGCTATAAACGTAAAATCTTTGCTAACAACAGACATAACTGTACACAAAAGTATGTAAAACACTATAAAACCCTTAAACTCAATCAGATAAATAAGCTTTCAATCTTGCTTTAGTTGTCAAACATGTTGCTGTAAACCTAAAAAGCTTCCAGTTCAATAGAAACTGTATGAATACCAGAAACATTTTAAATTGTGGAATTGTGCAGTGAATAAACTGCTGATGCAGCGCAGCCTTTTCTGTTTTTGCTTCATATATTCTGTCTGAATTCCTAAATTAACTTTATTTCCTGAAAACAAAAAAAGATCAAAAAGAGGAAGTATGCATGTTGAAATCAGCAAAACGAAAATCCAATCAAGTAAAAACTTCTCCACTTACTCATCTCATGTTTTGAGGAAAAGTTTTTGAGTAATATCCCGAGAAAAATGCCTCGATTTCGCCTTTTTTGTTTCGTGTTTACACGTCAATGGCAGAAATATTGGGTTATCGTGAAAAACAGTTACCACGTTGGGCCACTAGGGGTGCTGTCGTTTTGCTTTTGTCGTGAAGCCAAACGCCTGGAGCAGAATGACGCCCTCTGACAAAAAGGCCTCGTCATGCAATTCAGCCTCCGTTCCGTACCTGTCCAGAGCCGCGGCGCCCAGGCGCTGTTTGATGATGTCACTGGTCAGGAGGAGAGTCGGGCCTGAAAACAAAACGGGTTTCAACACGGCGTAAACGTTGCCTCATTATTCATTTATTAATCCTACTTTCATATATGTCTCCCCCCCCCCCCATTTCTATTTTTAATCATTAATATCGTTGTGATATGTGCAAAAAAACTCAACATAGTTCGCAAAAAAGTGCAACAATAAGCCAAATTAATCAAATAAAAAGGTAAATATTTGAATAAATCTATGACGAGGATATAATCACCTCGTATGTTTCCCTAAAAGGAAGAAACCACGTTGAATGTTTCAGCCATTAAAGTGAAATCTGATAATAAATGTTAATAAAAAATGTGTTATTAATGACAATAAACTTATAAAAAAGCTGATCGTGTGTGTGAGTGTGTGTGTGTGTACCGATGCCACTCAGAGCGTGCTGCAGCTCCAGGGTGAAGGCGGTGAGCGGGACGTCGTCGGACACGGGCAGGATGGCCACGGTGGAGAGGTTGGAGGCCGGATTCCCAGAATCCCACTTGCTGGTGGGCGTGTGCAAACCCAGACCGCGGTCTGGAGGCGCAGCGTGCACGAGACGAAAATGGTAATATTCCCACAAACACCAAACAATAACAACAGAAAAGTGACAACAGCAGGGGCGTCAAACTGATTTCAGTTGAGGGGCCTCATCAATCTAATCTGACCTCTGGAGGCCGAACGAGTCAAACTTAACATATTAAACTGCAGATATGGACAAATGCAAAGTCTTTCCTTCTTTTGATTCTTTTGTAACTGCAAGAATTTGCCAGTTTATTCTGAAATATACATATTAAAGGAAATCAGATATTATTATATTTGCAAAAAATCCCTCAGTCACCTGTATCTGGATGTCGTATTTTTATTCAGGATTAAAACAATTCGTCATCATCTGGAAATTGTTTTGAGTTTACGTGTCTAAAGTGTCACTTCACATAAGTTGGACTCATTGTTTTATTGTGAAAGGCGTGGCGTCATGTGACCTCCACAGATTGCATTAATGTCGGGGGTCAAATTCTGACCGAGGGCGGTTTTAAATGTTTCATTTTCATATTTCATTCTATTATTTATTTCATTCATTTAAAACAATGCAACAACAGCATTTCATATGAATGAAAAGGAGCAGAAAGAAGTAAAACTTATAATGTCTGCCCCTTATAAAAATGTCATTTTTGCCAATCGAGTGTTTTTAGATCAGCCTCTTGTCAGTTTTCATTTTTAATACTTCACACTTCAAAAATCACATGGCGACGGATGAGATCGTTTGGCGGGCCGCATGTTTGACACCCGGTGCAAAAGCCCCCCCCCCCCCCCCCCCATCTATTTTGGTTTAACCCTCCATCGATATAAACCAGTTACCTGCCAGAGGCCCGCTGACCTGCTGCATGTTGCCGAGGATCTTCTGGCCCAGCAGGTGGATGAGGCGGGTGACCACCTGCGGGTAGCGCCTCTTGATGGAGTTCAGCGCGCCCTCGGGCAGCTTGGCGAGCTCCGAGTCCCTGACGGCGTGCACGGTGGTGGCTCGGTTCATGTGCGTCAGCGCCTCCACCACGCCGATCAGGTCGCCGCGGCCGTACTCCCCCGCCAGCTCCTTCTTGCCGTCGTCCTTCGCGATGACGGAGCGCAGCCGGCCGCTGAGGACGATGAAGGTGCTGTCCGACTTGTCCCCCTGTCTGGGGACGCCAGAGGACTTTGGTCACGTCCCTTTGTGGGGGGAAGATGCTCTATAATCTGGATGTTAGTGGAGGAAGATGCTCTATAATCTGGATGTTAGAGGGGGAAGATGCTCTATAATCTGGATGTTAGAGAAGGAATATGCTCTATAATCTGATGTTAGTGGAGGAAGATGTTCTATAATCTGGATGTTAGTGGAGGAAGATGCTCTATAATCTGGATGTTAGTAGAGAAAGATGCTCTATGATCTGGATGTTAGTGGAGGAAGATGCTCTATAATCTGGATGTTAGAGGAGGAAGATGCTCTATAATCTGATGTTAGTGGAGGAAGATGCTCTATAATCTGGACGTTAGTGGAGGAAGATGCTCTATAATCTGATGTTAGTGGAGGGAGATGCTCTATAATCTGGATGTTAGTGGAGGAAGATGCTCTATAATCTTGATGTTAGTGGAGGAAGATGCTCTATAATCTTGATGTTAGTAGAGAAAGATGCTCTATGATCTGGATGTTAGTGGAGGAAGATGCTCTATAGTGTGGATGTTAGAGGAGGAAGATGCTCTATAATCTGATGTTAGTGGAGGAAGATGCTCTATAATCTGGACATTAGTGGAGGAAGATGCTCTATAAGCTGGTGTTAGTGGAGGAAGATGCTCTATAATCTGGACGTTAGTGGAGGAAGATGCTCTATAATCTGATGTTAGTGGAGGAAAATGCTCTATAATCTGGATGTTAGTGGAGGAAGATGCTCTATAGTGTGGATGTTAGAGGAGGAAGATGCTCTATAATCTGGATGTTAGTGGAGGAAGATGCTCTATAGTCTGGATGTTAGAGGAGGAAGATGTTCTATAGTCTGGACGTTAGTGGAGGAAGATGCTCTATAATCTGATGTTAGTGGAGGAAGATGCTCTATAATCTGGACGTTAGTGGAGGAAGATGCTCTATAATCTGGACGTTAGTGGAGGAAGATGCTCTATAATCTGATGTTAGTGGAGGAAGATGCTCTATAATCTGATGTTAGTGGAGGAAGATGCTCTATAATCTGATGTTAGTGGAGGACGATGCTCTATAATCTGATGTTAGTGGAGGAAGATGCTCTATAATCTGGATGTTAGTGGAGGAAGATGCTCTATAGTGTGGATGTTAGTGGAGGAAGATGCTCTATAATCTGATGTTAGAGGAGGAAGATGCTCTATAATCTGGATGTTAGTGGAGGAAGATGCTCGATAATCTGGATGTTAGTGGAGGAAGATGCTCTATAATCTGGATGTTAGTGGAGGAAGATGCTCTATAATCTGGATGTTAGTGGAGGAAGATGCTCGATAATCTGGACGTTAGAGGAGGAAGATGCTCTATAATCTGAATGTTAGTGGAGGAAGATGCTCTATAATCTGAATGTTAGTGGAGGAATATGCTCTATAATCTGGACGTTAGAGGAGGAAGATGCTCTATAATCTGGATGTTAGTGGAGGAAGATGCTCTATAATCTGAATGTTAGTGGAGGAATATGCTCTATAATCTGGATGTTAGAGGAGGAAGATGCTCTATAATCTGAATGTTAGTGGAGGAAGATGCTCTATAATCTGGATGTTAGTGGAGGAAGATGCTCTGTAATCTGGATGTTAGTGGAGGAAGATGCTCTATAATCTGGATGTTAGAAGGAGGAAGATGCTCTATAATCTGGTTGTTATTGGATGAAGATGCTCTATAATCTGGATGTTAGCGGAAGATGCTCTATAATCTGGATGTTAGAAGGAGAAAGATGCTCTATAATCTGGGCATTGGTGGAGGAAGATGCTCTATAATCTGATGTTAGTGGAGGAAGATGTTCTATAATCTGGATGTTAGTGGAGGAAGATGCTCTATAATCTGGATGTTAGTAGAGAAAGATGCTCTATGATCTGGATGTTAGTGGAGGAAGATGCTCTATAATCTGGATGTTAGAGGAGGAAGATGCTCTATAATCTGATGTTAGTGGAGGGAGATGCTCTATAATCTGGACGTTAGTGGAGGAAGATGCTCTATAATCTGATGTTAGTGGAGGAAGATGCTCTATAATCTGATGTTAGTGGATGAAGATGCTCTATAATCTGGATGTTAGTGGAGGAAGATGCTCTATAATCTTGATGTTAGTGGAGGAAGATGCTCTATAATCTGGATGTTAGTAGAGAAAGATGCTCTATGATCTGGATGTTAGTGGAGGAAGATGCTCTATAGTGTGGATGTTAGAGGAGGAAGATGCTCTATAATCTGATGTTAGTGGAGGAAGATGCTCTATAATCTGGACATTAGTGGAGGAAGATGCTCTATAAGCTGGTGTTAGTGGAGGAAGATGCTCTATAATCTGGACGTTAGTGGAGGAAGATGCTCTATAATCTGATGTTAGTGGAGGAAGATGCTCTATAATCTGGATGTTAGTGGAGGAAGATGCTCTATAGTGTGGATGTTAGAGGAGGAAGATGCTCTATAATCTGGATGTTAGTGGAGGAAGATGCTCTATAGTCTGGATGTTAGAGGAGGAAGATGTTCTATAGTCTGGACGTTAGTGGAGGAAGATGCTCTATAATCTGATGTTAGTGGAGGAAGATGCTCTATAATCTGGACGTTAGTGGAGGAAGATGCTCTATAATCTGATGTTAGTGGAGGAAGATGCTCTATAATCTGGACGTTAGTGGAGGAAGATGCTCTATAATCTGATGTTAGTGGAGGAAGATGCTCTATAATCTGATGTTAGTGGAGGACGATGCTCTATAATCTGGATGTTAGTGGAGGAAGATGCTCTATAATCTGGATGTTAGTGGAGGAAGATGCTCTATAGTGTGGATGTTAGAGGAGGAAGATGCTCTATAATCTGGATGTTAGTGGAGGAAGATGCTCTATAGTCTGGATGTTAGAGGAGGAAGATGCTCTATAATCTGGACGTTAGTGGAGGAAGGTGCTCTATAATCTGATGTTAGTGGAGGAAGATGCTCTATAATCTGATGTTAGTGGAGGAAGATGCTCTATAATCTGGATGTTAAAGGAGGAAGATGCTCTATAGTCTGGATGTTAGAGGAGGAAGATGATCTATAATCTGGTGTTAGTGGAGGAAGATGCTCTATAATATGGACGCTAGAGGAAGATGTTCTGCAATCTGGATGTTGGAGGAAGATGCTCTATAGTCTGGACGTTCGAGGAGGAAGATGCTCTACAATCTGGATGTTAGCCTAAATTTAATCCAGCAACCAGTTACCAAGCCGTTACTTTACGAACCGTCCGTCCCGACCGGTGGATTAAACCCGTACTCCTCCTGGGATTACCTGTACACGGCTCGCCCGGCCTCCACGGCCATCCAGTCCAGCGCGAAGTCGATCTGCCTGACGAAGGGCGAGACCCTCCTCACCACGGTGTGCGCCACGTTCAGAACCATGCCGGGCTCCTCGCGCATCATCCTGCAGGGGGCGGGGCCAAACGGTTTCACGCGTCAGTGCGGCGGCGGCGGCGGCGAAAACGACTCGCGGTAAAAACGTCGGCGTACTCGTAGAAGTGGGCCTTGGAGATGGAGAGGAAGGTGCAGTCCCTCTGCGCCCGCACGGCGAAGATGAGCGGCTCGCCCGTCAGCACGGCCAGGTGGCCCACCAGCTCGCCCGGGTGCGTCACGAACAGCAGGCTCTCCTCCTCGCGGTCGATCATGCGCTGGTAGACGTGCAGCGAACCCGAGATCACGAACTCCACGTTGGTGTCCTGCCGAGACCCCGACCCCCCGACCCCCCCAGAGTGAAGATGTGGAACCCGCATGCTAAGAAGCAGTTTAAACAATCCAGTGTTTTTCAACCACTGCGCCGCGGCACACTGGTGTTTCCCTGAGATCTAGTCAGGTGAGCCGTGGGAAATTATCCAATTTCACATTTTTTTCTAAAAAAACATTTGCTCTCGACAGTGTGTTGCAGAGTAATCATGTATAAATACTCTTCGCCACTAGAGGGCAGCACAGAACTTTGCCGGTGAAATTGAAACTGACAGACGTCAGTGTGGATAATCTCCACCTCCTGCTACCATCTTGTATCAAAGTACTGTGTCAGTGACAGTGATGGAGAAGTTTTTGAAAAGGAAGAATGTGAACCAGGATTTCAGCTCTTCATCCATCAGGTCCAGGTTTCACACTGAGGGAGTCACTATTAAAAAAAGACATTGAACTCATTTTTGACTCTAAAAAGAGATTATAACGGGATTAAAAAGCTATAACCACACAAAAAGGGAGAAAAAACTGCTAAAACAGCTTTGAAAAACCTAAAATAACTTGGATTTCTAATGAAAAAAAAAAAAAAAGCTAAAAACATCCGAACATACGCCAAATTAAAATACAGTACAAAAATACGGTATTTACACGACATAAGGATGAAGAGGGGGTTTGACTCATGTCAGGTGCTTATAGGAGTGACGGTTTATCTTGTTTATTATGTAATTTATTTATGTGTGTGTGTATATTTTTTTATTTTGTTTTGTTTTGTTTTGTTTTTTAATGCTTGTATAAACACAAATTGAATATTATATAAATAATTAGGAAGCTGGAAATGATCAAATTATGAAACAATAACTGATGGAAAAGGGATTAAATAAGTGTTTGTTCACTTCTTCTCACTCCTGATAAATGTTTTTGCTTTATATGTATGTACGTTTATGTAGATGGATAGATGATAGATAGATAGATAGATAGATAGATAGATAGATAGATAGAGATATAGAGATGGATAGATAGAGAGAGATAGCGAGATAGCTAGAGAGATAGATAGAGAGAGAGATATATAGCGAAAGATAGAGAGATGAGAGAGAGATAGAGAGAGAGAGAGAGAGAGAGAGAGAGAGAAAGACAGAGAGAGAGAGATAGATAGAGAGATAGATAGAGAGAGAGAGATAGATTGATAGATATTTAATATCCATACTTGTTTATTTTACACATTTCAAATAAATCTCAATCAATCAATAATGAAAGAGCCAAAATGGTTAAATTAGCTGTGAAAACTCTAAATCCCGTCCGAAAACAGCTGAAAATGTAATTAAATGTTTGCCATGATAAATTGTATTTGAAACGCCATAAATGCAACATAAACATTTCCTTTATGTTCATACGTCGCCTCATTTTAAAGGTTAAATGTGTTTTGTGGCTCCAGTTAAATCGGATTTGATGGAAAAATAACAGAAGTTGCTCTTTTGGTCAAAATAAATAAAGAACTAAATAAAGAACTAGACCGACCTGGTCTCCCTGACGAGCCACGACGGTCCCGGCTTTGACCTGCCGGAGGGTGACCCTCCCCTCCAGGAGCCTCGGGTTCTGGAAACAAAGAAAAACAACAATAACAAATAAGCAAACTGCATTCCACCGGGTCCTTCGTCCTCCTCACCGGTGCAGGAGCAGCGTTGCATTGTGGGATACCTCGATCTGGATGACCTGCAGCAGGTCCTTCTTGGCGGCCTCGAAGATGGCGTTGACCTTGTTGTAGTGGGCGTTCTCCCCCCCGCCGTCGCTGTAGTGGTACACCGCCGGGGGGGCGCGCTGCATGGTGACCGTCTTCTTCAGGATGGACTGAGGAGACAGGAAGACGTCCCGGTGAGACGCCCGGACGCTCGCCAAAAAACGCTAGAGTGTCGGGGGACGGAACCTTGACGGGACTCTGAGGCGCCGCCGCCGCCGCCGACGCCGCCGCCGCCTCCTCTCTGGAAACTCGAGCTCGTTCGTAAACTCTGTTCAGGTCCAGCGACATTTCGCCTGCAAGACAATCGTCCCCAATTATATCAACCCTGCAAAGATAGTTTCATAATTAAATTTCATATAAGTTCATATCATTTATTCTACACTTGTCAATGTATATATATTTTAATCTACATTGTACATTTGCATTTTAAATTACAAGTATATATAGTTTTTCCTCTCGCTTTCATGACTTTACTGATCACGCCACTAACTAATATGTATTTGTAAATATATTAAATATACGGCCTTTTATTGGTAAAAATTCTGCTTTTTTTCTTGTGTGCACATGCTTCATTTTATATCTATATCAATAAAATCCATAAATGTTTGTGTATGTTTGTATGCATGCATGCGCACGTGTATATTGTGTATATTAGTGTATATCTATAAAATTACGATTCTTTTTTTCCTTTTCGTATGCAACCCGTCGGAAAAAATTACAAATATAATTACTTCGATTAATTAATTTTAATAAATTATTTGTGAAGGACTTTGAATTTCAGATTTATTGATCACACGTGTTAAATTACGACCACATTTTCGTCATTATTGTTAATATTGTTGATTAATGATCAAAGATTCTGCTCAACTTTACAGCTGAAGCATCTTTAATAATAAAAAAAACCTGCATCTGTCCAGCAGCAGAGATTCATTTCAATGTGGATATTTGCAGCAATGCATCATGGGAGTGTTTACTTGTCACGGCCATCGGGGAGGACAGCGAGCGAGACTTCCTGTATTTCATGGACGACATCTCGGGCAGGCTGGACTTTTCTGTCATGGGGGGAAAAAAAAGAAGAAAAAAAAGACGATGAGAGATTAAAAAAAAACACGTGACGGCGAATGGCGTCGCGTCGACGGCGTGGGATTTCTGACCTGCGTCCGCTCTGTCGTACGCCGGGTCGTCGGGGTGCGACTGCTGGCGCCGGAGGTTCTTATGAGGGTGCGTCTCGGCCAGGACGTTCGCCAGCGACACCAGCGAGATGGCCTGACTCTCCTGCGGCACACGAACGCATCGCCGTCAACTTCCTCCACTCGTATTAAAAACCCCACGTTTTTATAAGCAACTTTTTAACCGTGATTTCATTCACGAAAACAAGAAGGTTCACAAAAATATACTGAAATTCTGAAGTTTTACTTCGGTGAAAAGTATGTATATATTTGTGTATATATGTATGTATGTATGTATGTATATATATATATATGTATGTGTATATATATATATATATATATATATATATTTTTTTTTTTAATAAAGCAGAATTAAAACCAACAAAAGAAGCAGTAATGCCAACCATCTGTGAAAAACACAATATGAAAATTAAAAGAAAAAAAAAAAAACTCAAAATATAAAACAGATTCCGAAAATAATAAAAAAATTAAAAAATATACAGAAAAAAAACCCGAATCAACTAATAAAAGAATTATTTAAATGTAATATAATATAAAAAAAATACCCACAAAATGCAGGACAGGAAGGAATTTCAATGATATTATTAATTATGTATATATATATTTTTTTTAATAAAGCAGAATTAAAAATTATAAAAAATAAAAAAACTAATATATATATATTTTTTTAAATAAAGCAGAATTAAAACAAACAAAAAAGAAACCTCAAAATATAAAACAGTAGAATCCAAAAAAAAATAAAAAAATAAAAAAATATATGGAAAAAAACGAATAAACTAATCAAAGAATTATTTAAATGTAATATAATATTAAAAAATACCCTAAAAATGAAAAGACTAAACTAATTAAATCACATTCAAATGAAATTTATTTCCATTTTTGCTCATTGAAATGATAAAATTTACCATATTAAGATTTTCTCCTGCGGCACACGAACGCATCGCCGTCAACTTCCTCCACTCATATTAAAAAAAACCCACGAATATGCAACTTTTTAACCGTGATTTCATTCACGAAAACAAGAAGGTTCACAAAAATATACTGAAATTCTGAAGTTTTACTTCGGTAAAAAGTGACTTTAAGGTGGAATAGTTATGTGACTTCATTACAAGAAAAATAAAAAGTACTGTGTTCCCAAAAAAAGTTAAAAGTACAAAAGTTACCTGCTCAAAAACTATTCAGAAGTACTTTTGAACTACAATTATTTGCTGTAATGCACCTGCATGAAACATCAACATTCAATTCACAATTCTTAAACTATGAAAAATTTCATATTAAATAAAGAATCGCAAAATTTAAAAATTTCTAATTTTAGGTACAAACATGAAGACTGTTGTTCCTCGTTCTTTTTTTTAATATTTTGGTGATGGTAGTGTTGTGAATAATCAAAATAAGCCTGTTTTTGTTCTCCTGCAGTCAGATTTTATTTCTTGTAATTCTGCATTATATTTTTTTTTTTTTTTAATAGAATTAAAAATTAAATAAATAAATAATAAAGAGGTTTAGTTGCAACACACAACACTTCACAATGTGAAATAGGAACAACAAAAGGCGCAATTCTGCCTTTAATGTTCTTTATCTGTAAATAAATCTGAGTGAGGAAAACTACACTTGAGGGTTTTTATTGCCATTTAAAATGGAACCGAGCAGAGAAAACTCACGCTAATTAACATTTGAAGCACATTTTCTATTTCCCTCTGTTTGACAAAGCGAGTCTGTCAAACCTGAGGCACAGAACCGGTTTCTTAAGAATGTTGACAGGTTCATCATGTACTCTGCACCACAACCAAGTAGAACTGGAATGTTGATACGAGTGTCGTCAAATGATTTTTTAAATCGAGAAAGAAATTAATCCGTCTGCATTTAACGTGTTAATCAAACTCTTTTAACAATTCACGCGAACTAAAACGTCCTTTTTCTTTTCCAAAACAAGCATTAAATGGCATTAATGCTCCTGTTACTCCCTTTTTTTCAGCAGCTACTAAGACAAACCAACTTGTTGACATTGTCCAGGTCGCTTCTAATCTAAACTTAAAGGTTATTATGTCGTTATTTTATCTCTGAAGATTAAATGTGGCTCCTGGACTAAAATGAGCTTGACAAGCCCTGCTATAAAGACTTTTATGACTTTACTCTCTGCGCAGCGCCGAGTTACACTGCACGGCGTAATTAAAAGTCACTATTTACAGTGTAAACGTGCACAGTACCGGGTTGAAGAGCTCGGTGGTGAGGCCCAGGTAGTTGTGCAAGGCCAGGAAGGTCACTCTCTGCAAACGCACCATTATTATCTGCAGGACAGGGAGGAATTTTAATGATAATAATAATTAATGGTTGGTTGTTATTACTGCTTTTTTTGCTTGTTTTAATTCTGCTTTATTAAAAAAAAAAATATATATATATATATATATATATAAATAAATAAATAAATGTATATATATATACACACACACATACAGTATATACATATATATATATAAATATACATATGTACATATACACATACATATATATACATATATATACACATATACACACATATACATATATACATACATATACACACATATATGTATATATATATACATATATACACACATATATACTTTTTTTTAATAAAGCAGAATTAAAACAAACAAAAAAAGCAGTAATGACAACCATCTAGGAAAAACACAATATGAAAATAGAAATTAAAAAAAATGTATACCAAAATATAAAACAGAAGCTAAAAAAAAAGTAATAAAATAAATCATATTGAAAAAAAACTAATCAAAGAATTATTTAAATGTAATAAAATATATATATATATATATATATATATATATATATATATAAAAACAACCTCAAAATGAAAAGGCTCAACTCAATAAATCACATTCAAATAAAATTTGTTTCCATTTCTGCTCATTGAAATGATAAAAGTTCCCATATAAAGATTTTCAATCCGTTGTTCCATGCGCGTCACGCCTCGGATGACAAATTAAGAGGCTTTGTAATTCTCCTCCTCCGACGTTACCTGGATGACTCGGATCAGAGTTTCTGGATATTTTTCGAAGACGGCCTGAAACGCCACGGCTGGAAGACGCAGGACGGTGGACGGCACCGCCGCCCTCGCTGACACGGTCTTATACGGCGCCGGGTGACCCTGGAACACCGGAAACACCGTGTGAACAAACGGCGGCGCTTTAATGGAAAAGAAAACCTTTATTTTTTTTTATGAATTTTCTAAATTCCCTCGTGAACTGATTTGTGTTTGAAAATTGCCATATAAACACATTTTCATTGCCGATATTTGTGAGATAGGAGCTCTAAAATATGAGATATAACCTGAAAAATGAAAAATCTATAAATAGAGTCTTGAAAAATTTTTAATATGAGAGATATTAAAGGATAAAAATGCCTCCTGCAACTATTTTTGACTAAACTAAAAATCACTTGGAGGAAATTAAAGATTCTCAGAACAAATAGGAATCATTTTGATATCAGATAAATTAAGATTTAAAAAAGATTAAGATTTTTTTTAAAAAGAGGTTAAATGGGTTTATTTGGAAAGACTTTAACGTTACAACTTACAACAACACAAGACTTCAAAAAAGCTTAAAAATGTCAAAATAGCTTAATAAAATTCAAAAATCTAAAAAGGCCCGAGTTATTCTTAAAAAGGCTGAAGCTTCATTTCATAATTTAGATTGTTTTTTGCTCTGTCACATGCATCCATAAACATTTTCTAAAGGGAACCTTGCCTTTTAATTTAATTTTAAATACATTTCTCTCAATATCGTACCGATAAATTCTACTACAGTCCCTGAACACCACACGCTCCATCCTGCAACTTAAAAAAACCTTTAGTGTGCATCGTCTCGCAGCTGCGAGACAAAGAGGCGGCAGACGTACGGTGATGTTGTCCAGGATGCTGAGCAGACTGTGGACGCTGTCTCCGGTCAGAACCTCCTTCACCACGGCGTCCGTCCCGTCCTGCAGCCAGGAAACAACTGCGGGTTTTTTTCCACTCTATTTTAGCATTTTATTTTATTAAAAAATTTACTTTTTTTTTTAATAACTTTTTGATACTTTTTTTTTTTTTTAATTCTTTTTAAAATAGTTTTGGGGTTAAAAAAAAAATTCCACTCTATTCTAACATTTTATTTTATAAAAAAATTTAATTTTTTTAAGAACTTAAATCTATTTAGGTTTTTTTATTTTTATTTATATATATATTTTTAGTGTTTTCCATTCTATTTTAGCATTTTATTTTATTAAAAAAAATTTCTTTTTTTTTATAACTTTTTGATGCATTTGTTTTTACTTTTTTAAATAGTTTGGGTTTTTTTTTTATTCCACTCTATTTTAGCATTTTATTTGATTAAAAAATTAACTTTCTTTTAATAACTTTTTAATTTATTTAGGTTTGGTTTTTTTTTTACTTTTTTAAAAGTTTTTCCCACTCTACTTTAGCATTTTATTTTATAATTTTTTTTTACATTTTTAAATAACTTTTTACTTTATTTAGTTGTTTATTTTTACATTTTTAATAGGTTTGGGTTTTTTTTTTAAAAGTTTTTTACTCTTGCATTTTAGGCCTTGAAATAGCACAGAAGTGTAATAGCAAAACTTTTATTATAAGACTTTGATCATTAAACATAATATTCTTCAGTGAGTTGAAGTTGTAGCCTTTTCAAAAGGTTGCGTTTTCCCCGTTTACACGGAAATGCTTTATCAAAAAAAACCTTACATTTTCAAAAGGTTTCAGTTGCTCCGAGCCAAACCAGCGTGTAAAAACACAACCTAAAACGTGAGTAAAAAGTTGAACGCTCGTGTCGTGGAGGCGGCCTCACGCTCTCGTGGATGCAGAGCTCCAGGCGGCCGTCCTGCACCACGTAGATGCTGTCGTCGGTGTCTCCGGGTCTGAAGAGCGCCTCCCCCTGGTGCAGCTGGACGACCACCATGTGACGGCACAGCTCCAGGAAGAGGGGCTTCTCGAAGTGGCCGAGCACCCTGGGGGGGGGGGCGGAAGACAATGTTTGGATTTGGATTTGGAAGGAAAACAACAGAGAATAGAAAGAAACAGGTTTCTCTCTGCTAAAGGAAGTTTATTCTTTCCACCGTCTTCCGTTTTTTCTCCAAAGAAGTGCTTTGAAATGACCGTGCTGCATTTGGCGTTAAAGAAATAAATCTGAATTGAATGAAATTGTTAACTGTGAGTTGGAGTCATTAATTAAATTAAATTAATTAAAGGAAATCAGATATTATTATATTTGCAAAAAAAAAAACAACACAAAAAAAACCCCTAAGTCGCCTGTCTCTGGATATCGTATTTTTATTCAGGATTAAAACAATTTGTCATCATCTGGAAACTGTTTTGAGTTTACATGTCTAAAGTGTCACTTCACATAAGTTGGACTCGTTGTTTTATTGTGAAAGGTGTTGCGTTATGTGACCTCCACAGATGCATTAATGTCGGGAGTCAAATTCTGACCAAGGGCGGTTTTGAATGTCATTTTTGCCAATCGAGTGTTTTTAGATCAGCCTCTTGTCAGTTTTCATTTTTATACTTTAAAAAAAAAAAAAATCACATGGCGGGCCGGACTAGATCGTCTGGTGGGCCGGTTCTGGCCCCCGGGCCTCATGTTTGACACCCCTGATCTACTCTGTTCGAGCGGTTTTGCAATTTGCAGACGGTCCCTGCGCATTTTCGTGTGGGCTGAGGGGATGGAAAATATTCCCGTCGTCTTAAGTTTTGTAATTCCACGTGGGAATGAATCATAGGTTGTGCATGTATTTCTATTTCTATGACTTTATGTCATTTCGTGTCTTTTTATAAGAAGCACCGCCGCCTCGGTCGCTGACCGCTGGGCCACCGACGATCCAGACGTTGTTGCGCAAACGTTGAAACTGAGACGGTGGCGGATCGATAAAAGCAATTTCATTTTGGTGGAGGAAGGGTGGAGGGGTGGGGGTGGGGTGCTGACCTGACGTTCTTCAGCATGTACAGCACCTCGGACGGGAGGTGGGAGTTCTGCACGTCGAACTCCGTCAGGTCGGCCTCCAGCAGGCAGGGCGGGGGCTCCTTGGGCTGGAGGGTGGGGGGCTCCCTCCGGATACGCAGGATCCTGACACACACACACACACACACACACACACACACACACGGAATTGTGACGTGCGTGCTGATAATAGCTTATCTCCGGGGATAAAAGTCCAGCGGGGCGAAACCCTGCAGTGAGATTATTGTGACGGTTTCCCTCCGGTGGGTTCAGGAAAACACACTCACTTGCGGGCGATCGACAGGACTTTGGTCCTCTTCCTCACCCGCTGCCGGGACGCCGGGTTGGTGTTGTTCGGAGGACCGGAGGACAAAGTGGAAACCTGAACGGGGCGACACAGCGTCAAACTCATTGGGTTTTGCGATTCAACCTTCACACGCTTTGATAGGAGGCGTTTTTACTTTGATCTTTATTTACCTTCGACAGCTTAGATTGGAGGTGTTTTTACTTTGATCTTGTTTTTACCTTCGACAGCTTTTCTTTGGTCGATTTTACGTCTGAATTTGTAAACGCTTCACATTTAATGCTTGTTAACAGCTCGATTCTCTTTATTCAGTCTTATTTTGGTCGTTTAACACCTCAGTAAAGTTGTTCTAAACCACTTCTGCTCATTTGGTAGAAACTGTGGCTGACTCGTGAATTTTACATCTGATTGTATTAGAATAGAGAAGGAAAGGGAAGGAATAGAACAGAATTACTTTATTAATCCCATAGGGATTCTTCAGAATTACATTTTTTAAAAGCTTTAATTTGCCAAAACACATTTCAGTTCACACGCTAGCGGTGAAATAATGTCACAATAACATTTAAATTTAAACTTTTTCTTTTCATGTAGTGCAGAGTAAAATGTCTATATTCTCAAAAAACGTGAGAAATTTTTTTTTTTCTTGACCCACAGGTCTTATGTTTAACACTCCTGAGCGAATTCACTGCTTGATTCATGGTGTGCGTCTAATTTTAATCGCCACTGAACAAGAATTTAACAGTTTAATATTATAATAAACCCATAAATTCTCCACTTTGGGGTCATTTCAATAGATTCAGGTTCAGTGCGAAAACTAATCATTCATTATTTCTGGAAATTGGCACAAAATACGTGGAACTGGGCCACACATGTGTGACACATGTTCATATAATATATTTTAACAATCCAAAAACACACACACACACCTGCATTCACCGCAGCAGCAGAGCATCATGGGGCACGGTGGAAATGTATTCCCATAAAGAAATGAGCAAACTGTGGTGTTTAGCGAGGACACTGACCTTCCGCATGATCTTCCGGCCGTAGAACATCACTTTGTCCCTCTTCCTGAAGCGATAGTGGGGGCCGCCGGCTGCCGCCTCTGCAAAAAAGCGCCGCAAAACACCTAAATATCTCGTCTCCGCAGGTTGACGGCGAACGCACCGCGTTTCACTCACTGGACGCTTTGTGGCGTCTGTACAGGAGGAAGACGACGACTCCGATGGCAGAAACGGCCACTGCAGCGGCGACCAGCACGGCCGTCCACTACAATAAAAGCAAACAGTTTATTTATTTTTTTTTTTTAAACTCTCAACGCTACAGATATGAATCCAACAACCGCAGGGTGGAACCCGTCACGTATATATCAGACCGGCTCTCCGGAGCATTTCGATTCCGTGGGGTTCCACAGGGCTCCGTGTCGGGACACTATAAGGTTCTACCGTGATGCACTGGGCGCCGGGCAAGTAAACAGTAACGTTAAGTAATTATTGAAATTCACCTCCGACAACAAGCAACAGAAAATATGTGAGTCCTTAAAGTTGCGGGGGAAATTAGGGGAGTTAATTCAATTTAAAGTTATTAGTTCCATCAGATGTTCGCTGATCAGTTAGAGGAGGAAGATGCTCTATAATCTGGATGTTAGAGGAGGAAGATGCTCTATGATCTGGATGTTAGTGGAGGAAGATGCTCTATAATCTGGATGTTAGAGGAGGAAGATGCTCTATAATCTGGATGTTAGAGGAGGAAGATGCTCTATAATCTGGATGTTAAAGGAAGATGCTCTATAATCTGGATGTTAGAGGAGGAAGATGCTCTATAATCTGGGTGTTAGTGGAGGAAGATGCTCTATAATCTGGATGTTAGAGGGGAATGCTCTATAATCTGGATGTTAGAGGAGGAAGATGCTCTATAATCTGGGTGTTAGTGGAGGAAGATGCTCTATAATCTGGATGTTAGAGGAGGACGATGCTCTATAATCTGGATGTTAGTGGAGGAAGATGCTCTATAATCTGGATGTTAGAGGAGGAAGATGCTCTATAATCTGGATGTTAAAGGAAGATGCTCTATAATCTGGATGTTAGAGGAGGAAGATGCTCTATAATCTGGATGTTAGAGGAGGAAGATGCTCTATAATCTGGATGTTAGAGGAGGAAGATGCTCTATAATCTGGGTGTTAGTGGAGGAAGATGCTCTATAATCTGGATGTTAGAGGAGGAAGATGCTCTATAATCTGGATGTTAGTGGAGGAAGATGCTCTATAATCTGGATGTTAGAGGAGGAAGATGCTCTATAATCTGGATGTTAGAGGAGGAAGATGCTCTATAATCTGGATGTTAAAGGAATATGCTCTATAATCTGGATGTTAGAGGAGGAAGATGCTCTATAATCTGGGTGTTAGTGGAGGAAGATGCTCTATAATCTGGATGTTAGAGGAGGAAGATGCTCTATAATCTGGATGTTAGTGGAGGAAGATGCTCTATAATCTGGGTGATAGTGGAGGAAGATGCTCTATAATCTGGATGTTAAAGGAAGATGCTCTATAATCTGGATGTTAGAGGGAAATGCTCTATAATCTGGATGTTAGAGGAGGAAGATGCTCTATAATCTGGGTGTTAGTGGAGGAAGATGCTCTATAATCTGGATGTTAGAGGAGGAAGATGCTCTATAATCTGGATGTTAGTGGAGGAAGATGCTCTATAATCTGGGTGATAGTGGAGGAAGATGCTCTATAATCTGGATGTTAAAGGAAGATGCTCTATAATCTGGATGTTAGAGGAGGAAGATGCTCTATAATCTGGATGTTAAAGGAAGATGCTCTATAATCTGGATGTTAGAGGGAAATGCTCTATAATCTGGATGTTAGCATGTCTTCAACTGTCTAAAAGATCTTGGCATGTCTCAATGGAAAACGTATTTCATAAATGTTTCACATTTTTGAAAAAAACAAACAGTCCAGAAGTTAAAACATAAAGTTGCTCGTCAGTCACCAGATTAGCTTCCGTCCGTTCCTCCACCAGACGCTGCATCTGAGCTCGCAGCTCGCTGCCCAGGTGAACGACGGTCTGAAACACGGAGTCAAACACCCACAGTCAAATCCACAAACAAACAAACAAACAAACAAACAAACAAACAGCATCTTGAAGAGCAGTCAAACTCAACGCAACGTCACGGAGGCCGTAATCTCAGATTACTAGCCCGCTGCTGATGTGAAGTTGAGATGTTACCGGGTAGAGGCTGCAGCGCTCGTCCTCCTCGTCCTCCATGTCTGGAAACACGGAACGGAGAAACTCAACAGGAGGAAGAAGAAACAACATCCTGTGCACGTTTACAATGTCAATAATAACTTTTAATTACGCCATGCAGTGTAACTCGGTGCTGCACAACGGATAAACAGTGCGGAGAATAAACTCATATCAGTCTTTATAGCAGGGCTGTAATAAACTCATTTTAGTCCAGGAGCCACATGCAGCCCAGTTTAATCTTCAGTGATTAAAATAACCTTTAAGTTTAAACTTTTTCTTCGTCGTGGTGAAGAACACACGTTATTAAAATGTCTATAATTTCACAAAACCAAACAATTACTCCAGAAACTCACTACAATCTCAACATGAATCCAATTTTAGTCAAACCCCTGCTTTAGAGGAAAACACAGCTTAAAATGTTAGTTAACATGATTTCCACCACATTCATTCTTCTTTAAACTTATATTTTTACTTTTTCTGATTATAGAGTACAGTTGACCAAGTAATCCACTTTGCATGTGAGATTACGAAATCACCCCTGAATAAATCTACAGTTTGACGGACCGGATTAGAGCCTCTTCTGCACCAGTTTTGTCCCATGAGCCTTATTTTTTTTTTTTTTTTTAATTCATCAGCGTTTGACCTGCAGTGACGTCACGTATATAATCCAACAGTTGAAATGCTTATTAAAAAAAAAAAAAGTAATGTAATAACGTAAAACAATAAAATGATTCATATGTTTTACAATGAAGCATTCAGAAGAAATACATAAACCTTTCAATAATCGATTATGAGCCTATTATTAATGCAGCTTTTTTAAAACGAGACAGTGCGCGCTCCCGCGCAGGGCACGCGACATGCAGAGATCGATTTCGAATGCGTAATCGCGACATTTATCACGCTGGTGGGATTTTTAAGTCCCGAGTCTCTTTCCCCCCCGGGGGGGGGGTCAAACGGGGGTGAGTTTGAAATGTGGGGTAAAGATCAACTGCCCCTCCTGGGGGTCAGTTTGTAACCAGACACGGACACGCGCACGCTCTAAAAACAGACCCGCAGCGGAGCAAAAGCACACGATTCATTCAAGTCAGTTCAACTTTCCCTGTTTGTTGGTAAACCGAGTCTCAAATGTTGTTTTTAGCGCTTGTTGTGATTTTTATTTCAGTTTTTTTTTTTTACGTGTGTGCCAAACCTCATTCACAAAACTAGATTTATTTTGAAGGAGAGTTCAGCGTTCAGACAAGGAGAGGAGCTATAAAGTCCGTTTTAAGTTATTTGTTTTTCCTTAATAAACCAGAGCAGAAACACACAAAAGAGGTTAAAAAAATAGAGGAAACACACCAAGACACAGATTTAACTGCAGTGTGGAGGAACTTGTGTGAAGTTAACTCAACTTGTTTGGTGTTTACCTGAAGCTTCAGTCCAGAGGAGTTAAAAGTTGGAGAGATTCCCTCAAAACAACAAAAAAAGTGGAGGAGGAGGACACCCTCAGTCCTGTGCAAAGTGAAAATGGTGTGTAAACACACACATTGCACACACACGCGCGCGCGCAATGCACAGAACACTGCAAAAGTAAGTCCAGCAAAACGAGCGCCGCCTTTCTCCTTCCAAAGTTAAACGTGTGTAAAGTGTGTGTCTGTGGCTGTGTGAACGCGTTACCAAAGTGTAAACATAGGTGTGTGAGACAAGCTCTGAGCCTCCGGGAGCGCGCACCAAAATAAAATGCAGCCATAGAGCAGGTGCAGAGGCTTTTATTTTGCCACTGACCGACTCCACGTGGTCCCAAACTGAGAGAAAAACCCACACAAAGTGACCACAAATAAATGAAAATCACACACAAGAGACAAAAACAAATAAAAAAAAACTTGAATGGTCATTGAAAAGCCACATATTATCACAAATACCGTAAAAAAGTTACAAAAAAAACCCCAAAACAGTGACTAAAAGACATATTAAAACTGACAATACACAAAATTGGTTTAAAAAAAATAAACACACAGTAATACAGCTCTAACAGAGACACCAAAACCACCACATAGTACGATTAAACTGCCACAACACACATATTCACGCTGATCAAAGACACAAAATGACCACAAAAATGTACTCATCTTTGTGCAACAACCACAAAACTGTGGAGTTAAAAAAAAAGCAATGCCTAAAAGACAAAGTATAACAGTGAATATCCACAAATTTCTTATTAGACAACAAAAACAAGCACAAAATTCCCAAACTACAATCAAGTATGTTGAAGACGGCCACAAACAATCACTAGAACTCTCCTGGACAGTCCAGAAATCCTCCAAAACTGATGCACAAACTGTCACACACACTCAAAAGAACCACAAAGAGATGCAAACATACCACAAAAAGAGAAATTCTAACAGGCAAGAAATTACAAAATGACCATATAGAGACAGAAAAAAAAAAATCTGTAAATGGATGTAAAACTGCCTCAACAACATGAAAAACCTCGACAAAGGGATATTGACTGATAAAAAAAAAAAGATACTGAATAATCACAAAGAGAATCAAACATGTGCAAAAAGACATCAAACAGATGCAAAGTAGCAACACAGACCAAAAAAAAGAAGATATGCGAAGCTGTCAGGGGCATAAAGTGACACACAACCTCATCTAAATTCTCAAGTATAAATATTAAGATACAGTAAAAAGGATGAAAAGTCAAATAACGTCAAAAATAGCAAAACGGCGTCACTAATAGTGTGAAAATGATCCTATATCGAAAAATCCAACCCCAGAAACCCCTCAATTAAAAAAAATATATATATTTGTTTTATTTTGAAGGCATCGTTTGACATATTGCTGTGAAATTGACGTCACTTGACAGACCGCCAATCCTGCGTTCTCATTGGTGGAGGCTTGTTCGCTTTCAGCCAACCGGTGAAGACGTTATTGGAGCGCGAGCCACGTTACGTGCAGCGGACCAAACAGTTCAAGGTGAGTAGAGACGAATTTACCTCTGAAATCATATTATTTTACAATAATTCCACCTGATTGTATATTCAAGGACGATTCAAACTTCATTAAATATTAGACGAGTTTATGTATTTTACTGCGAACCCGGAAATGGCTGCTTGTTTGACGATGCTAAACGGAAAGTGGCTAGCTGGGAAGCTAGTCAGCTCCAACCAGTTTATGTAAACACATTTATTATAGTGTCTCTTTTAATAGAGCCAAACAATAAGGTTAAAAAAAATCCTGATTGAGCTGATTTTCCAGTCGATCCACAATGCATGTGTTGAATGAAATTGAATTGACTGAAGGATAATTAAGTTGACAGTAAGTAATTTTTAAAAATGAATGAAAACCCATAAAAATGCTAATGAAACATTAAACTTAAATCAAGCACAGGTGAGAAAAACACATCATTAAGACTTGTTAAAAGGCCATGTTAAGATTCTAGTAAATTGATCCTGAAACGATCCAGATGTTGGATGTAAAGCAACATAAAATCGAATAAATAACAATTTGTCAAAATGTCTTAAAATAGATGTTAAACAAATTTACGGAGGCAAATGAAACAGCCAAAATCAGGCTGCAAATTGACAGTAATTGTGTATAGTTCCCTTCATGACACACTAAATTACAAAGATGTGATAAATTATTGGTTATAAAATCTAGATATACATAAATAGTGTAATTAAACAGTGAACGTGAATCCATGCAAATTGATCACAAAGAAACACATAATGGTATTAGTGCAAGTACACTAATACCATTTGTATTATTATTATAAGTATGCTATTACTTTTGGTATTATTATTATTATTATTATTATTACTGATATATATATATATATATATATATATATTGTTATTGTTATATTGCTACCATTATTAGTAGTACTATACACGAGTATTATACACTATTACACATTGTTATTATCTGTATTATTGTTATTATATAATGCCTACTTCTAATGGCTCTGCCACTGCACCTTACTATTTATTTATCTTGCTTTTATCTCCTGCTTATTTCTAAGTGCCCATGTTCCGTTCTGTGTTTTACTTTATGTCTTATACCCAGATATTTTTATTTTTTACTTTTATTTCTATTCTATCGTATTTTATAATATTCGTATGTACCAGATTGCTGCAGCAAAAAAATTTCCCTTCGGGGATGAATAAAGTAATTATCTATCTATCTATCTAAACTGACGCGCCGCACAAACACCAGGCGATTGAAATGACAAACTTTGAATGAAAAGAGGAAAAACAGTCGCCTTCCATGAGAGTAGATAGAAAACTTTGATTTTGACTGTTAACGATATCATAAAGTGACGTAAAATAAACAAAATAAATGTAGAATATTCAGAAATGGATCAAAATGAAAAAATGAGATGTGCAGCTGAGCGCTTTGATCTCACCGTCTGCAGACGTTTGCATGAATGCAAGTCGGTAGAATAATATTCCAGCTGATCCGACTCTCCTCGCTCTTCCTTCCCCGCAGCATGGGCGTGTTATCCCGGCTGGCGAGGGGTCTGGTCCGCGGCGCCGACCGGATGTCGGAGTTCACCAGCAAGCGCGGCTCCAAGACGCACCACAAAGGGCGCGGCGCCAGGCCCACCGGCCTGCGGCTCTCCAGCGGCAAGTTCCTGCCCGTCCGGGCCATGGTGCCCGAGCTGGTGGTGCCGCCGCTGCAGGGGTTCAAGCTCAAGCCGTACGTGTCGTACCGCTGCGGCCGGGGAACCGAGCCGCCGCTCACCGCGCAGAGCCTGTTCGACGAGGTGGTGGCGCCGCAGATCAAGAGCGACTTCGAGGAGGGGAAGTTCAGCAAGGGCGACCTGGAGAAGTACGGCTTCGAGCCGTCGCAGGACGGGAAGCTCTTCAAACTCTACCCCAAGAACTATGTGCGTTAAGAGACCTGGGGGGGGGGGGGGGGGGGTTAAATCTACCGAGAGTAAAAAGAGAAAAAGACTGAAAACTATTGAGAAACATGTTTGTTTTTATCGCCTCACCTAATAAAACCTGGTGGATGTGATTCACTACATGGTTTTTAAATCGCGTTAACATGAAACGTTTCCTGAAACACAAATGTTGAAATTCTCTTCCTGCTGAAAGTGTTGCCGCCATCATGTAGACTCTGCGCCACCGCACAGGTTTACATTTAAAAGGTTATTACGGCAATTTTACGGGTCACTCAAGATGAAATTGGACCTCTAAACTAAGACTATAGACTCCCACAGATTGTGGACTGACCTCAGACCTGCTGGGATTCGAACCTTTAGATTGGAGTAGATTAAGTTTATCAGCATAATTAATAAAGCAACATGACATCATAACACACACCTAAAGGTCAAATATGGAAGATTTTTAATGGAAAAAGAACAAAAAAACAACATAAGATGTTTGTATGTTGAACTGCAAGGGATTTCAAACTCAAGTGTAATACCACGTTCTACCACAGGGGGGGGCAGTGAGCACGTGTTGGGTAACATACATTGGTCTTGTTCCTACAAACAACCTTAAATACAAGTTTATAAAAGTTACACTCATGAAAGTTGTTTTTGTTTACTAATTGCATTTGCCTCGGCATGTAGGGGAGGAGACAAGCGTGGAGAGGAGATACATTCTGCTCTGTGTTACTATGTGAAACGAGGTTTTTCCTCCTGCACGGGTGTCAAACATGCGGCCCGGGGGGGGGGCAAAAAACAGCCGAGAAATCATAATGAAGCTTTAAATTCATTCACTGGAGAGCAAATCATTTAGATATAGTGGAGTTGCTAACTTACTTGACGTCGTTTTCTACTTTTTCTGGGTGATTTGTGTAATTTTCCATATCGTCCATGAAGGACAAACGACTCAGCTGACATTCCGAGATAAATAGAATTCGTATGTCATTAAAACTCGGATCACATGAGCAGATTCCTTCACCAGAGATGTCACACACACACACACACAGAGTCTGTGGGTAAAAAGAGGCCAAACCAAGAAAATTATAAAAACTTAAAAGGAAAAAAAATGGTTTTTTTTTAACACATTTCATTCATTTTACTGAATTCTACACCAGAGAGTTCCATTAAAAATGGCTTTCTGTTGAGACGAGTCATTTTCAGTAGTGATTGTTTGGTTTTGGGAGAATATTGACATTTTCATCACAAATATTCTGCACAGTAACAAAGAAAAGCTTTTAAAGTTTAGATTTCTAGGTTATTATGGCACTAGTTTGCCGGTCTGACTCATGCAAGATGAAACTGGTCCCCAGTGTGTTTACACACTAAAAATATATAGAAATAATCCTAAATATTACTAATCCTTGCCAAAATAGTTGCTCTACTACAGATCATATGTCAAACAAAGTGGCCAAATTGGATTTTTAATCATTTAACTGCATTTTGCACCAGGATGTTGATAAAATGACATTTTGATTTTTTTAAAAATGTCACCGTGTTCATATTTTATGAAAAGGTTTTAGATTTTATTTGCCCAATTCAAAGCTGCAGATCAAACCAGCCTGAATTTGGCCCCTCCCCCTCCCCCTCCTTCCAGTCAGCACGGCTCCGCCTCCTCCGGCGTCCAGTCCCAGCGCCACACGTGCAGCATGTGGTCGTAGAAAGAGCAGCTGGCCAGCAGACTGGACACGGAGGGGGCGTCTGTGTCCGGGTGGAGGGGGGGGGCTCCCGTGGTCGGCGGCGGCGGCGGCGGCGCCACCTCCTCGGGGATGTAGCGCCCGGCGTCGTCCTCCAGGGAGGTGTCGAAGCTGGCGGTGGGAGACTCGTACTGAATCCTCAGGTGTCCCGCGCCCTCGCCGAAGGTTTCCTTGGGCGCGGCGGGGGGAGGGGAGCGCGGCGCCGGGTCCTCCAGGGACAGGCGCGACCAGTCGGCGCCGTACGCCAGGGAGTTGTGGAGGATGTAGGAGGCGACGACGGGGCACGCTCCTCCGCCGCCCTCTGAGGTGAGGAAGAATTGAGAAGTTTTGACCACGCGTCCCCCACCCCACCCCAGATTAGCGTCCAATCAGAAAGGAGGACTCACCCAGAGCCTGCTGGCAGTGCAGCACGTGGAAGTCGTTGTGCATGCACGCCGCCAGCAGCAGCTGCCGGTCGCTGGGGTGCCACTTCAGCCGCCACACGCCGCCGCCCAGCGGCGTCTCGCTGAGCGGCTGCTTCATGCTCCGGCCGTCCCACAGCAGCGCCTGCTCGTCGTAGCTACAGGAGGGGAGGAGGGGGGAGGGGCAGAGCGACACGTCACGTGACCCGGCGCCGGGAAACACCCGAAAACGCGCGAGGAGCTGCGTGTTTTACCTCCCCGTGGCCACGACGTGCTCCCGGTGCGGCGAGCTGTGGATGCTGCACACTCCCATCGAGTGTCTTCAACAAGAGGACGGAATGTCTCAAATGAAGTTTGTAAACAACAACAACAACAACAACAAACAAACACCTGACACACACACACGAGCATCAGTCGCACCTTTTACTGGTGAACGTTGGACTGGAAGGACCGACCCTCAGATCCCAACCCTTCAGTTTACAGTCATCGCCACCTGAGAGCACACACACACACACACACACACACACACACACACACACACACACACACACACACACACACACACACACACACACACACACACACACACACACACACAGTAGTGTGACACTATGAATAAGTGTGTGTGTGTGTGTGTGTGTGTGTGTGTGTGTCGTTACCGGAGTAGAGCAGCTGCGTGTCCCAGTAGGAGAAGGCCGAGATCCAGGCCTCGAAGTCGTGAGCTTTCCACTGCGACAGAGTCGTCAGAGCTCCTTCAGCCAGAGAGAGAACGCTGACGCATCCCGCCGAGTCGCTGCAGACCACCCGCACATCACTGCTGCTCACACACACACACACATAGAGGTTTCAGCCCACCACACTGAGTCCAGACCCCCCCCCCCCCCCCCCCCCCGGACAGCAGGGCCCACCTGTCCAGCCTCCCAGTGGACCAGTCCAGGGACAGAGCCAGACGCTCGGCTCCCACCTGCAAACTGCTGAGAGGCTGCAGACCGCGGCCGCCCTCCTACTGGAGACACACACTCATGAGACGTTTCCTTCAGGCAAAGCGACACACACACACACACACACACTCCCCAATGTTGCGTCCGTACCTCCGATTAACCTCATGTTCGTGTTCGAATGACTGTAATGAACGGAAGAGAATCCAGCTGAACTTCAGAAGATCGGTTCAGGTTTGGAAGTCTGTTCTCTTGCGAGCTGGAGACGTTTTGATTGTTTCATTTGCCGATTCGTTATTTTTCACCTGTTTTTCAAAGTAGTTTGACGCATTTTGGGGTTAAAAAAAACAGTCCGAGTGAGTTTAATTTGGTCGCTTGCTGATATAAATATGAATCATGTGCAATCAGCAGTATTTTTATGTAAAAAAAAAAAAAAGAAAGCTTTGTTGTAAAGCACTTTGGGTACCACTGGGTGATTGTAAAGGGCTATACAAATAAAATGTGATTGATTGACTGCATGTAGAGGATTTTGTCCTCCGACGCCTCCTTCCTCACCGGACCTCCAGACAGCGTGTAGAGCTGCAGCTCCCCGGTAGCGGCGGCCATTCCCAGCACGGGCCTGTCGGACACGGGGACGTGGCACCTGAACGACACCAAGCGGGAGGAGAGGGACGCCGACGTGAGCCGCCCACCCGTTTTGCAATGTAATCACATTACTGATGGTCCCTGTAGCCCTGCGGCTGCAAATTGGGGATTACGTTACCATTTCAAGTCCAAAATGGCCGCCGTGTCCATGCGCTGCAGCTCAGTGAGAGGAGGGATCATCGGACCCTCCCGACGAAATTGGAAAAGGTACAAACGGCCGGTCCGGCTCGGGGCGGCATCGTCCTCCCCCACCTGAAGCATGACGGGAGGGGAACAAAACAAAACATGAGCCACAATGTGTTTGCATAAAATCAACATCATATTGATCAAGGATGGCATGGAAAAGTCAAATATTTAGCATCTTCTTTAAACAATTCAATTAAACTGCTATTGTAGGATCCCAACAAAACCTAAAAAAAGAAAACAGGACATGAAATAATCTCAAAGAAGAAGAAAATGCAAACTGAATCAACCAAATTATCATGGAAATAATCCCATGAAGAAGAAACGGTGGCTCGACAGACACAAACTCACACAAATAGATCTAAATAAGACAGAAAGCGACATAAAATAAGTCATGCATCACACACACACACACACCTGAAAGATGCAAATAACAGTCGGACAAACATCATAAAACACAAACAAGAAACGTCACATTTGAAACACACACACACACAGGTTGCAGCTCCACAGAGGAGGTTCTGTGCAGGTGATATGGGGTGAGGGAGGGTGGGGGTGAAAGGGATCCTCTGAATGAACTCTCACCCCTTTGTTCAGCTGATACGTGCCGCAGGCCAGCACGTCGTGGCTGGACGACACGGGACACCACTCCACCGTGTCCGCACTCAGCTCCGTGTCAAACACCTGTAGGCTGCGGGTCCGCGACTTCCAAGCCATGGCCGCTGCCTTCTCTGCATAACGTGACCGACCTGGAGCTGAGGGGAAACAATCCTGCAGTTTTGTTTTCTGTTTTGAACTGTGACAATCAAACTTTAGATTCTGTAAACAAACAGCAGCTAGCAAAAATAATGTCTGGATGTTAGCTAGGATGCTACATTTCACTCCGTGCAGTCACACGAGTACACAAGCCAGACTCTGCGCGAGATCCGCCGACAATCACAATTAACTAATAATAATGATAAAAGTCAAATAAAGTTTTTATTAAACTCGAAACTTCTGCGAAACAAATAAAACTCACATGTGTGCCAGCACCGACTCGACGCTCCGTGCGTGATTACGTCATCAGCACGCAGCGAGCAATGGTGCGTTCAAGAACCAATAGTAAAAATTGGACTAAAGTGTTTGAATACGCGACTGTTCTTCAAAACAAAAAAGACATTTGTAGTTTTCCGGCCTAATTACGACATGATTGAAACATTTCATTTTACAGGCAATGAAATGAAAATCATAAAAAAAATCTAAAAGAAAATTTTCAAAGTACAGTAAAGAACGGCATTTGTCATCAGCGTTCGTGTTTCTGCAGTGACAGTACATGTTGACAACGCAGCTGACGTCATCACGCTTGGCCCTGGACGTGGTCACGTGACTCCTGGCAGTGCACTTTCGGCTTCACCGGGCCGCTACTGTTGACTCCTCCGGGAAAGTGTCATCGCAAAACCGGCCACCGCGCACACTGAGAGCCGCCATGGACTTCAACGTGAAGAAGCTGGCCTCCGGAGCGGGGCTGTTCTTCACCCGGGCCGTGCAGGTAGGAATCCGGGGGCAGCGGCGGCTGCGGCTTCGCTTGCTTCTTCAAGCTTGACAGAGATAACATATGTTCTCCACTGCGGGCCAGTGAAGCGCTCACATCCTGCATTTCACCCCGAAAACAGATCAAATATTGCGAAAATGTGTGTTGATCTGATAGAACTTGGTGAGTTTGAGGGTGACAGAGGAGATGGGACGGTACGGAGGATGACAAGTGGGGTCACGCGGGGAGCACGATTATTTCCCCCATGACGTCACGGCCTCGCCTTCAGCCTCTTCTTCTTATTTTTTAATTTCTATTTTTAAGTATTTTTTTTAATTCACACAGGAAGAAACAGGAGCAGCTTCAAAACTGATTCGTCCAAATAAACGTGATTTGTATTATAAAATTTGACTCATTTAATATTTCCAAGCAGTTTAGCGTTTTCAAAAAGTTGCACATTTCCACGGAGGTGGAGTCTGAGAATTTTAAAATATTCCACCTTGGGAGCCGGTTTCAAAAAGTTGCTTTTTCAGGCCCTGTCCACAGGAGGTCATTTCATGTAATCGCATGATGCACCATTTCTGAAAACGGCTTCCAGACTGGAGAAGTTTGAAATTGCGCCTTCGGTTTTGACGTGTGGATCGACAAGATACACATTTTCTGAAATGTTTGCATGCTCTGAGTTTTCTCCTGTCTTTTGTGTGTGTCTGTGACAGCGCTGCAGTGCCACCTATAGGCCTGGCATAGGTATGACATCGCATTTGAGTAGTTTTGAGAGAAAAAAGATCATTTCACGCAAAGTTTTGTGTTTTAATTTGAAAATGTTGTGGTTAAACCACCCCAAATAATTACAAACAAGTAGCATGAAGCACAAATAAACATTATTTAAGTTTAAAGAAGCTAAATTACAAATATTATCACATAAACAAGTTTGTTTTTGTTTTTTTTAACCTCGAAATTAAGATTTTTTTTTTTTTTTCCCCATTTGAACAGTTTCTAACTTCTCCTTTCTGACAAGTGGATTAAGGGTTGGCCACACTGAACATCCTCATAGCGACTCGGATGATTCTTAACTTGTTCCTGGTTTGATAAAAACCGACCAAAACTCCTCAACAACAGAAGAATGTACTGTTTTAACTCAAAATGACATTAACCATTAATTACACTGAGCTGAGATGCTTTCTAAGTCGATGGCGTTCCAGATGTTTTGACCCCAATGAAGAAGATCCACAAACGCGGCCGCTGTGACACAAAACCCCGTTTACAGACGATCCAACGTCTTTTTGACGTTTGCGTGTGACGCCTGTCAGTTCACAGAGGAGAAGCTGGGCCAGGCGGAGAAGACGGAGCTGGACGCTCACTTCGAGAACCTGATGAGCCGGGCCGACTGCACCAAGCTGTGGACGGAGAAGATCTTCCGGCAGACCGAAGTCCTGCTGCAGCCCAACCCAAGTACGACGTGACCTCAGTAATCCTGAGATGACAGGGCGGACGAGTCGCGCTCACACTGTCATCATGAAGCTTCGCAACCGAGTCGACCGTCGTTTACTTCATTGCCGGTCTTTCATTTCTAAATGCATAATTTCAGTGTAAAGTTACAGACTACACTTATGCCCACAGACGATTTCTCTGTATTCTGACAGCTACTAAAAAGTTTGTGCTATTTCCCTAAAATAAAACAGATTTCTTATTGTTTTATAGGTGCTCATAGTACTTTTGTTGATTTGTAAAATAATAGATTTGTTAAATTAAACTATGATCCTCCACTTATTTTATAATCTTGCAGGATCTGCACACTTTAAAAAGGCATTCTGCAGAAGATAGAATATAATAACGAATAGTTTTATCACAGGAAGTCCATTATAAGAAGAGTAATATAAAAAAAAACATACATTTTATGCAGAAATCCACGTGACCTTATGTAAAAACCCGGATATGTTGTTTGTGGCGATCATATCCAGACTCTATGTTGCATACTAACCCAATATACTGGTCCAGGGCAGATAATGCTGTTTATAAGTGACTTTTACGGGTTTATAGTGTAATAGAAAGACGTGACTAATAGATGCCGCTAACTTTTAATGATAGAGACAAAATAAAACTCTTTACTAATAATAAGTCACAAGTTTCACTCTAATATGATGAAAATTGAACATATTTTCTGCAAATACATGCAATTTTATTCATATTATGCATCATTTGCAATAGAATAACACTTCAAAGACGTCAGGATGCCAGAAGTGACACTATTATTGTTCTTAAAAGGCAAAAACGTTCACCTGCTGGCACGTTGACGTATCATAACAAGTAGAACTGGTCTCGCGCTCATCTGTATCGGTTTCGCGCTGTTCTAGGATGACTTGTGCACCATTAGGAACCTCTAACTTGTACTTTTTGATTCTCCATGCCACAGTTGACCACACTGGTGAGTATCCTGTATCCTCCCTCCCTCTGCAGCGCCCTGCTGCCCAAACCTTTCCATGCCTTTTGAGTTTTCCCCTCGCAGAGATCAAATCGGCACATTCCTCCGCTGGTACTGAGATCAAAAGAGGGTTTCAAATAGTTTTTACAATCCAGATGCCTGACCCCTTTTTTTTTTTAAGATACTGGTGAGATAGTGTTGTTTCTCTTATGAGGACGGTTTATGTCAGACTGAGTGTTTTTTATAATTTATTTATTTATTTATAGGGACGTACTGATACCACTTTTTTAGTACAAGCACTAACCTAACTAACTTGCCGATACCAAGTACTGATATAAGTACTTATTAAATACTATAAAGCCCAGTTAGGGCTGGGTGACTTGGCCCCCAATTTTTATTTATTTTTTTAATGTAAAATATGAGTTTTGATTAGATTTTCGATTTATTTTCTCAATCCACTTTAAAAAAATGACTACTGACATCAGATATATTTCCAAAAGTTCATCTTTTTGCTGTGATTGTCCTCGGAGTTGAAATGCGAAGAAAAAAATAATCCCAAAATAAAAAGTAAAAGAGGCCTTGTCATTCAACAAGTTCAAACTTTAACCCCGGTTTAAACAAAAGTGCAACAGCAACTACAGAAACTCACAAGGAGGCAGAAGGGAACGCGGACAAATGTTTGCGAAATATAAATAGATTTTACCTGCAAATTTGATAAATCGTTTAAATCAACTTTTTTTTTTTTTTTTGCCCAGCCTGGTTCACATCGTTTGGTGCGTCTCTATTTTTTTTCTTCTTTTTCTTAAAAATCTATGGCTCCAAACAGACATTAAATACGATATTTTATAAAGGAAGTCTGCGTGAGACTGAACAAGTGTGAAAATCTGAACTTATCTAACTTAATTAAAAAACGACTGCAGCCTCGAACATTTGCCATCTGCTTCATCTTCTCTTCATTTCCTCCAGCTTCTTTTCAAAGTGTGTTTCTGTGACTTTTTTCCTGCAGATTTCTACCATCGGTTGAGTTTTCCACAAGTATGAACCACGTCAGATACTGTACTGCCCTGCAGCGTCGTAGCTGATCGGAGCGGCCGTAGTATTTATTTAAGATAAATATTAGTTTCCTCGGGGAGAATCCGGTCTTCAACACTCCCCCTCATTAAAGTGTACTTGTGGAAAACGTGTCATTTCATTGACGTTTTCATCAGGATGAACTGCTTCCATGTTATTCCCTGTAACTAACGTTGTTGTTTTTCAGGCCGTCACACTTTATATTAGCTTGATTTAGAATAAAAGCCTCTTATGTACACTTTAACCCGCATTGCCTCATGGGAATAAAAAAACACGTTTTTTTTCTGTGTACATACACAGAAAATATGCAGTGTAAACGTTTTACAATTAGTATATTGGTAAAATTAGTTTTTTTTTTTGATATATTTAAATATTTGTATGCTTCATGCTTAAAAAATATTTTAATCTGGATGTACGGAAGAAACATTTAAATACACCACGATGCATTGTTAATGTTTATAGCGGATTGTTCTCTGCTGCATGCGCGGGTGTGGTTTCATTACCAAAACAAACAAAAGCACCCTCTAGTGGCCCGACAGGGGAACTACGTCGTTTCCAGCGTTTCTGCCATTTCCGTGTAAACGGACATTTGTTTTTTTACAACGTTGTCGTATAAATGAAAAACTCATTTTCACTTGAGACGCTGTCGTGTTAACGGGGGGTCTACGTTTAATTTAAAAATGGACGTTTGATCGGCTTTCTAATTTAAATTTTTAAGTGGATAACGGAAGCGCCTGTGGTCGTCCTCTGCAGGCGCCAGGATCGAGGAGTTCCTGTACGAGAAGCTGGACATGAAGGCTCCGTCCAGGGCGACCAACGGCGAGCTGCTGGGTCAGTACATGCAGGACGCCGGGAAGGAGTTCGGCGCCGGGACTCCGTACGGTGAGTGACCCATGTTTGTTGTTTTTTAATCGTCGCCGTCACTCCATTCACAATAATACTGTGAGAAGTAGGGACGTCACTTATTTCTTTGGAAAACTCTGGAGGCACACCACCGCCACCCGAAAATGTTAAAATGTGAAACTCTGTAGCCTCTATTAACAAAATAAAGTCATTCTCATCAAAGTTTTATCAACAGGGATCAAATAAATACAGAAAAAAAGTATTTCCCAATTTCTTTTTTTTTTTTAATTTTGACTCCCTCAGTGTGAAACCTGGACCTGATGGATGAAGAGCTGAGATCCTGGTTCACATTCTTCCTTTTCAAACTTTGACCTTTTCTAGTCTAGACTATTCTAGTCCAGTCTAGTCTAGTCTATTGTATTCTAGTCTAGACTATTCTAGTCAAGTCTAGTCTATTGTATTCTAGTCTAGAGTATTCTAGTCTAGACTGTTCTAGTCGAGTCTAATCTAGTCTAGTTTAGTCATTGTATTCTAGTTTAGACTAGTCTAGTCTAGTCTAGTCTATTGTATTCTAGTCTCGACTATTCTAGTCGAGTCGAGTCTAGTCTAGTTTAGTCTATTGTATTCTAGACTATTCTAGTCTAGTCTATTGTATTCTAGTCTAGACTAGTCTAGTCTATTGTATTCTAGTCTATTGTATTCTAGTCTAGATTACTCTAGTCTAGTCTATTGTATTCTAGTCTAGATTGCTCTAGTCTAGTCTAGTCTATTGTATTCTAGTCTAGACTACTCTAGTCTAGTCTATTGTATTCTAGTCTCGGCTATTCTAGTCTATTGTATTCTAGACTATTCTAGTCTAGTCTATTGTATTCTAGTCTATTGTATTCTAGACTATTCTAGTCTAGTCTATTGTATTCTAGTCTATTGTATTCTAGACTATTCTAGTCTATTGTATTCTAGACTATTCTAGTCTATTGTATTCTAGACTATTCTAGTCTAGTCTATTGTATTCTAGTCTAGTCTAGTCTAGTCTATTCCTATAGCGCTCAATACAACACAGTAACTTCAAAGCACTTTCCCAGAGAAGAACCAACAACTCCACCTCAGCAAGCAGAAAACGCGGTGGGAAGAGAAAAGTAAATATCCCCTTTAACAGTTAGAAACCTGCAGAACCAGTCAGTGGAGGAGACCTGGTGCAGATCCAGTCGCTTTAGGAGATCGAAAGAGAAAAAGATAGGACTGACTGACTGACTGACTGACTGACTGACTGAGGGGGAAGAATTCAAACCGTGGTTCTGGCCGGGATTCACTGTGGAATTAAACAGACATAAATCTACTTGCTGCTGACTTCTGTAGCAAACGGAGAAGAAATTTTAAATTCATTATTTTTTGTGCCTCAACAGCTTCACTACTTTTGAAACACCGTAGTGTGAAAACAGGCCCAAAGTTTTTGCATTTCACAGTGTCAGAACCGATTAAGTAACAAAATAAATTCAGCCTTTTCAATGTAAGAAAAAAAGTCCATAACACAATAATATATTACATCTAATATTTGATGATTAAAATGATTCAAGTTGCATTTTCATTTTCAAAATATCCCAATGGCAGCCAGTCGTACACAAACAATACCTACATCAATTATTTTGGTAAATAAATACATTAAACGTGCTTTTATGAAGTTCCTACAGGTTTATTTTAATCATAGTGGAAACAGAGTTGGTTTGGTTTGTGTCAAATCTACAAATACAAAAACTTTATAATCAAACACCAAGGACATTTTAATTTAATTGTAAAAACTCAACATTATATTAACCCGTAAGGATAATATAACATTGATATAACAAAGTCCTGCACACACAGAACCATCAGATCCACTATAATAACATAACAACTCCGTATTGATTTTCATCAGTAAGGAGTGATTTAAAGTCTTTTTATATAATTTAAATGAGTGTTTTTGGGCTTTTTTTCACGCGATTTAATGAAGGGGAATTGTTGGTGGTGAAATCCTTTGTGTGTGTGTGTGTGTGTGTGTGTGTGTGTGTGTGTTGTCTCTCTCGGTGCTCACAGACAGAAATGTCCAGCTGATTTCCTCTGTGAGCATCGATCCTGCTCTGAATCAGCCCTCGGGACGCGGCCTCACATCGATCAATACTTGGTTCAATAACGCCGCAGAAAAATGAGATTCACGCCAGAGTGTGACGACTTTGCCGAGCGACCTTTACAGAAACTGTGTGGAGTTTTAATTATTGTAGTTTCTGTCTGTTTAGTCTCTTTTTTTTTCTTTTCTTTTTTTTCCGGCTTCCACTGTGGAAAAAAGCCCTGAGTTCTGACTTTTTTTTTCTTCAAAATTCAGAATTTTTTCCTCAGAATTCTGACTTTTTTTTTTCCGAATTCTGACTTTTAAACTCCAAATTCTGAGTTTAAAGTCAGAATTCTGACTTTTTTCTCAGAATTCTGACTTTCAGACTCAGAATTCTGACTTCAAACTCCGAATTCTGACTTTTAAACTCAGAATTCTTACTTTTAAACTCAGAATTCTGACTTTTTTCTCAGAATTCTGACTTTCAGACTAAGAATTCTGACTTTTAAACACAAAATTCTTACTTTTAAACTCACAATTCTGAGTTGAAAGTCAGAATTCTCAGAATTCTGCCTTTTTTTTCAAAATTCTGCCTTTTTTTCTCAGAATTCTGACTTTCAAACTCAGAATTCTGACTTTAAACTCAGTGAAGAAGACACACTTTAAATGCATTAGGCCGACGTCCCTCGTGAGTTTGGACTGAAACCGATGATTCACTGACGGCTGTGGATCAGAGTTGCTGAGTCATGTCCTGAGACGCCGCGGTAACGGCGGCCGGATCTCTGCTCCCTCCTGCAGGCAACACGTTGATGATCGTGGGCGAGTGCGAGAGCAGGCTGGGGGCGGCGGAGAGGGAGTTCCTCCAGACGTCGGCCATCAGCTTCCTCGCCCCCCTCAGGAACTTTCTGGAAGGCGACTGGAGGACCATTTCAGTAAGTCAGACACAAAAGTTTGATATCATTTACACTGAAAATGATGTCGTTAGCATGTTTGGCCACTAGGGGCTGCTGTTTGTTTTTTGTTTTTTTAATGTTACCACACATACAATAGATCAGTGTTTTTCAACCTTTTTTGAGCCAAGGAACACTTTTGTTTTTGGAAAAATCTGGAGGCACACCACCACCCGAAAATGTTAAAATGTGAAACTCTGTAGCCTCTATTAACAATATAAAGTCTTTCTCATCAAAGTTTTATCAACAGGAATCAAATTTTTAAAAAAAACGGATTTCCCAATTTCTTTTTTTAATAGTGACTCCCTCAGTGTGAAACCTGGACCTGATGGATGAAGAGCTGAGATCCTGGTTCACATTCTTCCTTTTCAAAAACTTCTCCATCACTGTCACTGACACAGTACTTTGATACAAGATGGTAGCAGGAGGTGGAGATGAACCACACTGACGTCTGTCAGTTTCAATTTCACCGGCAAAGTTCTGTGCTGCCATCTAGTGGTGAAGAGTATTTATACATGATTACTCTGCAACACACTGTCAGCTGTGAGAGCAAATTTTATTTTTAGAAAAAAATGTGAAATTGGATAATTTCCCACGGCCCACCTGACGAGATCTCGCGGAAACACCAAGTGTGCCGCGGCGCAGTGGTTGAAGAACACTGCAATAGAGAACAATACCCTATAAACATCAAAAAAATGGGAGTACACAGACATTCGTATGGATAGATAGCTTGATCGTTATTACTGTGACCGTCAAAATAAAATGACCCAAGTCCCAGGAGAATATGGACCGGGAGTCACGACGCGACGGAGGAAAGCCTCCACTGAGCATGTGCACAACGACTCGTTACTACGGCCGTGGTGCAAATGAGCCGAAGCGGCGTTTCCGTGGAGACGGGAGTCGGGAGTCGGGAGCAGTTTCCAAAACACTCAACATTTTCAAAAAGATGTGTGTTTTTCAGTGGCTCCGACCTCCGTCCTCGTGTAAACGGACATCCGAGCCACAGGGAAAATGTTTTTGCCTTTTTCACTTGAAAATGTCGTGAGATTTTCGTGAGGTAAACCAAACGGAACCGGATTTCAAAATAAAGGGTTTGAATCCAAAGAAAGGAGGGAGAGCACAGTGGGAAAATGGACTTTTCATGTTTAGTCACATTGACTAAAATATTTCTATGTTGTCATCGCGGACACTTTGAGTCGTCGAAGGAACGGAGATGAGAATCGAACCTCCTACTTTTCGGGATCAAACTATTACCGACTCGACTCGACTCAAATCGAATCGAAACGAATCGAATCGAATCGGCGTCTCATCAGGAACAGAGATGAGAATCGAACCTCCTACTTTTCGGGGTAAAACTATGACCGCCTCGAATCGAATTGACTCGAATTGACTCGACTCGAATCGAATCGAATCGGCGTCTCATCAATCCGGTTCCTGTGTTTCGGTGCAGAAGGAGAGACGCCTGCTGGAGAATCTGCGGCTGGACTTGGACGCCTGTAAAGCTCGTGTGAAGAAGGCGAAGATGGCCGAGGCCAAGGCTGCGGTGAGTGGACGTCCACCCCCTACCCAACCCCCCCGCACCCGCACCCCCCCCCCCCCCAATGAATTACTTGGACTAACTCCCATGAAAACATGACTAACGGTGTGTGTGTCTGAACCTTTGCAGTGCGAGGGCGAAGTGAGTACCCTTCAAGCATTTCATCCTCAAACACACCTCCGGGTCGTTCTTTTTCTGCCTCGCTCGCTTTTATTTTCTAAATTCAACTTGGAGAAACTGCTAATAATGTAAAAAAAAAAAAATACAAATATTTAATCTGGCAAAAGCAGTGGACAGAAAAACAAAACGACCTTCACCTGTGTGGAAAAAGCTTGCATCTTATACTGTCTGACAGGAAGTTCAGTGACATATTGACATCTGACCTTTAATCTACTTTTATTCTGAAGCTTATGTCCTCGATGTGGGTTTAGCATCACTATAATCTCCATTTTAACCGTCTCATTCTGGGTTTTTGTTGTGTTTTTTTTTTTGAAACTCCAACATTTTGTTTTGAATAATACAAACTGAACACTGATAGTGTTTTTTTTCAGTTGGCAACATTTCTTTTTAATTCATATTGTTAGAAACCTCACCTGCTTTTATTTATCTGCAGAAGGCAAAAGATATCAATTCTTTGCCTTTGAACTAGTCAGAAGATAACTTTCACCCAGCAGAGGGCGCTACAAGACAGTTTGTATATTCAAGTAATTGTTTTTTCTTTCAAAAAGTTTTACTGACTGTTAAAATCCTGCTATTATAAGATTGACACTTTTTTAGCTTGACAAAATGTAATAAAAAATAAATAAATTGTTTTGATTTTTAATTAAAAAAAAGTGCTTTATACTAAATAAATAAATCTAGAAATATCTAGTTTAATATACACAATACAAAACAAATTTTGAGTTTGCTTCCTTTGAAATAATATAATTTGAATGCTTAATTATTTGCATAAATGTTTTGTTTGTTGATCACAAAGTGCATTACAAGTAAAGATAAACGCAAAAACGATGCGTCTTCCCCTTGAAGCGTTGCGGCGTAAATGAGGCGTTACGGTTCTCGTTATTCCTCGAATATAAAGCTGTTATTTCCTGGTTTGACCCAACTTTGAGATCAAATCGCCCTGCATGTGGCGCCCCAAGTTAATTGAGTTGGAAGTGATGGTTTTATGCCATGAATGTTCTGTAACTTAAATTAAATAATAATAATAAAAAAAAAAAAAAACACTTTTAGGCAATGTAATTTAATGTAATGATTCATCTATGAGAGCTGTGCAAGTTTCAAAGCCTGGAAAATATTGCGTCAAGTTCAACTTTCTGAATTAAAATTTCAGGTATTTTCAGTCCGTTACGTCATCACATTGGCCGTTTTACAGTGTCGTGTCATTCAGGCTGGGCGCCTGAAGCACATTCCGGCTTTTGCACATTCCATTGTGGCCTTTGAATGAATGAATGAATGAAAGGATGGATGGTTGAATGAAACCTTGTGATCTTCTGGGTTTTTTTTTTTGTTTCTTTGTTTGGCTGCAGAATTTTTCTTTTTTCTTTTAAGCCGAATGAGGCAAACTCTGCATGTCTGCACGTGCATGACGAGGCCCAGCCCAGCCGCGTCAGGCTTCATAGCCTATTAGTAATAATAACAATGATTATGAAAACGATAATGATAATAATAATAATAAAGGTGTGTGAGGGTCTCCTCCTCCGTGAATTAGTCAGATGAGTGGAGGCGGAGAATCTCACTCTGCGGTTGTTTATATGAGGCCGAGTTGCATCACTTCCTGTGTGAGAACTCACCTCGTGTGAAAGTGTGTGCACACACACACACACACACACACACACACGCCCATACACATGCCCGTCATCTTCACCCACGTCTAAAGATCGACTCATCGACTCACAACGGCGACCCACCTTTTGAGATATCTATGTAACCCTTTATTAGTTTCATTCAATATTGCATCACAACGTCAAATGTCCCCAACAGTTGTGTAATCTAAACACCTTGCGTTATAATAATTGATTGAAATGAAGAAACGAAACGTAAAATTATAGCTTGAGTCATATTTTAACTTTTCAAAAATTTATATTTTATTCGCCCGAAACATAGGTGTGGCTGTGTGTGTACATAAAAAAAAAAAAAAAAAAATGTGGTTGTAGAACTTTCACACCCAAACTGATGTAATCCATAAATTATGAAAATTCAAAGCACTTTTCAGTTAATGAAATCTAGATTTTTAGACGTAGAACTTTTTAATAACGAATTTTAATTTCAATTTAAATCTGACATTGTGACATTAATGAAAAATTGAATGACATTTAAAAAAAAACAACTTTTGGGGGCAAAGAGAAAACTGAATCCTTAAATGGGCAAACCCCAAAAAATATATGCTTTTTTTTTTTGCCTGTTCGGCAGCTTGGGCAGACAATATTAGATTCGATATTTTTCTATTGAGCGCAGGTGTAAATAAAAAAATACATTTTTCCCCCTAATTAAAAACCAAAAAAATAAACCTAACAGAACATTAGCAAATCAAACCAGACGCTTCAGTCGGTGTGAATGAAACGGGAAGATAAGTGGGGTTTAACACAGATTACATAACTTTATCATGATCAGATGACAATCGTGGGTACGACGATACGACGACGGGGAAACCCTTTCCTCCCGTGTTTCTTTCTGTTGTGGGTGTTTTTGCTTTTGTTTTCTTCTTCTCTTTCTTGTGAATCCTCCTCACCAAACTGCTCAGACGTTGACGAGGTTTCCTCTTCCTGCAGACGGCTCCAGATTTTCAGGACACCAGACCCCGAAACTATGTGCTGTCCGCCAGCGCCTCCGCGGTGAGATGATAAAAATCAGTGTGTGTGTGTGTGTGTGTGTGTGTGTGAGACTTGATGTGTCACTGATCTAACCTGCTCCTGAGTGTTTACTTGGAATAACTTTGATTTAACTTAGGGTTAAATCAAAGTTATTCCAAGTAAACACTCAACATGTGGGTTGTGTTAAAAATAGCCCAGTGCAGGTTAGAGCAAGAGCGAAACCACAAATTGTACCTTGCCTGTTGAAAGAGGGGGAACACGTCATAGCGCGTTCAACAATAGACCATGCAACAATTTGGATTATTGCCTTTTAAACAGGAGATTGGAGCTTTAATATCTCACGGTCCTGGACACGTTTACCATCCAACAGGATGAATTAAGTCACAGAATCAGCCGTCTTGAAGAAAAAAGTGAAAACGCAGTTTGGATGATTGATTGTTTTTATAATGATCAGACAAAAAAGAAATGCAGCCATAACCTTGAAATCAAAAAAGCGTTTTTGCTGACGCATTTTAATTTCCAAATTTAGCGAATCAGGCTATTTGCTGGGGCAAAATATTAAACTAAATCTCAGTCGCCATTTTCTTTTTCGTTTTTAATGAAGTCACTGAATAAGCAGTCTTGAAGAAGAAAATGAAAATGCAGTTTGAATCGTTGATCGATTTTATTTACCAGTCAAAAAAACCCAAACAAACTTGAAATGCGGTTTTATTCTGAAAATGAAAAGGCATTTCTGTTGATTTTTGATCCATATTATTCCATATGTTCCACCTTAATTATATATGAATAACTTGTTTTCCCTGTATAACATTTCAAAACATGTTTTACTACTATGGTACAATAGTGCAATGATTTATCATCACTTTTTTATTAAGCAAACTGCACAAAACTGCAAAAAAAAAATGTTTTTTTACTTTAATTAGGACTTTTAAAAAAATAAAATAAAAATGCTACTTCCATAATGTAACAATTTCTTGTTGTTGTCACAGACAGAGTAATATTTATAAAGTTATTAACAGTGGACATAAATGACCGGATGCCTTTTCCTATGTTTAAATAGAGACCATGATTTTGCACACAAACCTACAGAATGTGGAACCTTTTACTATTTATTGTGGGAACGTCCTTTAATTCAGACGTACCTTAGGATTCACGTTGTTATCTTGTTACAGTATTTAACATTTTTCTATTTCAAAGCAGGCATGATTGGGTGTGTGAGTGCATATTTTGTAAATCTAATACAGAAAATCTATATGTATATATTAGATGACATTCTTCATTATTATATATACCATATATATATGTATATAGTCATACATTATGTAGTTTTACATTCATACCTAAATTAGTGGGTTTGGTATATTGATCTAGATATTTACTCTCATAAACCTTGAAAATACAGTTAATAGTGCCATTTAAAAGAAAGTAATTGAAGTAGGGCAAAAGGAGGAGTGTGTTTTTCGCTGACGAATCAGTTTGTCTGCATCGTTGCCCTATTTTGATGAGCTTCCTTTTAAAACGTGATTTCCTGGTTTGTTTGGACGTCTCCTTCCTCTCACCTGCCGAGTGACTTTATCATGCTTCCCCATCGAACACATGGCGGCACCGTGCCCTCGTGTCTGTCGTCTGGTTTGCAACAATCTGTTGTGTCTGCGCGAGAACAGCGCTTTTAAAATGACGCCGAGATTATTGACTCGTCAGATTAAAAAGTTAATCATCCAGAGATTCTTCTTTCGGATCAAAGTGATCATTTTATGCATATAATTTTTTGTTGTTGTTGTTTTTGGTTCATTTTAACTGCTTATTTTCAATTTTTAATCAGATTTTAGGGCATATTTTCCATTTTCTTACATTTTTATTTGTCATGCAGTGACTCGGAACATAAACTACTACAACAACTTCTACCAATAATGACAATAATGATAGTAATTATTAACATTCGGGCTTTTGAGATCTGCATGTTGTGCATGCTAATATTGCAGTAACAGCGTTACATGTACTATTAATTTATAGTCGTTAAATCATACATTTGTATACGTTTTGAAAATGGCTCCTAGGGTAGGACTTTTATTTAATAATTTTTTGTCTTAATATTCAATCCAAAATGTTATTAGATTTTTTTTAACCTTTCTTTCCTGGACAACCCTTCTTCTCTTCTCGCTGAAGATTTTCATTAATAACAATGACAGAAAAAAAAACATAATTATATTAAGTCCAGTGTTTGATTGAAACAATTGATTATGTTTTAATTATTCTTTTATTTACGAGTAAATCATGTTCTACGTGGAATTTTTTTTTTTTCGTTCATGCGAGGACCCTTAATAGTTTTTGCGTAACGTCATGTTTCTCTTCTTCTCGTCTTTCAGCTCTGGACTGAGGAAGTGGAAAAAGTACGTATAACGCAGTGGCAGTCAGTCCTCATTTGACCTCACCGTTTATTTCACGTCCACGACGGTAGACGCTAACGCAAAACGCTACGTTAGCGTCTACCCACCTGGGATTTACTACATCGTCTATTAAGTATTTATTGATGTTTTATCATAAAGTTCACACTGATACTGTTTGTAAGCAGATAAAATATCTGAGGTCATAATTCGTGCTGTAATAACGTCCGCTAAAGTCACGCCAATGCTGTGTTTGTGTTTGTTTCCTGCTCACGGGCTAACTTAGCTTAGCATTTGGGTTTTTTTTTTGTGTGTGTCTTGATTCAATTTCACTAAACTCCTGTTTACTGGAGGAGGAGCCCCCCCCCCGTTGGCCCTGAACTAACTCGGTCCTCCTGGCATGATCGTCTGTAAGTAACTTTAGCAATAGCCGGCGTCCACGGTGGCGGCGATTAGCATTAGCGACGCTAATTAGATAGGTAGCTTCACGTTCTAGGAGCCGTTTGTGTTTGTCTGCGTGTTTTTGTTTTTATTTTTAACCATCCGCTTCATCATCACTTTACACCGGAAAATACTACACCTCTTATATTAGTTTGTGAAATCGTGAGTGATGATTCATGATTATTCAGTCGAACGCTCCACTCCCACGCAGTTTTGGCCTGGATCCGGAGTGATGAAGCATCACGCCACTGCTTTGAACCGTGAACACTTGAGCAACACCTCGCCAATGATGCCTTTAGCGTGTTGCTCTCACATAACCACATCTTTTCATTAATTAGTAATCTAACGCATTGCTATTTCTAAACCAGTAATCAGATTAAAGTTACTCCTCCAAGTCACTCTGTTGCAGCAGGACGAGTTTCTCGTCTAACGAAAACACAAACACAAAAACATGCTTCTGTCTTCTTGCCTCCAGGCGGAACACGAGCTCCGAGTGGCCCAGACGGAGTTCGACCGGCAGGCCGAGGTCACGCGGCTGCTTCTGGAGGGCATCAGCAGCACGCATGTACGCCACCTCTGAACTACTCGGTGCCGTTCGGTCACTCCTGAACCAACACTTAAAGTCCTAGTGAAATGTAAAACACTACTTTGCAAAAAAAACGTATAGTTGGGGTACTACTTCTGAGGTTCCTCCGACTCTGCCCCACCACTGTTGTCGCATAACAAAGTTATTTGAATTTTGAATCTCCAGCCGAGGAAGTCGGGGGAATCCTTCTTCGTGGGCGTGACGTCAGGAGTTCTGCAGATCTCGATCTGTTGTGTTTATATTGGCTTGGTTCCCTCTTAAATATCCACGTTTTTACAGTGTTTTGAAGTTATAGTCGGCGTTTTATGAGCCTTGACGAAAGATTGAGCCTGGAAGAGACCGAGAGAGGAGAAAAGGAGCTCGGGCGGCTAGCGGCTAGTAGACGATCAAGTAATACCTGGACTCATCTTCGGTGATTCCGCAGTCGGAAAAGCGCTTCGACATGATCCACGGAGCCGGGTCGTTCTGCCAAAAGTCAGGAGCCTCAAAGCCTCAAAGGTGAAAACTGGCGGCTGCTGAGGAGACGAGGACGAATGGAGGACGAAGCGTCTTCTGCTTCCTCAAACATTTTCAAAACGGGGTCACCGATGGCAGAACGACCCTTCTTTGTCTTCTTCATCAATCACTGGATTTGAAATGCCCGATGATGATGAAATATCGTTAAATTCAGCCTCTTCGTGGTCAAAACTCTGATCCTCCATAATGTAAACACAACTTGGGCGTGTGCACAACTCGTGATGTCACTCTATTAATGTCAGAAGCTCCGCCCAGCAGCGGAAATACCGCCGTTTATCAGCTATGTTCTCGCAGATTGCCGTGTTTTAGCATTTTACCCTTCAGCCAGTTAGCATAAAAAATATCCCTCGAAGCGACAGCCAGAGTGTTTTGGAGGTCGAATTTTCATTTCACTAGGACTTTAATACTTTTTGAAGCAGAGCCGTTAGAAGTCTCGCTTACTTCCACGGTGCTCGACGGTATCGTCGCTTTACCTTCGCGGAGTCAATCGTCTCTCCCTGCTGACGGCCGCCGCCGCCGCTTTGTTTTCTGCAGGTGAACCACCTCCGCTGCCTGCACGAGTTTGTGGAGGCGCAAGCAGCTTTTTATAAGCACTGCCATCACCACATGCAGGAGCTGCAGAAGGAGCTGTCCAGGTGAGCTTCTGCACTCGGTTTGTACAGATGCAAGACGATGACCTCAAGGCACCAAACTCTACGGCTGCAGCCATTATTTTACTTATAGAGGGTTCCAGTGGCGATTAATTGAGTAACCGGACAAGAAGAGGTAATTTAATTACATTGAATAACTTGCACTTTAATTTGATGCTTGACAGATAATACTAAAAAGTCAGTTAATAATAATAATAATCAATAATCATAATAACTTTATTTGTTTAGCTCTTTTTTAAACATTGTTACAAAGTGGTTTTTAGGGTGGTGCAAACACGCTTCAAAAGAGACACGGGCTTCACAACAAAGGGTAAAAAACGGTAAAAAACCCGGAAGAATGAGAGAAAAGAGACAAACCCCAGTATCGAGAGAAATGACTGTCAAAACAAATATTTTCTTGCGCAAGGGCAGAGAAATTGATTCACCTCACAGCTCGATCATCGACCTGCAAAGTTCCCTCTCGCCACCGCCCAGTGTCATTCAAACCCTTGCAGTAGGCGTTTACATTTGCATGAAGCAGCAGAGATGCAATAAAGATAAAGTTAAAACTGGTTCACAGGCAAGTGAGAGTGAATCTGCCCGTGTGAGCAAAGTTGAGAGGAATGTTTATGAGAGGGTCGTCTTCTGGCCGAGGCGGCCAAAGACCTTGGAGACGTCGCAGAGTAGCCACAAAAAAACGCTCTTCAAAAGAGAAACGCGCTAACAAGAGAGACTCCAGGCCACTAGGTGGCAGAGCTGAGTTTCACCACGGAGCGAATGAATGAGAAAGTTGTCGACTTTTTAAAGCTGAGGGAAAAACCCTTATTCCGTGGAAACCTCGTAGAAAAATTATTGGGAGTTGCGAAAAGTTTCCCACGGGACAGAGATTTTCCTCCGCTTTAAAATGACGTATTATTTGTGTTGCTACGTGGACTAGTGAGCAAGATACGAACGTTTTGGTGGATTTTCAAGCCTGGGATCTTGAGGTTCAGCGCAAGCGGGTAGACCTCCCCAAGATGGCGGCGCCGTCGACGCGTCGCGTCAACAGGTGCTGAAAGGCCGTGGCGCAATCGCGTGTTTTATATCTGTGCCTCCAAGGACAACTTTCTCGTTCATTCGCTCCGTTCACGGCGTTTCTGTTTTGAAGTGCGCTTGCGCTTGTCGGCCACCGTCGCTTTTACGTTAAAAACACAATAACAAAATACAGAGAATTTTCATTTCTTATAAAAGCCAAGCGATGAAAGTGAGTTTCAAGACCAGACTTGAAACGTGGTAGCGGGTTGTCCTCTCTGAACTCCTCCGGCGTTCCAGAGCCGAGGAGCAGCTAAATAAACAACCAGTTCGCTTCCACGTAAATTATGAGTTTGTGTTGGCAGGCTATGTCGGTCTTTGACATGTTTGAGGCTCACTTTGACAACAGCATGGAAAAAAAAAATTAACAAATACAAAAAGTCAGCCGCGGGGCTCACACAGGAGCGAGGCTACGTGCTAACCATGATCAGAATACGACTGATACGGTCACCGGCGAGCTGGAATGGGACAGGCGGCGCCGAGGTTGCGGCGGCGACAAAAAAGTCGGCCCGGACGATTGGCACACAAGCCGAAACCATTTTATAAATTTTTTTTCAGTTGAATCCCGAAGCCCACGCCTCCTCCACTCGCGTCCGAGCCCAACGCAACTTGACCTTGACCTTGACAATAGTGACGATAATGATTATTCTGATTCTGAATAAGTGATAAGTGATGAATTGTATTTCCATCATTCATGTTTGCACAAGCTCGTCGCGTGTGTGGAGCGACGACGGAGTCGCCTGCTGGTCTGGTTCCAATCGCTCCGAGGAAGTGTTGTCGTGTTGCTCCATGACGCGTTTGATTGAGTTAAATCAGAATTCTGTCAAATTATCTATTTGCGATATGCTGTCCTGGCACGCTCACACACAGTTGAGTCTTGGGGGGGGGGGAGTGCTACTTATGTGCTCTGAATCACAGCTGTCTTCTCGTTGCCTCATGCTTTCAGCGCCGACGAGGACGTGTGAGTACCAGCAGTGTGTTTCTGCCTGTGTGTGTTGCAAACGTTACAGAGAACTGTCACGACGCTGCAAACTCCAAATGAAGTCATTTTCTTGGGATTCCCGCACCCCCGTGTTGAACTGCATTACGTCACCTGGAAATTACGACAGACACACACACACACACACACACACACACACACACACACACACACACACGCACACTTCTGTCACCCTGATTTGCAGATGTTAGATTTCATTGATCTAAAAGTGCCGTTTAAAAATCTGTTGTTCTTATTTAGCTTATCTAATCATTCGCTTGTGCAAAATCCTGGCCGGCACGTCTCGGCTGGTCGAGCGGTCCTCCTCCAATCGGAAGGTTCGATTCCCATCTCCACCTGTCCAAGTGTCTTTTTTAGCAAGGCACCGAACCAAATAGCTCCCATTGGAGTGACGGCGCCTTGCAGCCTCCATTGGGAACCTTTTAACCGTCCGGCTAATTTTGCAATCAAAGCTTGAATTTTTTTTTTTTTGTCGTGTTTTTACGTCGGAGCTATCAAAAAGTTTACACCGAGCTGCTTTTGGCTGCAACGTTCCGATTGCCACGTGAAGAATGAACAGATTTTGTTGGAGTGCGTGAGCTTCCGGGCAGGATGTACAGGGGAGCAGGTATGGAGAGGAAGCGGCCGTCAGCTCGGAACAAAGGGAGCTCAAAGAGGTGAATCGAGGCTTTAGCCGCAGTTCAGTACGTCAGAATTCAACTTTTGGGGAAGAGTGGTGGGGAAAAAACGTCTCCCAGCGATGGATCAGAATCACCAATTTACGTCAAATCACCGCGGCACCATGTTTCTTTTCTGCCTGTGAACACTGAACTCTGGTATCTTTGAAGGATCTAGACTAAAACTCAGTGTAACTTTGAAACTTCTGGTTGTTTCGTCCACTGAGTAAAGTGACAACGATGGCGTTTAAAAATCCTCCTGGATCCACTGAGGAGTTGAGCCAATGAGTCATTCTAAAGCTCATGTGGAAGATTTTCATCTCATCAAAAAGGTGTCAGATGAGTCTTGAAAGAGTACTTACAACAACATACAACATCTTAGAGTGAAAACAAATGTACATGTATTTCCATGTCCACATTTCTCACATTTACACATTGACAATCGGGCCTCTGTGCGTTCTTCTTTCCCGGCGTATCCAGAAATCCTTAGCGAGGAACCTTCCGTCCTGTGTTTCCTCCGACCACTGGTGTGTTCCCGGAGGCTAATGCCGTCGTGTTCTACCTCCCGTCCCGCAGGTTTCCCAACGCCTTCACCCTGAACTCTGCCGCCGCCGCCGCCCCGGCTTCAGACGGAGCCGGCAGCCCCGCCGACGGCGACACGCTGAAGATAGAGGAAGTTCAAGCTCCGGCGACCGGAACCCGCAAGGCCAAGGTCCTGTACGATTACGACGCCGCCGACTCCAGCGAGCTCTCGCTGCTCGCCGATGAGGTGAGGCTCCTCATCTTGTCTTCCCACATGTCGGATACAACTAATCAAGAAAGATGGAAAAAGAACTAAGGTTTTCAATACAAAACAACTCATTTCAAGTGTACTTTTATTCCTGCACCTTCTTTGTGTTCGCTTCAACATTCATAGGAAGGAGAAATATGACCCAGTGATAGAAAGGTGGTTCAATCAACACTGTAATGTGTAACTGTCAAAACAGAAAATAATGAAGTTATGCTTTGATTCCCCTGATTATTATTATTGTACCCTCTGGAGAATGGCTCCTCATTTCTTCTGTTTGCCTGGTCATGCGACTTTTATATCGAAATAGACATCGGTACGTACCTCCAGATGTCATTTGAATTAAGTTGCTATCGAAACCCCATACCGATGCACGATACGATAGGCCCCAAACTGAAACACACCTTTCCTCAGAAGCAGAAGAATATGGACTTGTTTTAATATCGTACACACTGCCGACTCCCACGAGCCCTCAACTGGAACATCCTGGGTTGCGCCTCTTGTTGCGCCACGTTCGCTGTCAAAACAGCCCCGAGGTTGAGACTCCATGACACCCGTGAAGGCGATGCGCTTGTATGTGGCGCCCAAACGTTGGCAAGCAAGATCCTTCAACTCATGGAAGTGAAACGGTGACGCATTCGTAGATCAGTAGCTCAGCCTTCGCCGGTTCACTGCTTTCCCTCCGACTACGACTGGACTGTTGACACACACACACGAATTGTTTCTGTCCGTAAATGGAACATTAAAAAAAAAAAAAAAAGAACTGCTGCTACAGCCGTTTGCAAGGTCAATCTGTAATAAATTCAAATATACACGTCAGTGTTTTCGACAACGATGTCTGTTTACATTGGAAACGATGTAGTTGGCGTGCCGGGCCACTAGTCGGAGCTGTTGGTAGTTTTTGTAGTGACGCCACACGTAGTTTGGACGTCCTCAGCTGTTGATCCTGCAGGTTTCCTTTCCAAATAAGTATCGATAAGAGAATACAAAAAATTAAAAAATGAAATCGGAATCATAAAAACGTTTTCGAAAACTTGCATTTCCCGTGTCACCGAACCACCGAAACGCAAAGTAACGTTTTTCTGTTTTCACTGAAATCGTTGTCGCGGAAACGAGGCCCGAGGGCCATAGGTGGGGGAAGAGATCCGACTTGTGACTTGACTCACTCGACCAGATTTTGACGACCAACGTGCACACGGGGGGCCGCAGGTCCAGTCGGGACCGCCGTGTTTCCACGACGACGTTTGATCGCATTCTTTCTGCCTGGGAAGTTCCATTATTGTCGTGGGATGAAATGCCGTCTAAAACAGATTCCATCTGGAGAATCCTACTGGAAAAGTTCCCCCTGATATGCGATGTCGGGATTTCCCTGGACGACACCCACTCCCCCGCCCCGCCCCGCCCCCTCCCACCCGAGATCGGGACTGCGTTTTACATTTACAGATCTCAGACCAGCGATAATCACCTGGCTGATCGGAGCCTGTTTGTCTGTTTGCCTTGCAGCTCATCACTGTTTTCACCGTGCCGGGAATGGACTCCGACTGGCTGATCGGCGAGCGAGGGAACCAGAGAGGGAAAGTGCCTGTGACATACCTGGAGCTGCTGAGTTAGACGAAACACACGCGCAAAACAAACGTCCGTGTGTGTGTGTGTGTGTGTGTGTGTGTGTGTGTGTGTGTGCTGACATTACTGAAGCTCTTTTTGCTTTGATTTTGCACGTATAACACTAAGCTTCTATAACACTCCTCCAGACACACTCACACACACACACACACACACATGCCACCATTTCCGTTAGTGCTTCTCAGATATGTATCTTCACGCCGCGCTGACACCAGCCAGACATCGTGACGTGAAGCCCAGGAAAATCCCCCTCCGCCCAGTGCGACAGCTGACATTCCTCCCGCGTTACGTTGGCATTCGTCACTTTTTTGTTGTTGTATTTATTGGCGTGCGCTCTAACGGACTTCATTTCTTCTTATTCCCAAGTGTCATTTCTGTGTTTTAAAATCCTTCCCGGTTCATCAACTCACCACTGAAATATGGATATTTTACGGACATCTGAGTCAGATCACTATAACCACATGTGGATCGGAAGTTTTTTTTTTTTTTTTTTTTACTTGCAGCTGCACTGATGCAACAACCGTGCAAAAACAAATGTTTTTCTTTTTCTCCGCCCCCCCCCCCCCCCCCAAGCATAAACTCTTTTACACTAGATAGAAATTTAAATTCACCTTTATTTATAAAGCACCAAATACAACACAGTCTGTGGAAAAGAAAAAAACAAATAAAAAAGTGTGCCTGCTCACGCTCCTCGACATCAGACGTTGATCTTGATAAGTAATAAAACATGTGCGTACGCCCGGGAGGGGGGAGGAGGGGGGGGGTCAAACACAAGGCTTTAAAAAAAAATTATAATAATTGAGGCCTGCAGACTCATTTTAAAGCTCAAAGCCAAGCTGACAGTCGGAGTTTTGTCAAAACGCCCATATCCATCATTTCACTCATTATCGTCACTTTCGTTCGCAATTTTGTTTTGTGAAGACGTGACTAAAACGTTTTAGTCACGTCTGCTCTGCAACCACGACACAAAGAAGAACTTTAGATTTAAAGCTTATTATGGCACCGGTTCACTGAATTAAACTGTGCTTGACTACCCCCCTCCTGGGTGTACGCATTCATAAATGTCATGACACATGCAACAATATATATGCTATAAAAAATAAAAATAAAAAAGCAAATAATCTTGGATGGATTTCTCCATCTTTGTAATAAATCCTGCCTTAACACAGCTCGTTGAAGTGAATGTAACACAGGCGTTAATTCAACACTGGGCAGCTTTTCCCTAATCGGCTTCTCGCCCTACCAACCCTCCGAACTCCCCCCCCCACCCCTTCTCCCCAACCCCAGACTGCCTTAAGACCGTCTACTGCAGACCAGAGAATACCCCCCCCCCCCCCCCCCCCCCCCCCAGTCCTCCCCGCCACTCCGTCCACTCAGACTTTCTCGGCATGCGAGACGCCACGCCGCCGACCTTCCACTTTGAAAAGTGTCTTTTCGTCTCTGTGCTGCATGTGCTACAGTCGGTAGCTTGTCCTGCTCGACCTGTTTGTTTGTTTGTTTGTTTGTTTGTTTGTGGTGCAGCAGTCTGTCCGTGTGGGATCTGAGCACGTTCGTATACAGAGAAACACTTGGCGTGCGCTCGCTCTCGCCTCCAGCGTGTGTGTGTGTGCATGCGTTTAGTTTGTGAAATGAGCACAATTCATCCACTCGCAGGAAAGGAGCCGACACACACACACACAAAAAAAAATGGCCGAACTGTCATGAATTGTCAAGAAAATGCATGAAAAAATAAAAGGTTGAAATCTCTTTAAAATCAGATTTAAAGAAAAAAGAAGTCATCCTACATTGTAATCAAAGCTAAATAAATGCAACTTAAGACACAGTTTATGTTCAAATAATGAATATATGAAAGTCTAAGAGCAGCGTCGGCCTCATTTTCACAGCAAAAGACGACATTTTTAAGCTTTTCCACTCAATTTAAATAGCGTCTTTTCTTTTTTTTTTTTTTTTAATGTCGTGTGAATAAATGAATAAAGAAGCTCAAATGGCCTTAAGAGTAATGTTATAATTATGTGAGTTGTCTTTTTGATTTAACATTTTATTTAAAAGGATTTAAAAAAAAATTGAAAAAAGATTGAGGATCGACTAAATATTACAAAAAGTTTTTAGTGTCGTATCATTAGACGTGCGATATCGCCCAGCATTAATCTCAGGCTGGTTAGAAAGAAAACTTCTGTTACTGTCGCAGTAAATCTTCAAGTAAGTTCTATTATTTTTATCTTTTTTTAACTTGCATTTTTTTTTTCCCTATTTCCATTTTTTTGGTGGCTTTTATTTGTGCTCATTTCACAAATTACAGATTTAAATTTTTCCATTGGAAATGTTTTTCTCACTGCAGTTTTTTGTGCCTCTGTTTTTACCTCACCGTGTATTATCTTTATTATTATGAATAATATAGTTTTATCTGAATGTTACTGCCTGTTCCCTGCTGAATGAACGAAACTGTTTGATTTAATAAAAACTCAATAAAAAAAACAAAAAACAACATTTGAATCTTCTTCTTTTTTTGAATGTGTGAATGGAGACGACGAGACAAACCGCCGTGGTCGGGAGTCGATGTCGATGTAGAAGTGCGCCAAGTTGCAGTTCCTCAAATCCATCAATCCGCCGGATTTCCTACGAGCTCACGGTGCGATCGGCGAGATTGAGGCTGGAAAGGAGAAGTTCGGCCGGCGTCTGTCGCTCTTCTTGTGGTCGGCGCTGAATTTCTTGCGGTGACGCGACGGAAATGCCTGCGTCACGATGAAACCGGCAAAATTCAGATTTTATAGCTTCGAGAGGTCCGTGTCTCCTTTTTGACATTAAAAATGTTTCGCGCTGACGGTTAGCGAGCGCTGGCGGTTAGCGAGCGCTGGCGGTTAGCGAGCGCTGACGGTTAGCAAGCGCTGGCGGTTCACGTCTCTGGACGCTGACGTGATTTTATCTCAAGCGAAAACATCGGCGATGGCGAAATCGGTATCGGTGCATTTCAACATTTAGTTCTTCCGTTTGGATGATTGACATTTGCGTTACAGTGTGTTACAGTGTATTACAGTGTTACAGTGTTAGTGTGTTACAGTGTTAGTTTATTACAATGTTGGTGTATTACAGTGTTAGTGTGTTACAGTGTTACAGTGTGTTACAGTATTAAAGTGTTACAGTGTATTACAGTGTTACAGTGTTAGTGTATTACAGTGTTACAGTGTGCTACAGTGTTCGATGACATGTCTGTTTTTATTGCACACTTCGTTTTATTTATTGACTTTATTTTTCAGGGGCAAATCCAAAAACATTCATCTCAAAGAAAAGATGCTTCGGAGCAGATTTTAGCCGCAGCAAGTTTCCCCGGCAGTTTCACTGTCGTCGTCCAGAAAGTTGAGTTTTGTTTAAGACAAATCAATTAATGAAGAAACTTTATTTAGACGGAGCCTCTCAAGCAGTCGGAAGTGTGAAGTCGTGACGGTAACACACTGTAACACTGTAATACACTGTAACACACTGTAATACACTGTAACACTGTAATACACTGCAACACTGTAATACACTGTAATACACTGTAACACTGCATAACACTGTAATACACTCTAACACTGTAATACACTGTAATACACTGTAACACTATAATACACTGTAACACTGTAATACACTTTTACACTGTAATACACTGTAATACACTGCAACACACTGTAACACTAACACTGTAATACACTGTAACACATTGTAACACACTAACACTGTAACACACTATAACACACTAACATTTTGTAACATATTAACACACACTGTAACACACTAACACGTTGTAACACACTAACACGTAACACACTAACAAGTTATAACACACCAATACACACTGTAACACACTAGCACATTGTAACACACCAACACACACTGTAACACACTAACACGTTGTAACACACCAACACACACTAACACACTAACACGTTGTAACACACCAACACACATTGTAACACACTGTAACACACTGTAACACACTAACATGTTGTAACACACCAACACACACTGTAACACACTAACACGCTGTAACACAACAACACACACTGTAACACACTGTAACACACTAACACACTAACATGTTGTAACACACCAACACACACTGTAACACACTAACACGCTGTAACACACCAACACACGCCGTAACACTGTCCCACAGTAGCAGCTTGTCACTCAGAGAATTGAAATACTCCATGTCACCTGGAACCTCCCCGGGGTTGAGGGTTCGGCACCGCCACACTGGCTTCACTCATATTTCTCACACCGGTTCCACTTTGTTCCTGGTCGGTCCTGAAGCCTCACGTCTTTCAATTTGACGATCTCTTCATTCGGAGATCACGCTTCGTCGTCACGCAGGGTCGGTCCTAAATGCCGGCGCTGCAGGCCGCAGCGATACGCGTAATTTAGTTCCTCGTCACAACCGTTGACTTTTGGTTCCCCATCTGGAACAGATGGCGTGACTGGCGTTACGAGGTGAGATCTGGGATCAGATAAAGCAAGTCGTTGGTGGTGAGAGTGTGTCATCCTGTTGGGAAGGGCCGGTGGTGCGTCGATCACGCAGAGCCAACTGCGTACTCACGGCGCAGTTTGACGTCGTTCCTCGACACCCGCCAGATGTTGAAACTGTCCAGAGATCTCCAGAGATCCAGGCTGAACTACATACAAAAAACATCATAGGTTGTGTTTCATTTGGATGATATTGCCAAACAACATCTGGGTCATGTTTGGGGAAAAAGAAAAAAAAAAAATCCATTGCGGCCCAACAGTCGAAATTCATTTTTTATTTCGGACACGCTCAAAATGGAGGTCAGGTCCACGGTGCACGCCAGATGACCAAAGGTATTTCACCACACAGCCAGTGAATAATTTACCTTCTATTTATAAGATGTTCAATTCATTTCATTATACTAACGGGAAGAACATGATCACTTTTTCCAAAATGGATTCAATTCTTTATTTTTTTTTTTTAACAACAAAATTCTGAACGCAACATCCCGATATGACAAGACGACATTGTCAGATCTTTCTCGGGATGTTCAGTTGGATTCAAGGACCCTCAAGGACCTTCACACGGTCGTCCTTGAAGCCTGGTTTGGCGGTTCGCTTCGGCTTGTCGTACGGCGGTTGGCGTAGTGCAGTGGTTCTCAATTATTTTCTGTCATGCCCCCCCTAGAGGACAAACATTTTTTCAGCCCCCCCCCCCCCCCCCCCGAATTGTACTACCATTGAGAACCTGATAATTTTTTTTTATTGATCTGTATAAACCACTGCATGAGTTGCTGGCACCAGCATTCTGCATACAATCGCCTGATTATCAAAACAAATTAATCAAATGAGCTGGAGGCCCTTTTTTTATCGTTCAAGCATGAATAGAGACACTAATACTGAAAGTCACGCCTGCCTCACGCCCCCCCTGACACCCCACCACGCCCCCCCAGGGGGGCTCGCCCCACCATTTGAGAAGCACTGGCGTAGTGCAACAAGTCTCTCTTTGATGTTTGCCGTGACTCTCGGCGACGCCCACGGCGGCATCAAAGGCAGAGGAATTCGCGGAGAATGCGAGGAACGTTCTCAGTTTTTGTCCTGCCGTTTGCTCAAGAGATGCCGGCCTGGCGGCCAAGAATCGCATTCCACTTTCAGTTTCGAGAGGGTCACGCTGTCAAACACCTCACAGGAGCGTATTTGAGTTATGAACGTGACCTGTTGCACTCGGGAGAATTAAACAGCCGCTTCCTTCCGCTGAACAAGACGTTCTGGCATTGATTTCTTTGAACTGCTCGACTCGTGCCACAGTATCGGTTCAACGGTTTCACCTGCTCTTCCTCTGCTTTCTCCCAGCTCTCCACTGACTGTGTCACATCATCTTCTGTTTGAACGGCTGCTTTTTGTCTTTTATGCTAATGTACGTCTGTATAATTAACTTTTTTTTTTTTGACTTTTTATTTGTCGCATTTTCACATCAGTGGTTAATAATAACAGAAAAGAGAATTAAATTAATAATAGATGGATTTTTATCATAATAATAATAATAATATGGATCAATTAACGCAAAATAACGTGACAAAAAAATAACAGGGTAAGTAACAGACGCAGATCATCTTCAACCGCAGCACCAGATTACAAGAGATTACTGGTTAAATAAAATTAAAAAAATTTTTTAAAAATTAAGAACGTACTTTATTATTCTCCTTGGGGAAATAATATTTACTGCATCGACCCGTCTTTATGTCCGGGATATGTTGGGCAGCTACCTGAAGGCCCTTCCTGGGAACGGATGTGAGTGAGGGTCTTGCTCAGGGGCTCACAAATGGTGACTGTGGGATTCGAACCTGCAAACTTCTGTTCGTTCAGGTTCCACATTCAGCCCAACGTCATCTTGAGTGGGTCAGACTGATGAAATAGTGTCCTATTGACCTTTAGAATGACATTTTAAAGTCTTTCTTTGTTGTTTTCATAAATATTTCATAAAACATTCATATTTTCATAAAAAAAACAGAAATAAAAGTACTATTGAAAATGACTTTTTCACTAAGTAGAAAAAAAAACCAAAAACCTTTTTACCAAAGTCACCAACACAACTGATGATTTGGCATTCATTCCCTGCTGGAAAACAACTTCCACGATGTTTTATAAGAAAGGTTCATTTTACATTTCTCGACATTTTCCTCATCCGCATTCCCTCCCACACATTCCCAAGACTTCCAGTCAGTTTCACCTCCGCTGACATCCTGATTCCATCGTGCATTAAACCCTTTGTTCTACAACCCACACTTTTCTCTTTTCATTTCTCACATATTTGTGGCTTCCTTTGGTTGTTGTCTTCCAGAGAAGGTGAGGTTGTTTTTTTGGGTTGGTTTTCATTTTTCCTGTCTAGCCCGGCGTTGACTGCCTCGGGGTCACGTAGACGTTCCCTCCTCCAGCCGCTCCGATGAAGAACGTCCTCGATGACACAAGCGACTCACGAAAACTGCAGCGTCTACATTTAGCAGACAGACATTTGTGTTGCTATTCATAAATGTCTCGACCGTTTTTTTTTTTTGCATGAGTCAAGACGGGACGACGTCGTTGCATCACTGCACAGGAACGGCCGTTCAGCAAAAACGAAACGGGAGTGAGACGTGACACCGGCGAGCCGGTATCCTGTTATTCTGGTTGGCGGTGGCGGGGAGTGGCGAGTTGCCTCGGTGCGGCTCCTCATCCACCGGCGATTCCAGCAATTATTGTGGGTGTTAATTTTGGGTCGAGGGTCGGCAGACGTTAGGCTGCTTTGAGACGATGCAACGACAGCGCGTAGAGAATCCCCCCTGCATGGGGCCCCTTCTGAGTAGTCACTGCTGGTAGGGCCCCCCCACCCCCGACAGAAGGCAGATATCAGCGACACGACTTGAAGACCCACAAGCAGCAGTTTTAAGAATATTAAACTGCACAAGTAGACTATAGATATAAGACCAACGTGTCACAGCTCTTACTTTCCACTTCAAGTTTTTTTGTTGGCTTGATTGCATTTTAATCATACTTAAAATGTTGCACATTTCAGTTGTGTTTGTTTTTCTGGCGTTTAGATATTGCGTGCAAAGTTTGCATTCAGTTTAGATAGTGATGTGATTTATTATTTATTTTACAAGTTACCTATTAAAGGTATTTCTTTCATGATCCGTTTGTCCTGGACTTTATTCATCATCATTCTGGAGCCGTGAGGCCCCATAGTCCTTCTTGCCTCGGGGCCCCAGAGGGTCTGGAAACGCCCCTGGCCGGAGCTCAACCCATATACCACATGTATATTTTCACCGACATATTAATTTATCTTTCAAGGAAGTTTAGAGTTGTAAAAAGCAAGGCCATTTGTGCATTTCTAAGCTCTCAGATTTTTTTTTTGTCATTAATAAATATGAACATATCTAAAACATTTATAAAAAGAAAATTAACAAACCTGCACACGTTTGATAATATTTTGAACCCGTTCGTGTTTGTGGGCATTTAAAAAGAACTAGAATGGAGAAAGCCTCGGTTACGGTTTAATAAGTCGACGTGAAACGACGCTGATCGGTTTCATTTGTGACACGGCAGAAAACATCAGAACATTTTTCAAAAACAAAGAAAGGTTGTTGTTGTTGGAATGGCTACCTGCATTAGACATTTGATCGTGAACTCAAGGACTAAATGTTGTTATTATACAACAGGAAGCCTGATTCGTAAGTCATATGCAAACCAAATTTAAAAGCCACGTGTTGCTGTGAATCAGCGCCGCTCCCTCTAGTTTCACACTTTGCCCAGACTTTTAACAGTCTGACACTCTAGCTGTATGAGCATTAAGTGGTGAATTTCCTGTACTGGGGCTGATTCAAAATAAATCAGCAAACCATTGAGACTTTCAAAAAAAAAAAAGAAGTTTGTTCCAGTTGAATCATCACCAGCTGTGTCTGGCGCTGTTCGCGGCTCCGGAGGTCTTCGTTAGATATTAATAGACATCACTGTGGGAAGCGGGATTACTGAAATCAAGTACGAATTTTTGGGAAAAACGTTTAAGCTGGCCCATCAATCAGCTGGGCTTCACGGACACGCGTGCAGACTTCAACTCGTTGTGCAATACTGTTCAGTGTCTCTGCAAGTCCTCACCTTGCTCAACATGCTTGACTCACATTTGCTTCCAAGAGTTTTTGGGAACTGGTCATTTCTGTCGACAAACATCTCAATGAGCAAAGTTCTCACATGGTGACATGTATTTAACAATAGATATTAGTCAGCTATGCTTTTTATACACTTGCACGTACACATACATTTCCTAGTCACGAAATGCCAACATTCTCTATGCAGTTTCTACTGGAGCGAAGCACATTTTCATGAAAAAAATTGTTTTGTATATGAAGCCGTGATAAACTCATCTCCACATGAAAGTATGAAATGCATGAATGTATGACTGTATTCTCTCAAAATGCAACTTGAGGTTATTATAAGGTCAGAAAAGGAAACAGTCTTTGGACAAGGTGGGGGGGGGGGTCTGCGTGACGTCACCACCTCGTAATAAACCAGTTATATCTTTAAAACCTCACAATCACTTAATTCTTAGGGAAATTGTTTAGCAAACTGCAATGTTTCCATCTCGAACGCTGCACAAATGATTGGGACTATTTTCAGGGGTTTTTAGCGTGGAGTAGGACGCAGCTCCACGGGGGTGTGAATCGCCTGCTCCCGCGGAGGAGCCGCCGTTCATTGTTTTTGACGTCGGTGCCGTTCGCCTCGGCGAGCTGGCGCTTTAAAACAGCGGCGTCTGGCGGCAGAGCGTCGCCTCGCTTTACGGCGGCTTTGCAAACATCCACGTTGATGCGTTGCGGTGCTTTGAGCGTAAAATACGTCCAAACAGCGAACATGTTATCACGAAAAGATAGATAGCCGCAATGCTAACTTCCCTAGCATCATGCTCGGGAAGGCTGAAAACTGTGGAGTGGATTTCCTGACTCATTACTCCGCGTGTCGTTGAGACCCGCCTCCGTTCAGGAAATCCAGTCCACATTTTGCAGAGTCCCCGATTACTAATGTCTCATCTCTTCTAATTTATCCGTTTGAATAGAGGAATTAGACTGAAAATCTTCAAGGTCTGGTTCAACTTTCTCCATTGTAGTTATCTTTAAATGCACGCAAACATAAATATGTTCAGAATTGTGCAATTTTTAGATGTGCTCATATTTATTAATGACTGAAAATCCAAGTGCTTTAGAAAAAAAAAAAAAAAAGCACAGTTTATTTTGCAAGTGTTGGTTGAAAATATTCCTGAGGTTGACTGTCATGTCAAGTAAACCAGCCCCAAAACACATTCATTTTCTAAAATCGAATAATCAAGCAACTAATTGTTATTTACAAGTAAGTTAAAAGAAAGTGTAATCTTAATAAGTGCTCTTTGTTCAACTATTTGTTTAAAAGTACATCATTGGGGGCTTCCCCTTGTAATGTGATTTATAAATGCAATGTATTAAAGTTAACAAGGGGTGTTATTTAATAATAATGAAGACATTTACCACCGGATGCCGTCGGAGGGCCGAGTTTGTTCAGGATCAATGATTCACTCCTGATTCTGCGTTCTCATCAGAACAGAGAAAGGCCAGCTTCCTCATTCAACACCTTAAACAAAACTCCTGTCAGTGTGTTTATCAGTGGCTTTGTGTCATGAGCCTTTGAGAACCACTTGACTAACCAAACAAACATCAAGGCGTCTTTTACGGTCAGCGATCGTATTTGAATTGCAGGTTTCAGTAATCAGTTGCATTACCACATCACAGGAGTGGCCGTTATCTTTACTGCACTTTCTTTCTGTACTTCATTGTTGATAAGACGTGGCCGTGACCCTGCCGACCCACAGCCGTGTGCTTTGTTTTTATTATTGTCCTGGTTTCCACGTGGGAGGGCGGCGCGGCCGCCAGCTTGTAAATGATCAACTGACCGCCGAGTAAAAATGCGACACCACTGTGGACGAGCGGCGCGGCCGATTCTGTCTTCACGCCACATGCCAGCCATGTATGTGGACAGATTATTAGCTCCGCCCCCGCCCGGCGTTAACCTGCCGTTTCAGGCGATCGGATCACATCCGATCCCGGAAGCGCATGTTGACCGCGGGGTCTGAACGGGCCCCTTGGGGCCAAATGGCTCCAACTTATAGAGACTGGCAGGGTGTCGAGGTAGAGTCAATAATCTAATCTCAGATAAGACGTGAGCCTTCGTTGTGATATGAGGCCTATTCGACACGTTTAAACTCGCAGCCGAGGCCTGAACTAACACCAACAGGTCTCTCCATCGCCTGGATCAACTTACCCAGACATGTGTGACTCTGGCGAGCGTTAATATGAAGCAACGCTGAGATTCAACCCCCGGGAGGAATTTTTCTGTCAGGATCAGCGCTGTGTTCACACAAAAAGGAGAAGTGGTCGCAGTGTCTGACTCGGCGCTCTAATAGTACCATGATGTAACATCACGATATGAAAAAAGAACAAGGTTTGTCTGGAAGTGCACAACACTACAAAGTTGAGAAAACGTGACCAAATACAGAAAGAATTCTGCATCATCCAGGCCAAAGCCAACGCTGCTGTCACAGCCACAGCCCAGGAAAATTTTACTCACACTCACACTCACACAGTGAGCAAAATTGCTCACTGTGTGAATGAGCAACATGACTGTCTGATGTCTCAATTTTGGCCACATTGCTAACACAAAACAATCGGTGGCGAGTTATTTACTCCAGCCGATAATTCGCTCTATCTCGGTGAAAAAAAACTGACGGATTCAGACAAAACCTGACGGTGTCAAGTAGACATGGGCTTCATGCACATATTTTAGACGGCTTTGAGCAACAGGTCCGCTATTTATTTTTTTCTTTCGGCCGTCTTTTCCAAAAATTTACCACGCTGCGTTTCCTTATATGTCGGGTTTACTATTACCGTAAGAACTGCAATAGATGCGCCCCGTCAGTTTTTAAAGACATGACGCTTTGTTTTGGCTGGAGGTGGGTCTGCCGTCCGCCACTTGATGACCCCCCCGAAAGTATCTCTCGTACCGCGTAACTTCACCCCACTGCAATACATCTTTGTCTACTTTTAATGCTCCGGTTTTATGTTTGTCAAATAAATCTCGGTGATATCTTATCTCATAATAAATCAGACTCCAAAGGAGGTAACGGGGCCTTTCAGCCCAGTTCAGTTTTCCAAAAAATGTTATGTAACACAAACATGATTATGGATGATGTCACTGATTTTGCAATTTGTGTCTGGTACTAATATTCACCTGATCGTTTTCCATCGCTCTCGCTCTGACTCCTGCGTGTTCTGTCTCGTGCGGGTGATGGGCGAGGTGTTCCAGTGCGGCGATGCACCCTGAGTTCTGACTTTTTAGTCAGAATTCTGAGTTTAAATTAAGTTTGAATGAAGAGAAGGGAATCTACGGAAGAGGATTAGGGCCACTGTGGAAAAAAAACTCTTTTTTGCTCAGAATTCGGAGTTTAAAGTCAGAATTCGGAGTTTGAAAATCAGAATTCTAAGTTTAATGTCAGAATTCTGAGCAAAAAAGTCCGAATTCTGACTTTAAACTCAGAATTCTGACTTTTAAACTCGGAATTCTGACTTTTTTGCTCAGAATTCTGAGTTTAAAGTCACAATTCTGACTTTTTTGCTCAGAATTCTGAGTTTAAAGTCACAATTCGGAGTTTAAAGTTAGAATTCTGAGCAAAAAAGTCAGAATTCTGACTTTAAACTCAGAATTCTGAGCAAAAAAAGTCTGAACTCAGGGTTTTTTTTTTCCACAGTGGCCCTAATCCTCTTCCGTATAAATCAGAATGAATTTCAGAGCTGAATTTTTCCACTGAGTGAAATACAGTTTGAATCCATTTTATATGGATATCTTTCAATGACGAAAGAGGGCAGGAAAACGACAACAATAACAACAACCAAAGAACCTCAGATCATAAAAGACAAGTGATAAAAATGAGCTTTTAAGACCGGACGTCAAACAGGGCAGTGAGTTTGATTGTCTGAGCTCCTCTGTGAGCCTGGCTTATAGGGAGTGTAGAAGACTCCGATTGTTAAGATTGCTCGTTAACGAACAAAAAAAAAGGTGTACATATGAGAGTATCGCGATCACTGCTTATCCGCGCCCACATCAGTTCATCGCCTCCGTGGCCTGCACGAAAAAGGGCTGCCGGTCGGATACCTTACCCCGCCATGCCGGAAAACAACCCTTTTAATGGCTGCTGAGAAATGGTGAGCATGGTTCGGAGGCGTTGCACTAAAAATCGGATTTCATTATTTTCCAAAACCAAGAAAGCAGAAGTTTGGACGATGCAACTCAAAGGTATTCCCCCCCCCCACCCACCCACCTATCCACACACACTCACACACACACACAGTGGAGGAAGGAAACGTGTCGGATAGCTGTGATGATGTGTTGTTACTTGTTGAACTCAGTCTGATTTCTCTGAACTTCTCCCGGGGTGTCTTTCGGGATTTCCTCGCCACTTGTACAGTCAGGGTATGACATCAGCTGCTCACGACTTGAGCAGGTGCCGCCCAACTGGCAACAAAGAGAGAAATAAATGCTGCTTACATAAATCTTGTCCAGCCTTAAAAAAAAAATTCCCAGTGCTTACGTCCTGTTTGAAGTGGCAACAATTAACCCTTGAGGTGTTTGGCAGGCGGCGCACATATTTTCCAATTGCTCTTTGTGTGTACGTTGAACATAATCGTGCCACGCATGTAATTTTAGTGTGTGATCCATTGATCCATTCAGACCACAAAGGTCTGGATGATATTTAAAGTTTAAACTGAATTCCCCCCAAAATTCCAAGCATTCCAAAAATGATATGCATTCCATTCCATCCATTCCATCCATTCATTCATTCATTCGTGTCTCCGGCTCAACTTCACCCCCGGTCAAACTGCAGTGACTTTCCACAGCCAGAATGAAAGAGCGAATGAAGAGGACATAAAACCCCGGCGGCGTTGCTCACACTGACGACGACGCTCACCTTGTGTGTTCAAACACTGTACAATCGTGTAATCTCACTGTACGACTGCTGCGACTCTGTAGGTCAGTATCACATGACGAAATACCAACCAGTCTGTCTCGCTGTTGAATTCCACTGAAGGAGACTGACGTTTTTTGGCCGATACACCTCTGAATTACTTAAGAGCAGGTGTGATTAAAAAGTGACAATGAAAAGAAAAGACTGGCTCATTGTCTTCAGCGGAAAGTTAAAACTGAGAGCCGCTGACTGACGTCACTGTTCTCTGCCGACTCCGGTTTCCCCCCCAAGACATGTCGGTCAAATTCCCTAAAAATCATCTTTAATATTGACACATTTCTACCTCTGTGCAGGTAAATCTGATCACCTGAGCCGACTCACCACATAATACAGACTGGAGTTGGTCAGAAGAATTTGGGCCTGGAGCCCAAAACGGGGCCAAGATTACATCTTCGACAGGCAAACTGGCTTTTCCGATTAAAAAAACCTTGTTTTTCCTCATCTATACTGTTTTATATTGCACAGCAACGTAATTTAATAAAGTTATTTATTCAAAATTAGTCATTACCGTGTTGCCGCTTTGGCTCCACACTGTTTCTGCGTTCTGAAACAGACCTGGTTTAATAATAATAATAATAATAATAATGATAATAATAATAATAATAATAATAATAATAAGGCTGCTGTCTTTAATCACTTAACCACTCACACACACCGCCTCTAAGACTTAAAGGCCGAGTGAAATGTAAAACACTACTTTGCAAAAAACGATAGTTGGGGTTCTACTTGTAAGGTTTCTCCGACTCTGCCCCACCACTGTTGTCGCAAAACAAAGTTATTTGAATTTTAAATCTCCAGCCGAGGAAGTCGGGGGAATCCTTCTTCGTGAGCGTGACGTCAAGAGTTGTGCAGATCTCCATCTGTTGTGTTTACATTGGCTTGTTTCCCTATGAAAACACCATTGGGAAACAAGCCAATGTAAATATCGAAGTTTTAACAGTGTTTTGAAGTTCTAGTCTGCGTTTTAGGAGCCTTGACGAAAGATTGAGCCTGGAAGAGACCAGAGAGAGGAGAAAAGGAGCACGGGCGGCGGGAGCAGCTAGCTCGCGCGGCTAGCGGCTAGTGGCTAGTGGCTAGTGGCTAGCGGGAGCTGCGAGCTCGGGCGGCTAGTAGACGATCAATTAACACCTGGACTCATCTTCGGTGATTCCGCAGTCGGAAAAGCGCTTCGACATGTTTGATCCAGGAAGCCGGTCGTTCTGACAAAAGTCCGGAGCCTCAAAGCCTCAAAGGTGAAAACTGGCGGCTGCTGAGGCGAGGAGACGAGGACGAATGGAGGACGAAGCGTCTTCTGCTTCCTCAAACATGTTCCAGACGGGGTCACCGATGGCAGAACCACCTTCTGTGTCTTCTTCATCAATCACTGGATTTGAAATGACGATGATGATGAAATATGATTAAATTCAGCCTCTTCGTCGTCAAAACTTTGATCCTCCATAATGTAAACACAACTTGGGCGTGTGCACAACTCGTGATGTCACTCTATTATTGTCAGAAGCTCCGCCGAGCAGCGGAAATACCGCTGTTTATCGGCTATTTTCTCGCAGATTGCCGTGTTTTAACATTTTACCCTCGGACCAGTTAGCATAACAAATGTCCTTAGAAGGGACAGCCAGAGTGTTTTGGAGATCGACTTTTCATTTCACTCGGCCTTTACTGGTTAAATAATGACCATTTTAAGTAATAAACACTTATTTGAGCCTAACTGACGTAATAATCACTTCAAGGACATACTTATTTGGCTTCATTCACGCCAGACATCCTGAAACTGTTTGTGCCAGCTGGACGTGTTGCACAGCAGGAGGTCCTGGTTCGGGGATTCACACCGCGGTCCCTTAAAGCAGCACGGGTTCTCAGAGGTTTAGAGCAGTGGTGGCGGCTGTGTGGCGTCATCGCCTCGGGGGGAGAATGTGCCTCTCCCCCTCTCTACCAGGTCAGCTTCTGTTACTGCGATTAGTGTTATCGGTGGTTTGAGTCAGGACCGATTACTTTTCTCCGGCCATTAACGACTGACGAGAGCACCGACGACACAGATGTGAGTCAGATGTGTGCGATCCGTGTGGAATTGTGTTTTTTTTTTTGACAGCAAATATATTGCAACGTCCGGCCCAGATGTTGAGCACGCCATCAGCAGAACGAGGAAAATTCTATTTTTCACTCCTCGTTCCTGTTGCCTCAGCACAATCGGCCCGCCGCCAACAATACCAGGTGAAATTGTAAATAAAACTGATTTAAAAAAAAAATAGTGTAACAGTTCATGTGTTCTTGATGTTCTGAATTCCGACTGTTCGAGGGGGTCAGTGAATGCATCCCGGAGAGCGGGATTTATTCACTTGTTTCACTTTAGTTCCTCGTCGCCTGGCAGCTTTGTGTTTCTTTGATTTACATTCAAACGTTGTGCAATTTGAGATCATATCAGCGGTGAGAGCCACAGGGGGAAAGTGGTAGAAAGGCTATTTAAAAAAAAAATTTTTGGCCCCTACATTTTCTGAAATTTGCAGTTTTTCCATCCCCTCACAGACCTTCCTGACTTCCTCATACACCACCACAGTTCCTCTTTTGCCACCGTATCATATGATTCCTCCTGCTGACTGATGTGGTTTCTGCTGAATTATAATGGGTGGATCGGTTCCACAGTGCTGACAGTTTATTTAATTCATGTCAACAAAATGAGACATTGTCATATTAATCCGTGCCCCCCCCCCCCCTTCCCTTCCTCGTGGCCCTCCTGGAATTTTCAAAGATGATTTAGTATATGCTAGTATAATCACTTCTTGCCATTACTAACCCTTAGATGCACATGTGAAGCAGTTCCGATGGAATCTTCTATGAAGCTTTAATTCTTAGCAACTCTTTCAGTCCCACTTCCACATGTGATGTCATCTCTCATGTCTGATGCAACTCTGACTGTCAATACTGTCCCACTTACACGTGCGTTACTGGGTAAAAAATAACCTGACATCAGATGTTTAAGTGCGACAGTATTGATAGTCAAAGTTGCATCCGATGTGTCAGTGGGACATTGAGAGTTGCTAAGAATTAAGCTTCATGGAAGATTCCATGGGCACTGCTTGTGGATACAAAAACTGTAATTTCTTAAAATTAATGAAAAAATTTATAAAAATACAAATGGCCTCATGTCACAAACATGTTTCCTGAGGAATACCTAGAATATGAAAATATTGCAACTCTTTGTTTTAAAGATTTTGAAGAATAACAATCCAGTATGTTGCCAAAACGCATTGATTTGAATTGGGGTCATTTTTCACCCCACGTGTGGAAGAGTGTAGGAACTGGGAGGTTGTGCATCCGAGGGTTAAGAATGAACAGCGAATCACGTGCAGCTGTGCAGCGCTGGCCAATGGAAGACCTTCATCCAAGCTGCCGTTCTTTTCAGAAATCCTGGAAAAATGTGTTTTTAAACTCAGTTAACATACTTTCTGAATGTGCTTAAATATCAGCTCTCAAGGCTGATCTAAAAACACTAGAATGGCAAAAATTGAAAACCACCCTTGGTCAGAATTAATTAATGCGTCTGTGGAGGACACACAACGCAACACCTTTCACAATAAAGGTGTACAACTTATGTGAAGTGATACTTTAGACACGTAAACTCAAAAAATATTTCCAGATGATGACAAATTGTTTTAATCCTGAATAAAAATACGATATCCAGATACAGGTGACTGAGGGTTGTTTTTTTTTTTGCATATATAATAATGTCTGATTAACTTTAATATGTATATTTCAGAATAGACTGGCATATTTTTGCAGTTACAAAAGGATTAAAAGAAGGAAAGACTTTGACATGTGTCCATATCTGCAGTTTAATATGTTATGTTTGACTCGTTGGGCCCTCCAGAGGTCAGATCAGGTTGATGTGGCCCCTCAACTAAAATCCGTTTGACGCCCCTGGTTCACGTGGACGACAGCCAAATGTACTGTTCGTACATCTGAGACAGAAGAAGTTATTACTACTGTAACTTTTAACGACACTCATCGTGACTTTGCAGCTCAAGGAGGAGGCCATGTGTCAATAAATTGGTTTTATTTCAGAAACATTTTGAACACAATATGAATATTTCTTGCCAAGTAGAAAAGGTCAGCTCACAGCACCGAGATAAAGTGTTTACAAATAATTAAAACAAACAAACAAAAAACACCAAAAAAAAGCCCCGCGAGCAATACATTAAATATTCTGATAAAGAAAACAAACATCTTTAGGCTTGTTTAACAGCATATTGGTACAGTAGCACCGCACATGTAAATACAATTTAACATAGAAAAGACTTGTGCACATTTTATTGGTAGGCCATTTTTTTTTTTTAATCTTCTTCACATGTGCACGTGAGAGTGCGTTTAAAAAAACAAACACATTCTACCTTTTAGGCAGTGTGATGAATTTGGACGGGACGAAACGGCTTTAAAGTCAGGTGAAATTAAACAACACATTGATGATTAAATACTTAATAAACTGTTGTATTTTTCTGGGGGGGGGGGGCTACTGTGTGAGTGTGGTGAAGGTAAAAAAAGGTAAAAAGGTAAAAAAATATAGCTTGTGTCTCCCTATGGTGTGGACATGTGAGACAGGAGACATGTCCTTGCATGCTTCAGATACTGTTAAAGCTGGACAATCAATGACCGCTGTCAAATCGTGACGACTAAATATTTGAGTTAAATATTCTAGATAATGTAGTACTAATAGGCTCATAAAAAATAAAAAGCCCAGACCTTTATAATAAAGGATTTATAGACTCTCTTGAGTCATGAACTCCTTAAAAAGCGAACTCAAAGCAGTGGCGGTGGAGCAGAGAGGCTGCTGGAGAGACACAGTCAAAACTTAAAAACCCACAGCAGAACCGGGGAAAAGAAAGAAAAAGGATGAATAATGAGCGTCAAAGAGGTCGCAGCGGAGACGCGAGGTTAACGGAGCAGCGAGGTTAAAATGATCCAAACGTGGGGTTAAAATGATCCAAACGTGGAGTCACACTGGAGGGGTGTTACTTTGACCTGCTATTTTTGACCAGGGCTTATCGTTCAATTCACACATTAAACAAATCTGCAGGGCTGCTTTACTTTCTTTCTTTTCTCCATTATCACGTCACACACTAACTCTAACCCATACGACACGGGCTCCTCGGAACCTGGATGAGAATTTAAACTCCTTCTTTGCATTAAAAGACCCTGTTCAGCCAACAACTTTACTTTTGTGTCCATTTGCTGGAGGCAGTCTGGAGGGACTCCAAAAAAAAAAAAAAAAGAAGGTTGGAACTGACTGTTACCTGTATCTGTGCGATTTATGAATGAAATGTCAACAATTCTATAAGAAAATTGTGAAAATGTAGTGAGTATTGACATAAAGTATTAGTATTCAAGGTTCGCCATGAAAAAGTCAAATACAGATCAATAGAGTCGTTTTTTTGCACTTAACAAGGCAGTATTTTGAAAATGTCCGTTTCCACGGAAACGCCAGGAACCCTGAAAACAATGTAGCGTGCATGCCAGGCCACAAGTTGGTGCCGTTGGTTGTTTTTTTTTGTAATGAAGCTACACACGCATGGAGAGAGACGTGTTAAAATAAAACCACCGAGTTCCAGGAGTATCTGGACCGGGAGTCGTGACTCGGTGGAGGAGAACGTCGTCCCCGACGTCCGTCTACTGAGCGCGTGCAGAAGAGTCACTGACGACAACCCGTGGCGTGCGTGCGCGTGTCACGGCGTTTCACAGAAAGTCGCATTTTCTCCTAACGCCTGTGGAGACGGAACTTTTTTTTTCCAAAATGTTGTGTTTTCAGTGGCTCTGAGCTCCGTCGCCGTGGAAACGGAACCTTTTTATTGCTTTTCCCAGATAATTGGCGTCTCAAATCGCGTTTTGTACCGATCACATTGGGACACAGACGGTCCCCACATTCAGTCCACCTCCTCTCTCGCGCGATGAAAACACGACGCCTTCCGGCCCAAACAGAAGTGAAGCTGACGAACCGGACCCCCCCCAACCACCACCACCCCAACCCCCGACGCCCCGGAGGGTCTGAGCGGCTGTGTCGTGTAGGAGTTTGAGATAAAGTTGGACGAAGCAAAGCGAGCGGTTGCCGCTGGTTTCATCGGCGAAGTCTCTTCCCGCCAAGCGAGCGCAGGAAACCCCCCCCCCCCCCCAAAAAAAAAGAAATGGCGGTTATTTTCGGGGAGCACTGCGGGGGTTTCCCCACACCATGACGGGGGGGAGGAATCACTCAACGAACTCTGCGCCGAAGAACACCTGATTCTCATCCAAGGAGACCAGCTTCGGAAAGGTGGAGTTGACCTTCAGCTTGTTTCCGTCGTCCAGTTTCACCAACTTGGACGCGTAGAGGGACTTCCACCAGGGGGCGCTGCGCTCCGCAATGTCCACCATGGACAGGACCACCTTCTCCAGCTGGTAGCTGTCTCGGAAGACGATGACCTCGCCCTTGAGGTTGAGGTCAGCTTTGGGATGCGTCTTGGCGTCGTCGACGCGCCAGGTGATCTGCAGGAAGACCCGGTAGACGCCTGTCCGGGGAACGTGCAGCGCCGAGTCGGTGCAGAGGAACCCTCCCCTGCAGATGACGCCGTGTTGACTCTCCCAGTTCAGACGGTTCCCCAGGAGCGTCCTGGCGCGAGGGGCTGGGGAGAGAGAGAGAGAGCGCAGATATAAAGGTCGGGGGCCGAGAACGTCTGCAGGATCCACGCAGTTCTATGCACCTCACTTCCCAAAAACCTTGACACGCGTTTGTGTTTTAATTCTTCGCTGTGAAAATAAGTATTGACAATCGTGCTCGCTCCACCACCAATCCACGTGTGACTGTGACACTCTAAAGCAGGGGTGTCAAACATGCGGCCCCCGGGGGGGCCAGAACCGGCCCGCCAGACCATCTAATCCGGCGCCATGTGATTTTTTTTTTTTAAAGTATAAATATGAAAACTGACAGAGGCTGATCTAAAAACACTAGATTGGAAAAAATGACATTCAAAACCACCCTTGGTCAGAATTAATTAATGCATCTGTGGAGGTCACATGACGCAACGCCTTTCACAATAAACAGTGAGTCCAACTTATGTGAAGTGACACTTTAGACACGTAAACTCAAAACAATTTCCAGATGATGACAAATTGTTTTAATCCTGAATAAAAATACGATATCCAGGTACAGGTGACTGAGGGTTTTTTTTTTGTGTGTTTTTTTTTTTTGCAGCTCTAATAATATCTGATTTCCTTTCATATGTATATTTCAGAATAGACTGGCAAATTCTTGCAGTTACTTGTTCGGCCCTCCAGAGATCAGACTAGGTGGATGTGGCCCCTCAACTGAAATCAGTCTGACGCCCCCTGCTCGACACGTCTTGCAGATAATAAATAAGATCTAATGTTCGATTAACCACTAATAATAGGCGAAAATAAACTAATTGCACAAGTTCAGTTCACGGGTGCAGACAGAAGCGACGTGAAACTACAGGGGGAATAAACAAGTACATGTAGTGCAAGTTTGGAGTGAAGTGGGTCAGGGAGACGAAGTTATTACCTTAAAAAAGAAAAAAAAAATCTTAACAAAGCAAGAAAATATATTAGATGCATCAGCAAAAAATGTCAAGGAGAAGAGGAAATATATTACTTTTAAGAAGTCACAATGTGGTATTTACTAGTCCAGAATGCATCAGAATGCACCTTTTTCCATCTATTTCTTTTTAAATAGCGTGTGTGTGTGTGTGTGTGTGTGTGTGTGTGTGTGTGTGTGTACCTGTCACAATGGCGAGGGGCCTCTGGCTGTCACCCTGCAGTTTGGACATTTCCGATTTGCCACCAACTTCTGCAACAGAGATTGAACAAGTGTCAGCGTTGCACACGATCGATCACTTTCAGGAGTATGAAAAAACAACAACAACAACAAAACAACAAAAAACATATATTTACCCACTGGACTGCCGCTGAGGTCAGGCCTGACCTGTGAACAAACAACGTGGTTATTCGTCTCCTCCGCACAGTAACAGGCACTTTTACTTTGAAATTTCGTTGGACATTTGTACTCAGGTACAAACACTGTTATACCGTTTAAATTGTACTTAATTACAAGTGAAAGTACAGCTGTTAAATATACTAAGTAGAAGGTACTTTAAAAAAAACAAAAAACTACTCAGTTTACATTTCACGAATCAATTAATTTGTCAATAGCAGAGATGTGCTCAACTACAACTAATTTCATCGCTGGAATTGTTCGCAAATACAAGTGAAAGTACTTCTGTTATATATATATATATAAACTCTCATGTACTCGCATAAATGTATAAAGTATTTTTTTGTAAAAGATTAATCAAAATACTTTAATTGTATCAGTGGAAAAATGTTTTACTCCGTTTCGTGGAGAAAGTTGATAGTTCTAAAAAAAAATGCAGCTACTTTTTAAATGTAGAATAATAGATTACTCGGTGCAAAAAGTATGATTACGTGTGAGTAAATTAGGAAAGAAACTGCTAATCGGTAACGAGAGTATCGGCTGTGCAGGTGAAGAGGATAAAGTACAGCGAACAGAGGCTTTATGTACTAGAATCACTTTCTCTGCGGCTGAACAGCTGAATAAACGCGCGGTGACGCAACCCCCGCGAGCGCATCCTTGCAGCGCGTGACTCCCAGCTGCAAGCGCAGCTGGACCGTTTTTTTTTGTGTGTGTGCAAGAGCTGACGGGATCGGGAAGGCGGCGTGAAGGTGCAGATGAATTCAGACACACAAAAAAACCCCACTGAATCTTGATCCAAATCAAGAAGCGCTAATTCAAGTTTCAGGGGAAGTTGAGACGCACCGGGGGGGGGGGGGGGGGGGGGGGGAGATCCGGAGGAAATAAGCCTAATTTTTTTTTCTTCTTGGAATTAAATATATAACGAGACCCACCTGTCGGTCCTCCTCCTCCTTCGGGACGCATCGGACCTGCAGCCCGACCGCGAAGAGCAGCGCCAGAGAGGCGGCGGTCAGCAGGAGGAGTCCGGCCACCAGCAGCTGGGCGACGCGCAGCAGGCGCGTCTCCTTGCGTGAGGGAGACAGCGCGTGGTGCAGCTCGTATCCAGCCGCGATTCCTCCTCCTCCTCCTCCTCCTCTGCAGCAGCAGCAGCACTGGTCCTGGTGGTGGTGGTGGTGGTGATCTCCTCCCTTCATGTCGGCTCCTTCTTGGATCAGTCGCGTTTGGCTCCAGTCGGGAATCTCCATGTATTTATATCCGCCGGCGTCGCCCACGTGCGTGAAAGTTTCACACTGTCGCTCCAAACGAGTTTCACTGGATGTCTGACGGGGATTTTCTCAGCTCTCTCTCTCTCGCGCTCTCACTCTCTCTCTCTCTCTCTCTCTCTCTCTCTCTCTCGGGGTGTGACCCTGGTCGCGTGGGGGTCAGATCTCACAGCCCTCGCGATCATCCAAAGATCTGCCTCCCGTGACGCGCATGGGTGGCGCGTGAGTAAACAGCGACACACACACACACACACACACACCCTCTGGATGACTTCCAGAGAGGATTCCTGCTGCAACGTAGCCGCCAAGTCACAGCGTAACACACACTCAGCAGGAAGCAGAAGCGAAATGACTCACGTCGCCGGTTTAAACGGGAAAGTAATTTTACTCTCACTTAAAGTGGAGTTTCCTCCTGCAGGGGACGTCACAATCGTAAACATTGGGAGGTCTCGTTCACGCAGTGTTGTCCAGTGCCAAAGTTGCTCGGAGTCACTGAAGAAACGCAACTTTTTGGGACTTGTTCCAACTCCGTCGCCATGGCAACGAGAAAAACGAAACTTTTCGGAAAAAAAAACACTTGGTCTCTAACCTGAACACTGCACATCCTCGCCAAACAAGCAGTGAAAAACTAAACATGCTGCCAGGGTGAGTTTGTAAAATGCTTATAAACTGTATTAATAAATAAATAAATAAATAAATGATGCCCATAAGCAGTATAAGCAACCCCATATAGTCATAATGTCATTTAATTATGGTGGATTTTTTTAAAAATATATGTAACTTCACTTTGAGTTTTGTCACAAATAATTGACAAATCAATTGAGGAAATAAAATATTTGATCAAAAAAACTAACAAAAAAACGTGTTAACCAAGGAGTACTAGTTACTTTTTGGCTGAAATTAAACACAATGACAGTAGCAGTTACATTGAATTGTATTCGATTACTCGTGAAAGTACTGCTGTGAAAAATATTTAAGGAAAAGTACTTTGAGTTTTAATAAAAACTACTTAAGAGTATTATAAACTGCATTAAACTGCAATGTCAGTGTTTGTACTTGAGTACAAACACTGTTACATTGTTTACATTGTACTTAATTACAAGTGAAAGTACAGCTGTTAAAAATACTCACATACAAGTCCTGTACTCCCGTATAATTGAAATAATTTGTCATTATGTGCTCAACCACAACTAGTTTCATCGTTTGAATTGTTCTCAAATACAAGTGAAAGTACTTCCGTGAAGAAATACTCGCATAAATGACTATAGCGCGTCTCCAGTTAACACTTACCCAGAAAAAATTCATAAATAAAATAACTTGACATCTATTGTGTGAAGATTTTAATTAAAAAACACCCACAATGCAACAGTTTTTCACTGTATTTTCCCCCAGAAAGTCAAATTGGCTTCATGTTGCCATTGTAGTTATTTTTCTCAAGTAACTGTTTGGTTTTTGTGAAAATTATAGACATTTTCATCACAACAAAGACAAACTATTCAAATGTAATGCTTATTATGGCACTATTTTACCACTCAAGATTAACTTACACGCCTGAAATTAATAATAATAATAAAAACAGATTTCCACACCCACACGAGACACTCGGACAACAGTTAAACCCATTTTTTTTAATTTTTATTTTATTTGAGAGTTGCACTCTTGACGTCAGTATGTACATCGCTTTTTATTCCTCGCCGTGAGTCCTGGGTGCATTTCCGAGTCCCGCGAGTTGCGTATTTATGGCAAGAGTCCAGTGAGAGTAGGAAATGAAAATACAAAAAAAAAAAGAAAAAAAAGAAAAAGAGAGATGGTCCCACCCTGGAGAGCGAGGAGGAGCGTTGCTGAGTGACGGTGTAACACACAGTATTCTACCTGTACAATTATAGTGCTACTATTCACATTCATCTGTACAATAATAATGATAATAACAATAATAATAATAATAATCCTATTTACAGCGATCACATTAGGGAAAGAGCCAGTACCTGAGGAGTTAGTTCCAAATGTTCGGACAGAAAGAAAAAAAAAAAAACGATATTAGATGTGAATCACTTGTTTTACAGCAGCGGGGGAGGGGAGTGACGCAACTTTACAGTAGGAGATAATAAGAGCATGACTGTGTGTCGTTATTTATCCCCTTCCGGAGGCCGGTTTAGTTCCCGAACGCCGCGAGGACACTGTTTATGTCGCACACCTTGTGTGTGTGTGTGTCCCAGAACCAAACCCCCCCCGGGCTCGTCTCCAAGAAGCTTTGTTTTGTTTTTTTTTTGTTTATTTGCCGAGGGAGGCAGTAAAGAGTGGAATGTGTGATTAAGCGTTGAACCACCCGGGTGGAGCGCCGCTGCCCTGCAGCGGAGTGGCCGTCACACTTCCTCGAGAAAGAAAATAAATTAAATAAAAAAAAGATAATAATAATTAAGGAACACTCCTCTTAGATACTTCAGGTGAGCTGGCACGCGTTAACAAAAAGAACAGGACAACAAACAATAAAAAAATTGAATCAAATCAAATAAATGAGGTCATAAGAAGTCCTTACCAGCAGCAGCTTTACCCGAAACGACTCCCTCTCCAAAACACACAAAACTATACATGAAAACACACCGATGGGGTTTTTACAGCAGCAGAGTGACACGTGTGTGTGTGTGTGTAAAAACTTACACCTGTGCGCACACTGATTTGTGTAATAACAGATATTTAGTTTTAATGTAATAGTCTTACCACCTTTAAATGAATTGATTATCAAATAATTGGAAGCTTTAAAAACCAAATTTAAATAACGCTCCACCTCAAAATGACCTTTCAGTCTTTTTACAATTGGATTTTTTCCCCCCCTCAGTTTGATCTTGCAGGGTTTTATTTATTTTCGGAGGGGGGGGGGGGGGGGGGGGGGGTCAGGCCAGAGATGAGCCTGCGAGTCAATAACCAGGGCACCTGAACCTAAAGAAAAAAACCGAACGTCTCCACCTCAGACTGGCCTTTCAGTTTGTTCACAAGTGGAGGTTTATCCGTTTTTATTTTGGCCCCAGTTTGGACACGCAGGGTTATTTCTTCGTCCTCAACGTCCCCTGTGACGTACGTTTGTCATCACCGGTTTCTACAACTGTGGTATTAAGTCACACAAATATGAAACGCACGCAGCGTAACGGGAATGAGCCTGCGAGTCTATACCGAGGGCAAAATGACCCTGGACAAAACACTGTAAATGTCTTTACCTCCAGTTCAAGAGGTTCTTTAAAGTCCGTCATGTTTTCAGATGGGAATTTTTGTCCTGGTGCGATAGTGTTAATGTGACATTGGGGTTCTACTGCCCTTTGTCGAGACTTGCAGGCTTATTTCTATCCAGCAACATTGGATACGCTTGTAACTGCTGAGGTGTACTTCCAAACAAATGGCGGTACATGGTACCATTAGTGTTATGAAGACAGAAGCCACACCGCATGACGTGAAGGCGCCTCCCAGTTCACACTGAGGGCAAAGAGATCACAGGGACCCCCCAAATTAACGTGTGCAGTTAGATGTGTGTGAATGCATTGCAAAAAAAAAAAAAAATGTGCGCGCCTCGAAGAAGCAGTATGTCTTTTTTTTTTTTTTACAAATTTTACAAAAGATTTAGCCATTTTCATGTTTGAGCCTACCAGTCCGCACTGAGGGCAAAAGAGACTCCTCCTTTCTTATATGGGCACTGATGTTTGTTAGAACCTGCAGGGTTAATTGGGCTTTTTTCTTTTTCTTTTTACATGTGGATTTTGCTTTTCTGTTGCATAATTGATTTGTACATAACTCCGGCCAGAGAAAACGTAGAAACAAAAACAACCCAACATATTTACGGGTTACGAGGTTGCAGACCCATGGGGGGGGGGGGGGGGGGTCCCATGATAATATGATCATTGAGCATCACGACAGAGCTACTTGGCGATATGAAAGACACAAAACACACACACACATACACATCCTGACGAATGGGAGCCTGCCAGTCAGTACTGAGGGTGAAAAAAAAAAATCCAGGGTTCCACTCAAAAGGCAGAAGAGGAAATGCACCTGTAAAAAGATGTCCAAGAGGTGGAGCTGAAGACTTTTACAGGTCCTCGCAGGGGCGCACACACACACACACACACACGCACACACACGCACACACACACGCACACACGCACGCACACACGCACACGCGCTCACACGTCATCCTGCGACAATATCCCCATACAAATTTGTCCAAATTTCAAAAAATCACCGTTCGACAGCACGTAGCGATTAAACACCATGAATCAACACGTCGTACATGTGCAGCATTTCTCCCGAGAAAAAACAAAAACAAAAAAAAACCCAACAACAATAAATAAGAACAGAATAAAAACTCATTAAATAACAATCATTGTCTCCGTTGGAAGATCACCGTACCAGTGACCCCGTTATAACTTAAACAGTCACAAGTCCAGTTTGTTTGTTTGTTTGTTTGTTTGTTTGTTTTTTTCTATTATCTGAAATGCTCGACTCCGGCGAGTCCAGCGACCCGCTCCGCTTCGGCCTCGTCCGGGGACGACTCCACCTCGACTCTTTGGATCCCTTTTCCACACACACACACACACACAAACACACTCTCACACACACACACACACACACTCACACACTCTCTCTCCCCCTCACACACACACACTCACACACTCTCTCTCCCCCTCACACACACACACTTCGTGCAGAAGGGAAAACGTTTCCGGCGGAGACCCCCGCGGCATCAGATCTCCACCGCACAGAAGGGATCGCCGTCTGGAACGGAGGAGAATCCAGAAGCCCCGCCCACTTTCTAACCAGCCAATCACTGCAAAGCACGGCGGGATTTTTCTATAAATAGCTCGCGATTGTTGCACCTGCACGCATCGTGTGATTAACAATTAGAATTAGCTACGCCCCCCCGTGCACGCCACGTGATTTCAAGTGAAGACGCAAGGCCGAGGGGGGGTCCGTTTCCAAGACGACGACGCTAGCGGCCGCCGACGGTGGAACTTTAAAAAAATAAAATAAAATTACCGTCTCCAAGGAAACGACGGGAAAACACGACTTCCCGCAAAACGCTTTACGGTTCGTCCCCTGTCCATACGGGGGACAGGGGACCTCCACTGTTGACGGGGAGAGCGTTTTAAAAAACGACCAACAGCGCCCTCTAGTGGCCCGGCGGGAAAACTGCATCGTCTTCGGTGTTTCTACCGTGAGACTTTTCCGAAACGGGACAAAAAAAACCGATGCGTTTTCACTTGAAATGTTGTGTAAACGGGTCGTGATTGTTGAGACGGCGCGTGTGTGTGCGTGTGTGTGTGTGTGTGCGTGTGCGTGTGTGCGCGTGTGTGTGCGTGTGGGATCGGCCGTACGTGCAGGAGCTTTAGATTTGGTACTTTCCAGCAGCGTTTGTCTGTAAATAGGCGTCGGTCCGGTTCGGGACGGGGGGGCGGGGCGGTGGAGACGGGGAGGGGGCGGGGTCGGGGTCGGGGGTGTGTGGTCAAGCCTTGTAGCAGTTCCCCGGCGTGGTGAGCGCCAGCTGGCCGTTGGGCGCCACCTCGTTGGCCTCGTCCTCCAGCAGGCCCGACACGTCGGCGTTGGGGATGCTGTCGTGGTAGCTGCTGAAGCTGATGTTGTCCTCCTTCAGCTCGATGGTCCAGAAGGGCGCGTTCAGCTTGCGGTTCTGGTACTCGCGGTAGGTGTAGACGCCGCCCACGAAGCCCAGCAGCAGCAGCACCACCAGGATGATGACGGCCAGGATGATGATGTTGAACTGCGTCCAGGAGACCTCGGTGAGCGCCGCCGTGGTGTTGTCGGTGGGGCCGCCCAGGCTGGTGAGCAGCGCCTGCGTGGTGGTGGTGGTGGCGGCGGCGGCGGCGGCGGCGGCGGAGGTCAGAGCCGCGCTCATGTTGCCGCTGGACGTGGAGGCCGGGGCGGGCCGCGCCGTGCTGGAGGTCACGGTGGTGGTGGTGGTGGTGGTGGAGGAGGGGGCCGCCGGTTTGGCGGTGGTGGTGGTGGTGGATGCTGGTATTGGAAGGAGCCGCGGAGCTGAGGGCAGACAGGAAACATATTATTACTTTAATTAAACTTTTATTCTCCCGACGCACCTGTTGACCGCCGGCGTGAGGTCGTTAGTCGCAATGTTGGGCTTTTCTATTTTCTTTATAAAAGCACATTGGAATGACTAATGTATTTATAAATGTATTTTTTTTAAATAAAAAATAAATAAATACATAAAAAATAAAAATAAAAAAAACTTCATGCCAAAATAAAATAATAATTGCTGATATTGCCCCAAAAAAAAAAGAAAAAGAAAAAAAAAAACTGCAGTTATTTTATTCAGGTTTCAGGATTTTGACATGTGGAGGACTAAATGGGCCAAAATCATATAAATAAATACACCATTAAATAATTGCGTGTCATTAATAAATTAAGTTTCAAATTAAATGTGTAATTAATTAATTCACTAATATTGGAATTAAATATAATTAATTCATTACAATATTCATCGAGTGTAAAATATAATATCAAATAATAATTAAATCATTGAATTAATGATTTAATGGTCTAAATGTGCCCAATAAAAACAATAAAAATAAATCAATAAAAACACCATTAAATAATTAAATGTGTAATTAATGAATCACCTTTTGAGTTAAATATAGTTAAATGTCCCATTAATTACTTAATTAATATTGGAATGAAATATAGTTAAATGTCCCATTAATTAATTAATATTGGATTAAATATATAAAGGTGTCATTAATTAATTACTATTGAATTAAACATAAAGGTATCATTAATTAATTAATATTGAATTAAAAATATAAAGGTGTCATTAATTAATTAATATTGAAAAAAATATATAAAGGTATCATCAATTAATTAATATTGAATAAAATATATAAAGGTATCATTAATTAATAAATATTGGAATTAAATATTTAACGGTGTCATTAATTAATTAAAATATTCATTTAGTGCAAAATACAATCATAATTAAATTATTAAATTAATTATTTAAGGTCAAAATGTGCCAAAATTATATAAATAATCACGCCATTAAATAACTAAAGTAAATGTGTCACTAATTCATTAAATATACAAGTATATAAATAATATGTACATACAAAGAGTTCCGGTGCACAGGTGGGACGTGGACTTTACTGTTTTAAGCCAAATCTTAACGAACTGAAAGAAATTACGAGTCAAACAATTAATCAACAATAGAAATGTATCTTGTTGGTATATTTTTAACCTCATGAATTCAACAATCAGTCACGTCAGGCTGGTCTCGACTCAGGAAGCTCATTCATTACATAAATCACTGCTGACACCTAGTGGACAGAGCGGAGAAGTACAAGTCCTGAGGAAATCAAGTTTTCTATGCACCCATTTGTTCTTATAATAATAATAATAATAATAATGATAATAATCTCCTGCTTGTTTTATTTTATTGTGGTGCTGTGCGTGGGCGTGGCAGTCTTACTGGGCCGGGTGCAGTTGTGCGCCCGGGCGTCCCCGGTGAACCCGGCGGCGCAGTGCTGGCAGCGCGGCCCCGCCGTGGCCTCGCTGCAGCGCAGGCAGACGCCGGTGTCGGGGTGGCACAGCTCGGGGGGGCCCCGGGGGTCGGCGTTACCGCTGCAGTCGCACGGCACGCAGGCGCCCGGAGAGGACTTGAAGAAGGAGGCGGCGCAGACGTCACAGTGAGGACCCGAGTACCCGGGGAGGCAGCGGTCGCACAGCGGGGGGGCCGGTGGGGCCTGCAGGGGGGGGGGGGAGAGAGAGAGACTTGACCTCGATTCAACAAAATACCAAAATCTATGTTTGTCCACATGTTCCTGTTCTCTCTTTGTGAGGAAGGAGGGTTTTGTTCAACAGAGGACCGAACCTGCAAGAACGAAACAAACAAACAAACAAAGAGGACAGAAAGAAAGAATGAATGAAAGAAAGAATGAATGAAAGAAAAAGAGAAAGGATGGAACAAAGCAATTAAAGAATGAAAGAAAGAAAGAAAAAGGATGGAACAAAACAGAAAGAAGGAAGGAAAGAAAGAAGAAATGAAAGAAGGAACAAAAGAAGGAACGAATGAAAGAAAGAAGGAACAAAAGAAGAAACCAATGAAAAAGAAGGAACGAATGACAAAAGGAACAAAAGAAAGAAGGAATGAAAGAAAAAGAAAGACAGAACAAAGGAAGGTACGAATGAAAAAGGAACAAAAGAAAGAAGGAATGAAAGAAAAAGAAAGACAGAACAAAGGAAGGTACCAATGAAAAAGGAACAAAAGAAAGAAGTAATGAAAGAAAAAGAAAGAGGACAGAATGAAGGAAGGAAAAAAAGAAAGAAAAGTAAAGAAAAAAGAAGGAATGAAAGAAAAAGAGAAAGGATGGAAAAAAGAAATTAAAGAATGAAAGAAAGAAAAAGGACCGAACAAAAAAATAAAGAAAGAAGAAACAAAAGAAGGAACGAATGAAAAAAGGAACAAAAGAAAGAAGGAACAAAAGAAAAAAGGAATGAAAGAAAGAAAGGAAGAAAGAAAGAAGCCAGAATGAATGAAGGAACAAAAAAAAAGAAAATGAAGGACAGAACGAAGGAAGAAAAGAACAGAAGAAAGAAGGAATAATGCATCACCTGCTCCACTAATGAAGCTAAAAGTTTGCAATAGTTTGATAAGATCTATTACCATAATAACATTTTATCAATAATGTAATAAATGATTACTTTAAGTTGTAAAACATCCTTTTCTCTCTCATTACATTATTGTCATTTATTTACATTATTGCTTGTTACCAGAAAAATAGAAACAAAATGACGACAGAAGAAGAAAACGCTGAACTGCAGAGAGACGAGAGGTTGAAGTGACTCCGTTTGGCCAGCAGGGGGCTCCACGTGACCGTCAATGTCGCTGGGTGAGTTCGTGACGTCAGAGTGACTCCTGAGTGTTTGTGTGTCAGCAGGTCTGCTCTCACCCTGCTCCTGCTCCTCCACACTGACCACACCAACTTCCGGTGGAGGCTAAACAAGTGACGTCATGCTGTGATGTTGGCTGGACCAGCAAGTCACTTTTCAAACGGTTCATCCATCAGGATGGTTTTCATGGAGTGATGTCAAACTAATATTTATACACGTATCTTTTTAATTATTGTTACATGAATATATATATATTATATATATATTATATATATGTATATGTCATATAATGTATGCAAATGACCTTTTACATGAACAACAATGATAGTACATTACACTTGATTTTACTTTTCTGGGTCGATTATAACATTTTGCAATTTCAAACACTGACATGCATATAGAAGATGAATGGATATTGTTAACGCTCAAGTTTAATGAATTATCATTTTATCTGAATAACTCTTTTAGACAAAAATCTGCTTTAATTAGCGCCTTTGCTTGTCATGAAGGCAAAAACGTATTTATTTATTTGTAAAATACCATGTTGCTCCTTTATCATTGTTTATGTGTTAAATAGCCATTAAAAACAACTTTGACAACAAAGAACGAGAGGGGTGAACCCTAATTGCACAGAATACGAAACAGAAAAGAATAAAGCTGTTTTTTCTTCATGTTTGAGACATTTTACAGTCAATCTGATAGAAAACAACAACATTTTATGTTATAAATATGTAACAAAACTCAGAAAACCCAGAAAAAAAACATCATATTCTGCAATTTATAGTTAAAAATATCTCTCAAGAGGATAAGATTCTCATTTAATGTCTTAAAAAAAGGTTATTTTTATCAGAAAAGTTCTGTAAATGTCTGTAAAAGCTGGAAGTGGTGACTTCCAGCTTTTACAAATATAATAATATCAGATCTGCTTTATTTAAATCTTTTTTTAAGTTTGTGACCTTTTAGAGTCAGTAAGTAAAGAAAAACCCTACGAAACATTATAAATACGTAAGAAAACTTTGTCGGAAAGTGGAAAATTACTGACAATTTAGTTTAAAAAAACCCAGTTTATAATCCAGAAAGTTGTGTAAGCGACGGTACGTGTGGGTTTCGGGGCGAAGAGGTGAAGATGCTGTGCAGCTGTTGAGACCGGTTGCCGTGCCGACAGCCACATTTAAACTACAAGCGTTCGGCTGGCGTGCGGTTTCAGCCTCAACCGATCCTCATCAGCAACAAGTCGTTTCCGAGTGTCGGCTTTCCGGGGGGGGGGGGGGGGGGGGTCATCTCCATAAAGCTGCCTTATTTACAGCGGAGACTTGCTTTTAACGCGGCCGTACGGCCCCCCACCGCTCACCACCTACTTTACAGCCGTTATCCGAGCCGCAGGCCGAGAGCGCCAGGTTATGACACGGCAGTAAAAAAAGGCACGTAGAGCGGCGGTGGGAGTAACCGGACCTCCGAGTGGAACCGGGCCGCATTAATTAATTATGAGCTTCC